>NC_082691.1:17402817-17713209 GCF_949987515.2 Delphinus delphis | reverse complement strand
TAAAGATCCTGATGATCTTAGAAATTTCTCAAGTTGCAGGACAGTTTTAAAAATTATTCTATAATAAAAAAACTTTTGAAACAAATGTCCACCACTTGGACAATGATAAATTAATTATGAAAAAACTTTAGCACGCTACCACTTTACATGATCACACAATAGACCTAATTTACTTACTTCCATTGAAGGATTTTCATGATATGACTGAATGAAAAAAATTACACAAAGAACTTAACTCCATTTATATAATTACATATAAAATATGATTATATACTATATAATTCTATAAACTTTATTTTCTATAAGTAGAATTATAGAATTTAGTTTACAGAATTATAACTCTATTCATAGAATTATACATATTCTACTTAGAGAGTTATATACACAGAGCAAGAAGTGTGAAAAGGTATCCACCAAGAAGTTAACAACAGTTGTCTCTGCACATTTAGATTTTGAGAAATGTATTTAATGGCTTAATCTTAGACATATCTGAGATAACTAAAATGCTACAAATGAAGGTCAAGGTTTCATTATCCATCTTAGACACAGTTCTAAAAAACGTATTTTCTATTTTAACAAGAAAAATTGTTTCTAAAAAACAAAAATGATTTAGATAGAAGATGACTGTTTTCCAGTTACTCAACAGAATATCAAGTGTGTTTTTCACTATATTCTCTAATTAGAATTTTTAAATTTTAAGTCTTAAAATATATCCCTAGCACTTACATATTGTCATATTTTTCTTCAGCTGGGTCACAACGCACTGCCTAGGTGAAACTACATTAAAGCATCCAGTACAATGCTAACTAACCACTTAGCACTCAAATATCTGCTGATTGCACACAGTATAGTTAGTTCTACACTAGAGGACAGAAGGAAACAATGTAAAGGGCATCTAATAGTGGTTATTGCCAACTGTCCTTCAACCATAAGCATTTTTAAATGTGTCTATCTAAAGGGACTTACAGCTTTCTACAGTGGGAAGAGTACTGAAAATGCCTTTAAATCATTTGAGTTTACATTCAGCCTCATAATTTACTCACTAGGTGATCATAATCATGTGATATACCCTGAGTCTCAATTTTTTTCATCTGTAAAATGACAATAATTTATAATTCACACCCTACATAACTCTTATCATCAGAATCAAAATAAATTCATGAATACCAAAGTACTTTATACACCAATCTATCATGTAAATGTAGGGTGGATTATAATCCAGAGAAAATCTTTTTAATCTGATTTTTAAATTTTACTTTTCAGAAAATTTTGAGAAAATTATGTTTAACCTAAGTTGTGGTAATGATCAAGACCTAAACTGACATTTCTCTGAAGACATACACATGGCCAACAGGCACATGAAAAGATGTTCAACACCACTAATTATTAAAGAAATGCAAATCAGCAACACAATGAGGTATCACCTCACACTAGTCAGAATAGCTATCATCAAAAAGTCTACAAATATTAAAGGCTGGAGAGGGTGTGGACAAAAGGGAACCCTCCTACACTGTTGGTGGGAATGTAAACTGGTGCAGCCACTATGAAGAACCGTAAGGATATTACTTAAAAAGCTAAAAACAGACTCACTATATGATCCAGCAATTCTACTCCGGGCACATATCCAGAAAAAACTCTAATTCAAAAAGACAGATGCACCCCAATGTTCAGAGAAGCACTATTTACAATAGCCAAGACATGGAAGCAACCTAAACGTCCGTCAACAGATGAATGGATAAAGAAGATGTGGTATATATAAACAATTTCAGCCATAAAAAAGAAATAATGCCATTTGCAGTAACATGGATGGACCTAGAGATTATCATACTAAGTGAAGTAAGTCACACAGAGAAAGACAAATATCACATGGTATCACTTATATGTGGAATCTAAAAAAAAGATACAAATGAACTTACTTCCAAAACAAAAATAGACTCACAGACATAGAAAACAAACTTATGGTTACCAAAGGGAAAAGTGGGGGGATAAATTAGGAATTTGGGATTAACAGATACACACTACTGTATATAAAATAGATAAAAAGATGCTACCGTATAGTGCAGGAAACTACATTCAATATCTTGTAATAACCTATAATGGAAAAGAAACTGAAAAAGAATATATATATATATGTATGTGTATAACTGAATCACTATGCTGTACACCTGAACCACTGTAAATCAACTATACTCCAATAAAATGTTTAATACAATTAAATTTAAAAATTAAAACAATTTTTCAAGAGGATGGGTAAGATAAACAAATTTTTTTTTTTTTTTTTTGGTCAAATGTACTCCATTTTGAAATTTAAGATACTAAAAAATACATTCTGATTTCCCCCACTTTCACTGTCCTGGTCTCAAATCACTAAAAGTTTAGAATAAACTTCTTACACTTTGCCCCAAGCAGTCACTTGATCTCAGTGATTGATTACTGCATTATTTCCTAGGATTGCCCTTTTTTTCCCCTTTAGTCTTCAAACTAAACCTCAATGGCATAAAAATTATTTATAACTAAAATACATGGGCTTCCCTGGTGGTGCAGTGGTTGAGAATCGCCTGCCAATGCAGCGGACATGGGTTTGAGCCCTGGTCCGGGAAGATCCCACATGCCGTGGAGCAACTAAGCCCGTGCGCCACAACTACTGAGCCCGCACTCTAGAGCCCACAAGCCACAGCTACTGAAGCCCGCACGCCTAGAGCCCGTGCTCCGCAACAAGAGAAGCCACCGCAATGAGAAGCCCGTGCACCGCAACGAAGAGTAGCCCCGGCTCGCCGCTACTAGAGAAAAGCCCGTGGGCAGCAACGAAGACCCAACGCAGCCAAAAATAAATAAATACATTTATTAAAAATAAAATAAATTAATTAATTTAATTAAATTTAAAAATTACATGCCAATCATTTTCATAGGCTTTCAATGTTCTAGTTGTTACTCCACATGGCTACCAGAATAAACGTTCTCATCATATTCCTCTCCCATTCATGGAATCTACTGCTTCCTGTTGACTAATGTTACCTCCTTCCACAAATCCTCCTTTGTGATACAAATTCCCCTTAAGATTTCAAAATCCTCACTGCCTCTTCCTTTACTAGCATCCTCCTCTATTTAGAAAAAAAAACAAAAAGGAGTAATTATAGTGTGCTAAGTGACTCAGCTATGCATTTACTTTTCACAATAATGTTAGCACTACATTATTTATTGGGGATAAAAGAGATGAGGGAAGAGTACAGGTGTGAAGTTGGGATGGTGTTGGAAGTTGGAAAAAATGAAGGAGACTAAATATTCATGCTTCAAAGTGGGAAGCCAAAGAAGTTAAAAATTACGAATTGGAAATACAGGCAGGTGATTTAGAGCTATGGAGCTAAATATCAAAAGAATCAGCAAAAATGGTGAAAATGGTGGCCTCTAGGGAAAAGTAAACGGGGCAGAAAAAAGGGCAGGGACTTGCTATTTTTAAGAATAAACTTTGGATAACTACTTGAATATGTTATACATGCATACTTTCATAACAAATAAAACCAAATTAAAGAGTACATGGGAAGTCAAAATAATAATATAAAAATTAAAATAAGGTGGCTAACTAATAAAAAATTTGTATCCTCTAAATCAATGATTCTCTTTCTAAAATAAGTAATATTTAAAAAGAAGAAAAAAGTGAATATATTTGGAAAGATATTTTCTACAATGTTAATTGTAACAGTAAATACATACATACATACATATAAATATATGTATGTATATGTGTATGTTATGTATATGTTGTATGTGTGTGTGTATATATATAAAGAGAAACATTGTAAATGAGAAGAAAACACTTTGGAAATCAATTTGGATAATCTAATAAGATTTCATATGAATATCCCTATGACCAAAATATGCCACTCCTAGGCACATAACTCAGAGAAATTCTCATATTTGTATATTGGAAGACGTATACAAGAATGTTCATAAAAGCACTGTAAAAAACAAAACAAAGCTGTATATAACTGAAATGACCATCAACTGGAGAACAGATAAAAATATATTCCTTCAAAATACTACTACAGAAGAGTAAAAACAAACAATGACAAGTATACACATCAATAATGACGTCTCTCAATAACAATGTTAAGGAAGAACAAGTTTCAGAAGAATACACACAGCAAGAGGTAATTTATATTAAGACATGTATAATTAAACAATATATTATTTAGGGACACATATAAACAATAACAACCTTTAGAAAAGTTATAGAGATAGGTGATACCACACGCTTATAATATTCTAAAACTTAAACTTGGTAGGTAGTATTTGTAGTTTACACGTTAAAAATGTTTCTGCATTTTTATATTTTTCCATTAAATATTAAATAAGTATGAACCAATGGCACAGATTATAGTATTATAAACAAGGACATTACAAGAGTTATAACTGTATTTCACGTGTTCAAAACAGAAAAGACTAAACATGTTAGTAAAGACATGGGTAATAAAGTAAGGCACAAATCGAACTTCTAGAGGTAAGAAGTACAAACGCTAGATGGGATTAATGGCATATGAGCCACTGTAGGAAAAACAGAATACGCTGTCTAATGAAAAAGAGTTTCATGCTAGGATTATTAACTGGTAACTGAATAAAGGCTTTTCTTTTCCTTTTGAAAATATCATGCTCGGGCTTCCCTGGTGGTACAGTGGTTGAGAGTCCGCCTGCCAATGCAGGGGACACGGGTTCGCGCCCCGGTCCGGGAAGATCCCACATGCCGCGGAGCGGCTGGGCCTGTGAGCCATGGCCGCTGAACCTGCGCGTCCGGAGCCTGTGCTCCGCAACGGGAGAGGCCACAACAGTGAGAGGCCTGCGTACCGCAAAAAAAATAAAATAAAGAAGGGAAGGGCTTCCCTGGTGGCGCAGTGGTTGAGAGGTCTGCCTGGCGATGCAGCGGACAGGGGTTTGTGCCCCGGTCCGGGAAGATTCCACATGCCACGGAGCGGCGGGGCCCGTGAGCCATGGCCGCTGAACCTGCGCGTCCGGAGCCTGTGCTCCGCAACGGGAGAGGCCACAACAGTGAGAGGCCTGCGTACCGCAAAAACTAAAAAATATATATATCATGCTCATTTTTGAAAATCAGAAAAATACTTCAAAGAAGGGAAATTATATAACCCACAACACAGAGGCAACAACTGCCAAGTGGATTATTGGAATACATGTGAATATGTCTCACAAATTTGTGAATCTTCAAATTCTCAAGTAGTTCCAAAACAGCATATATCCTCCCCCTAGATATTTATGTGAGAAAGAGCAGAAAAAGCAAAAATTGACATACAGGGACTGGGCAGCTGGCTACACTGAAGAAAGTGACTCCCTCCTACACACTGACTTTGCAAAGAGCACAATGCAGATAAGCGCCTCAGAGAAATCTCAAGCAACCTTCAGATATTCCTAAAATACTCAAAATCTTGTTTGTATCTACTATATTCCTTTAAATTCTTACCCTACTTTTTAAACTACCCACGAGTTATTTTGTTTATGTTTTTATCTATAATTATACTTATTTACAATGTCTTCTTTATTAACAATGTTATAAGCATTCACCCATACTATGATAGTACTTATAAATATGTTTTTGACAGTATTTCATCAAATAAATGAACAAAAATTACTTAACCATCTGCCTAAATGGAATATTTATCATAAATACATATAAGAATTTTAAATATCTATAATTATTTCCTTGGGAAACAAAGCAGAATTACCAGATCAAAGTAACAATTTTAAGCTTATTGATACAAATTATCAAACTACTTTTCAAAATGACTATACTACTTTAAACATTTTCCTAATAATCTATGGGAGTTACTTAACCATGGATAGCACTGGATGTTATTCCTGTATTGAATATTTTATACACTGCTAGAAGTATGTTCTTATTGAGGGTCTGACATGAATTTTTAAATGATGAGGCTGAATAACTTTTACTATCTGTATCTCCTTTTGATAATCTCTACATCATTTTTACTCCCTATCATTTTTATATCACTTTATATTAATTATACGATAATATTCACTGTTTACCTATCATATTTGCTATGAGTATTTTCCCAGTCTGCTGGTTTGTTCATTTTTAGTTATTTATTTATACATTACTTCCTAAGGCCATTTCCAGAATACATTCATACAATTATGTTATCTAAAAGCTCCACATCTGATTTTTCTACACAGCCCTGATTATTTAGAAACTTCAGACTAAAGCCTGTCTTTTACAAAAGCAAACAGCAAAATGTAAGTCTGTGATATATAAAGGGTTATCTGGCAAACTGATGAATAATAATCTGGAGAGCAAAGCTGTCATTGTAGAATCCATTCAACAAAAAGTTTACCTTAAATCAAAATAAATAATATTGTAAGATCAGGGCTTATCACAACGACTACATTTTAACTTGTTCTGCAACATCAATCTTCCTTGCCACCTTATCATATGTTTTATAAAAACACAGTTCCTAGACAATACTGAGCTCAATAACAAATGTAAATGAAGACAAAACAAACCACCACCACAAAACATCACCAAACAACATGGATGCCACAGGGTTACAATATTGATAAAATTAATTCACCCAATCAACGAGATCTAAGTGTCCAGTTACTGAAGGTATCATCATCACCATCATCATAAAAACAACACCATCATCATCACAGAATACTTATTTGTTATTTGTAACAAATGGCTAAGTCTAAGATAGGGTTATTTTAAATATTCCCCTCCCAGCTCATTAAAAAAAAAAAAAAAAAAACTTTCACTAAAGAAACCTTAGAAAACACATAAAGTTAGAGAAAAAGTAAAAGTCAAAAACCCCAAGAAAACTTCAATAATGACAACTACATATACATACTGATTTTCATTTTCTTATTCTAGGTGTAAAATGTTTGTTTATATTTGACATACTTTAATCATATTCAAGTAGATATCTTGAATCTGATGAGAAAACAGCCTATAGGAAAAAATATCTTCAAGAAAAATGTTTCTGTAAAATTGCAGTGCTTTCAATAATGTATAAAATAAATAAAAACATAATGAAATTATAAAGCAAACTTTTTAAAAAGTAATGTGGTATTTGCACAGAAGTAAAAATGACATAGAGAATCGAGAACAAAATATCGGGTTTAAAAGGGGTAAGGTTTTAATATATAATAACCAAAATATAACTAAACAAATAGGAAAAATTATTTTTAAAAAGCATCTCACAATATATAAAACCAATCATAGAAAAAAAAATTTAAACAATATAAAATACTTATTCCCACTACAGGGGAAAATAATTCCTTAACCAAACAAACTATAAGACAAATTTCACAACTACTAATATATACATTTTCTAACGTCTTCTAATGAAAAAATAAAATCAGAAAAAGAATAAAAGTAATTTGAAGTAAATTAAACACTTAAAGGTATTACCATTAAAAACATATAAAGAATTTATAGTTATCAGTGGGTAACTAATCAAACGAACATTAAAAAAACAAGTTCATGTAAGAGAAAATTCAGGATTAAGTCAATGTCTGAAAATCTATTAAAGCTTTCTGATAATCTTTGAAATTTATCCTTACGTAAAATAATAGTACATGATTACTGGAGCACTTATAACATCAATAAAAATAGCATTTACTTACAGTCAATTCTATTCAAGAAAACAGGTATATCCTTTCAAAGGCAGAATATCACAGAAAGAAGGCTGAGTTAGGAATGAGAATACCTGAACTTTATTCTACTCAATTCTATGACCTGAGAAAAATCACTTAACCTTTCTGAGATTCCATAAGTAAACAATAAAAAACCTGTGTTACAAATCACACAGGGTTGTATGGATCAAATGAGATAATATGTATGAAGAACGTTTTGTAAACCACCAAACGCATGTAAGTAGTTTCTTATTTTCATAAATGGGGTATTAGTTACTAACCTCCCCTTTTTTTTTAGTGGAGGGAGGAAGGGAAAAGGGCCTTGAAAAACATAATCTTTAGGAGTTCAGTATTCCAAAAAAAAAAAAAAAAACCCAAAAAACATAAAGGTAAAATTTGTACTTTTCTAACCAATCCTTAGTTGATACTACTGCTTAAACTATGCATAAAATAAGCTTCAGGCTTAAGTAAACTCCTTTGTGTGAAATCTTTATACTTCAAGTCCAAAGTCTCAGGGCTGAGCTTGTTCTTCAAAGCTTTGTGAAAATTTAGCATCAAAAGCCTTATTTTTTTTTCTGGCTCTCACTTTAGGGTGGGGAAAAACCTTACTATTAAAAAAGGGGATTAGTTTTCCTTTCCTAAGTCTTACTCTTTTTTCCAGCAAGCACAAAAAAATTGCCCAGGGCCATAGATAAATACAGAAAAAAAGAAGAAGACAGTGTATTTTCTATCTTTCCTTTGGGCACAGTTCGGTTTTGTGTTTTTTTCCCCCTTCCCTTGACTTTCTAACCATGGTGCTGTTGCTATGACATTATAATTTTAAAACATGGATTTATATAAAACCAACCTTTTTCCCCTCCAGGAAGATAATTCAGATGCTATATTTAGTGCCTACCTTCCAAACATTATCTAACCAGGAGTCAATACCCCTCCCTCAACAACTGAGAAGCACTAGATAAAATCAACAAGGAATAGAAAAAATGACCACCATAAAACAAGGGAAACTAGTTGACATCAACAGAGCACTCCACCCAACAAAAACAGAATATACATTCTGTTCAACTACACACGGAACGTTAACCAAGACAGAGGATGTCCTAGGTCACAAAACAAACAACTTACATTTAAAAGAAATGAAATCATACAAGTCAATTGATCATAATAGAATCAAACTAAGAATCAGCAATAGAAAAATACCTATAAATTTTCTAAACATTTCAAAATTAAACAACACATTTCCAGATAATCGGTGGATCACAAAAGATCTCAAAGGAAATTTTTTTAGAAATATTGAACTGAACGAAGATGAAAAAACAACATCGAAATCTGCGGGATTCAACCAAGGCGGGAGTTGGAAGAAATTTAATAACACTAGATGCATTCTTAGAAAAAGATGTGTTATTAGGGAAAAAAAAGGTCTCAATAATGCAAGCTATTGCCTCAAGAAAATAGAAAAAAAGCAAAATAAACCCAAAACAAGCTGAAGAAAGGGACTAAAAAAGATATCAGAAAATCAATGAAATTGAAAACAAAAATAACAGAAAACCAATCAAACCAAAAGTAGACTCTTTGCAAGTATCAATAAAATTAATAAACCCCCAGAAAGACCAAGAAAGAAAAAGCATAGAAGACAAATTACCAATTACAGGAGTGAAAAACATGATACCACTACAGAACTCACAGCATTAGAAGTATAATGGAATACTTTGAATAGCTCTACAACTTAGAAGAAATTATCAGAACTCATACAAGATGACCTGAAAATATAACTATTAAAGAAACTGAATTTGTAATTCAAAACATTCTGAATTAGAAATCTACAAACCCAGATGGTCTCACTATCATGGAAAAAAGAAACAATCCAATACTACACAATGGAAGAAGGAACACTTCTCAAAACTAGATCAAAAAAAAAAGCTGCAAACATTCTCTCTCAAGAGTATAGACACAGAAATCCTCAAAATATTAGCAAATCTGATTACCTACTAAAAAAACAAAGATATTAGCAAACAAACAAAACTACAGAACCATCTCCCTTAAAAGCACAGATGCAAAAATCCTCACCAAATTTTAGCAAATAGGATCTAGTAATATATAAAAATAATAATACATCATGACCAAGAGGAGTTTCCTCTTAGAATACATGGAAGATAAACTTTGATAATTTAAATATGTTTATTATAAAAACTTAAAGTAACAAATAAACATAACACAAACAGCTTTACAGCTAATAAGCCAACAAATGAGGTAAACCGTAGTCATCAAAAACACTCCAAAAGAAAGCAGAAGAGAAAATGAGAAGCAATGAAAAGATGATACAAACGGAATAGCAAGATGGTATCATTAAATATAATCACATCAATAATGCAATGAAATCTAAACTGCCTAAACATCCTAAATATGATGCAGAGATTATAAAACTGGATTAAAAAAAGGACTATAGATAGCCTATTAAAAAACTCATGAAAAACATGAAGACACAAATAAGTTAAAAGTGAAAAGACAGAAAAAGATATATAAAGCTGGATTATTATCAAAATGGTGGAATAGGAGGACGTGTAGCTCATCACGACCCCTACAAAAACATAGCAAAAATACTATACAGGTGGAACAATTCTCACAGACAACTAAGTGGAAACTGGCAAAAGAACTCCTATACCACCGAAGCTGCAAGAAAGATCTCCACGTAACTGGGTAGGACAGAAAAAGGCATAGGGCTGAGACTCCCACCCGTGAGAGGGATCTGAGAGGAAGAAAAGGTCCACACAGGCACTCACCCACCCTGGGGAGCAAGCAGGACAGGCCACAATCTGGGAATCAGAGTCCCAAGGTCCTGCACAGAGGAGGACAACCCCCCTTGGCTGCTGGGAGGTCCCTGGGACAGATGAAGGGCTGGAGATGCCTAGACTCTACTCACAAGGAGCACGCACATGATGGCTTGCCACGAGTCAGGACAGAGAGAGCCTTGCACTGGAGGCTGCTGCCTTGCCACACTCTCTAATCCGGACGAGGCAAACACCTCAGCCCTACCACACCACAGCTTGGTACAAGATCTCAGCCAACCGGGTCCTCGTCTAGCTACGCACAGACAGGTGGTGGGGCCGGGTCGGAGGGCCTGGGATGTGATCCAGGTGGGGCGGGTGGCGGCTACGGTCAATGCACGCTCAGGTGGTGCTGCAAACATGCCATGGTTCATCTCCCACCAGAGTGAATGCTCCAGTTCCCACCACACTCCACATCGCAGCTTAGCACGGGATCTGGGGCAGATAGGTCTTGGGAGAAGACAGCCACCGAGGCAATCTAGATCTCTGGCAGCAGCACGGCCACCTCAATGCCTGCAGTCACAATGCCTGAAACCCCAGTCCCAGCCTAGAGAACTCTCCAGCCCTGCCCACTCCACACCAAAGACCTGAACTAGATCTGGGACGAATACAACAGGGGAAGGGATGCAAACGTGAGCTGCATGTGAACAGAGCCACAGACACCTACACAGGTGGTACTCAGACTCTCCGTGAGTGAAGGGGCTTTACTTGCTTCACTTGCTCCTTTGGAGCAGGACAGGCACTAAAGGGGAAAGGAACATGATCCAGCCTGATTCTCAGAGCTTCTACTCCAACAACTGGGAAGCAGATCCTGCACCTGACAGGATGGTGAGAGCCACAAAGCAGAGGGGACATCCCACTTCACAGGTTTTAGATCCCCTAACATCAACCACACCCCTTCCCTATCAAGGTGATAACAACCAGCACACCTTGAGGAAGGACATGACTGGTGTCTCTATCAAAACTAGCCCTCGCACCAAAGACACTGGACATACACGTCTACACAGAAAGCTCCCTCATAAAAACACCTCTTCAAGACCATGATAGATAACTGTTTCTCCTAAATTCACTGAGACAGAAAGTTAAAATGAAAAGGCAAAGGAACTACTCCCAATTAAAAGAGTAAGAGATATACCCTGAAAAAACAGATAATAAAACAGAGCTCACCAGTCTACCAGACCATGAGTTCAAAAAGGTGGTAATAAAAATGCTAACTGAATTAAGAAAGATTATCGACGGAAACGCAGATCACTGTAACAAGGAACTAGAAACTACAAAGATGAAACAATCAAAGATAGATAATTCAATTTCCAAGATAAAAAGCAATCTAGAAGTAATGAACAGCCAAATAAATGACATAAAAGAGCATAAGTGGGGAATTCCCTGGTGGTCCAGTGGTTAGGACACAGCACTTTCACTGCCATGGCCCTTGGGGTTCAATCCCTGGTTGGGGAAGTAAGATCCTACAAGCTACATGGTGCGGACAAAACAAACAAATAAACAAATAAATAAGTGATCTAACTGTAAGATAGAATAATGGAAATCACCCAGTCAGAATAGCAGACAGAAACACAAATGGAAAAAAAAAAAAGAAAGCAATGTGTGAGATCTATGGGATGACATAAATGCCAAGCTATGCATAATAGGGGTTCCAGAAGAAGAAGGGAGGATCAAAAATGTATTTAAAGAAATTATGGCTGGAAACATCCCAACACTAAAGAAGGAAACAGATATCCAGGTACAGGAAGTGCAGAGGGTCCCAAACAAGATGAGTCAAAACAGACTCACAACAAGCTGTATCATAATTAAAATGGCAAAAGTAAAAAATAAAGAGAGGATTCTAAAGACAGTAAGAGAAAAAGAGTCCTTTACAAGGGAACCCCCCCATAAGGCTGTCAGCTGATTTCTCTGCAAAAACTTTGCAAGCGAGAAGACAGTGGCATGATATACTCAAAGTCCTGAAAGGGAAAAGCCTTCTACCCAGGATACTCTACCCAGCAAGATTATCTTTTCTTTTCTTTTTTTTTTTTTGCCATGCCATGCACAGCACACGAGATATTAGTTCCCTGACCAGGGATAGACCTCACGCTCCCTGCAGTGGAAACACAGAGTCTTAACCACTGGACCACTGGGGAAGTCCCAAGATTATCATTTAGAATAAAAGGAGAGACAAAGAATCTCTCAGACAAGCAAAAACTAAGAAAATTCAGCAATACTAAACCTACCCTAAAAGAAATACAAAAGTATCTTCTCTAAATAGAAAATAGACAAGAACCTATAGAAAAGGGAAAATCACAATAGGAAAAGGCAAATATAGTAAGGACTGAAAAATCACTTAAATAAGCCAGTACACAGTAAAAAAAAAAAAAAACTGTAAAAGTGATTGTAACTACAATGAAAAGTAAAAGGATAAGCATGAAGACTTAAAAAAAGGACATAAAAGTCACAAAATTTGGGGGAGGGGAATATAAAAATGTACGTCTTTTAGAATGTGTTTGAACTTGAATGACTATCAGTTTAAAGCAAACTGATTTAGTTACGGATCAACGTACTTGAACTCCATGGTAACAACAAATCAAAAACGTACAAAAGTAAGTGGAAAAAAAAAAAAAACGTACAAAAGGTTCACAAAACAAACAAAAAAAACAAACAAAAAAGGAACTCAAGCATACTACAAAAGAAAATCATCAAAATACAAAAGGAAAAATGAAAAGAAGAAGAAATGAACAAAGAAGAACTACAGAAACAGCTGGAAAACAAGGCTTAAAATGGCAATAAATACATACCTATTAACAATTACTTTAAATATCAATAGAATAAATGCTCTGATCAAAAGTCACAGAGCAGCAGATTGGATTAAAAAAAAAAGAACCTGGAATATTCTGCCTACAAAAGACTCACTTCAGGCGAAAGACATGCACAGACTGAAAGTCAGGGGATGGAAAAAGATATTTCATGCAAATGGAAACAACAAGAAAGTGGGGAAGCAATACTCATATCAGACAAAACAGACTTTAAAACAAAGGCTATAAAGAAAGACAAAGAAGAGTACTATAGAGTAAGAAAGGGATCAATACAAGAGGAGGATATTACATTCATTGACATATATGCACCCAATATAGAGCCCCTAAATCTATAAGGCAAATACTAACAGACATAAAAGGAGAAACTGACAATAATACAATAATAGTAGGAGACTTTAACACTCCACTGGCATCAATGGATATCCAGGCAGAAAATCAATAAGGCAACAGAGGTCCTAAATGACATAATAGATAAGTTGGATTTCATTGATATGTCCAGGACACAACATCCAAAAAAAGCAGAATATACATTTTTCTCAAGCATGCATAGAACATTCTCTAGGATAGATCACATACTAGGTCAGAAAACAAGCCTCAACAAATTTTAGAGGATAGAAATTATTTCAAGCAACTTTTCTGACCACAATGGTATGAAATTAGAAATCAACTACAGAAAGAAAAACAAGGAAAGAACAAACACGTGGAGACTAAACTGTACATTACTAAAAAAACCAATGGGTCAACGATGAAATCAAAGAAGAAATCAGAAAATACCTTAAGAAAAATGAAAATGAAAACACAATTGTACAAAATCCATGGGACACAGCAAAAGCAGTTCTAAGAGAGAAGTTCAGAGCAATTCACGCCTTCCTCAAGAAACAAGAAAAATCACAAATAAATAACCTAACTTACCATCTAAAAGAATCAGAAAACAAACAAAGCCCAAATTCAGCAGAAGGAAGGAAATAATAAAGATCAGAAAGGAAATAAAACAGAGATCAAAAAGAGTAGAGGGGCTTCCCTGGTGGCACAGTGGTTGAGAGTCCACCTGCTGATGCAGGGGACGCGGGTTCGTGCCCTGGTCCAGGAAGATCCCACATGCCACGGAGCGGCTAGGCCCGTGAGCCATGGCCGCTGAGCCTGTGCATCTGGAGCCTGTGCTCCACTGCGGGAGAGTCCACAACAGTGAGAGGCCCACATACTGCAAAAAAAAAAAAAAAGAGTAGAAAAGATCAATAAAAACAAGAGCTGGTTTTTTGAAAAGATAAATAAAATTGACAAACCTCTAGCCAGGCTCACTAAGAAGAGAGAGAACCCAAATAAAATAAGAAAGAGGAAAAATACCAACTAATACCACTGATACAAAATATCATAAGAGAATACTATGAACAGCTATATGCCAACAAATTGGACAAGCTGCAAGAAATGGAAAGGTTCTAGAAACATGCAGCCTGCAAACACTGAGTCAAGAAGAAATAGATAACATGAACAGACCAATTACTAAAAGTGAGACAGAATCTGTAAAAACAAACAAACAAACAAACTCCCTGCAAACAAAGTCCAGGACTGGATGGCTTCACTGGGGAATTCTATCAAACACGTAAATAAGAACTTATACCTATCCTTCTCAAAACTATTCCAAAAAATTGAAAGGAGGGAACACTCCCAAAGTTACTGAGGCCATCATCACCCTGATACCAAAACCAGACAAAGACATTCCAAAAAAGTAAAATTACCGGCCTGTATCTCTGATGGATATAGATGCAAAAATCCTCAACAAAATATTAGCAAACCGAATCCAACAATACATAAAAAGGATCATACACCATAATCAAGTTGTATTTATTCCAGGGTCACAAGAATGTTCACCATATGCAAATCAGGGTGATTCAGAACATTAACAAAAAGACAAAAACCACATGATCATCTCAGTAGACGCAGGAAAAGCATTTGACAAAAATCAACATCCATTCATAATAAAAACATTCACCAAAGTGGGAAGAAAGGGAACATATCTCAGGAGAGTAAAGGTCATTTACAACCAACCTACAGCCAACATAATACTCAATGGTGAAAAGCTGAAAGCCTTCCTGCTAAATTCAGGAACAAGACAAAGACGTCTATTCTCACTTCTTCTATTCAACATAGTATTGGAAGTCCTAGCCACAGCAATCAGAGAAGAAAAACAAATAAAAGGAATCCAAATTGGAAAGGAAGAAGTAAAACTGTTACTACTTGCAGATGACATGATATTGTATATAGAGAACCCTAAAGTCTCCACACAAAAACTGTTAGAACTAATAAATGAACTCATCAAGGTAGCAGAATACAAGATTAGTATACAGAAATCTGTTGCATTTCTATACACTAAAACTGAAATATCAGAAAGTGAAAGTTAAAAAACACACCCATTTAAAATTGTGGAAAAAAAATCCTAGGAATAAACTTTACCAAGGAAGTGAAAGATCCATACACTGAAAACTATAAAGCACTGATAAAGGAAACTGAAGATGATTCCAAAATATGGGAAAATATCCCATGCTCTTGGATTGGAAGAATTAGTATTGTTAAAAATGGCCATACTACACAAGGCAATCTACAGATTTAATGCAATCCCCACCAAAATAACCAGGACATATTTTTTACAGAACTAGAACAAATAATCCTAAAATTTACATGGAACCACAGAAGACCCAGACTTGGAAAGCAATCCTGAGAAAAAAGAACAAAGGGTGGAATAATGCTTCCAGACTTCAGACTATACTGCAAAGCTACAGGATCAAACAGCATGGTACTGGCACAAAAACAGACACATAGATCAAAGGAATAGAATACAGAGCCCAGAAATAAACCCACACACCCACAGTTAATTTATCTATGACAAAAGAAGAAAAATATTCAACGGAGAAGAGTCTCTTCAACAAGTGGTGTTGGCAAAGCTGGACAGCTACATGTAAATCAATGAGATTAGAACATTCCCTCACACCATATACAAAAATAAACTCAAAATGGTTTAAAGACCTAAATGTAAGACATGACACTATAAAACTCCTAGAAAAGAACAGAAGACGTAGGCAAGATATTCTTTGACATAAATCATAGCAATATTTTCATACGTCAGTCCCCCAAGGCAAAAGAAATAAAATAAAAAATAAACAAATGGGACCTAGTCAAACCTAAAAGCTTTTGTACAGCAAAGGAAACAAAATAAAAAGACAACCTACGGACTGGAAGAAAAAACCTGCAAACGATGCAACTGACAAAGGATTAATATCCAAAATATACTAATAGCTCATACAACTCAATATCTAAAAAATCATACAACCCAATCAAAAAATGCGCAGGAGACCTAAAGAGACGTTTCTCCAAAGAAGACATACAGATGGCCAATAGGCAGATGAAAGATGCTCAACATCACTCATTATTAGAGAAATGCAAATCAAAACTGTGATGAGGTATCACCCCACACCAGTCAGAATGGCTATCGTCAAAAAGTCTACAAATAATAAATGCTGGAGAGGATGTGGAGAAAAGGGAACCCTCATAAATCATTCGTAGGAAGGTAAGTTGGTGCAACCATTAGGGAAAATAGTATGGAGCTTCCTTAAAAAACTACAAATAGAACTACCTATGATCCACCTATCCCACTCCTGGGTTTATATCCAGAAAAAACAAAAACTCTAATTCAAAAAGATACATGCAGCCCAATATTCATAGCAGCACTATTTATAACAGCCAAGGCATGGAAGCAACCCAAGTGCCCAGCAATAGACAACCAGCTTAAGAATATGTGGCATATATGTGTATGTGTATAATTTATATATATACGTATAAAATATTACTCAGCTATAAAAAGGAATATTGCCATTTGCAGCAACATGGATAGACCTAGAGAAAATTATCCTTAGTGAAATAAATCAAAGACAAATATTATTATGATATCACTAACATATGGATTCTAATAAATAATACAAATGAATCTATATATAAAATAGTAACACTAAAGACATAGAAAACAAACTTATGGTTACCAAAGGGCAGAGGTAGGGGAGGAGAGACAAATTGAGGAGTATGGGATTAACAGATACACATTACTATACCTAAAATAAGTAAGCAACAAGGATTTACTGCATAGCATAGGAAATTTTACCCAATATCCTGTAATAACCTATAACAGAATATAATCTGAAACATGCAAACAAACAAAAAAAAATTAATCTCTATGCTGTTCACCTGAATCTAACACAATATTGTAAATCAACTATACTTCAATAAAAGAAAGAAAAAGAGATATATAAAGCTAATACCTAAAGCTAATATAAGCTAACATATATATGTTTATATTTACATACACACCAGATATACAAATCAAAACCACCAGGGTTATATTAATACAACTTTTAAAAAGTAGATTTCAAGGCAAAGGATCATAGCAAGGAGAGGAGGTTTCACTTAATGACAACAAAAGGGTCAAATCATCAAGAGAATATAATCTTAAAATTTATGCACCTAATAAAGGAGATTCAAAATATCTGGCAAGAAACTGACAGAACTGCAAGGAGAAATAGCCAAACTGAAAAATACAGTGAGAGATTACAACACCTCTCTATCAAGAGTTCATAGTACAAGAAGATAATCAAAGAATTAGATCTGAACAAGACTATTAACCAACTTGACCCAACTGATATCTATAGAACAACACACATTCTTTTCAAGTGTACAAAGACTATTTGCCAAATACAACATTCTGGGCCTGAATCAAGTTTCAACAGATTTAAAATGATTCAGTTCATACAAAGTATGTTTTTTGAACAGAGTGGAATAGTTAGAAGTCAAAAACAAAGATTCCTAGAAAATTCTAAATATTCAAAATAAAATAACTTCTTTAAAAAAACTCACGATCAAAGGGGAAATCAAAAAAGAAATGAGAAGCTATATTAAACTAAATGATAATGACAACACAATAAGGCAAGGTTTGCAGGATATAGCCAAAGCAATAATTGGATAGATATTTATAGCAGTAAAGGCCTGGATTAGAAAAGAAGAAAGTTTTTAAACAGATGAACTCTGCTTCCAACTTAAAAAACTAGGAAAGTAAGAACAAACAAAACCTCAAACAAGCAGAATAAAATAAATAATAAAGAATAAAGTAGAAATCTTACTTAAAACTTTAGAGAGTATCAACAAAACCAAAAGCTGGTTCTTTTAGAAGATAAGTAAGATTGAAAACCTTTAGCTAAAATGAGTAATAAAAAAGAACAGACAAATTGCCAAATATCAGGACTGAGAGAGCTAACATCATTCTAAAGAAACTACCAATATTAAAAGGTTAAAAAAGGAATATTATGAATAACTTCACCCCACAAACAATATAGATGACTGTCAAATAATTATGCTGTGTGAAGGAAACCAGACCAAAAAAGTGTACATACTGTATGATTCTATTTATAAAATGTTAGAAAATGCAAGTTAGAATGGAGGTCAGTGGTTCCCTGGGGATGGGAAGGGATTTCAGAGAGGGTGGGAAGCCTTATAAGGAAACTTTTGGAAGTGACAAATATGATTGTTCCCTTGATTGTATTGATGGTTTCTCAGCATATAAATATGTCAAAATCTATCAAATGGTACACGTTAAACATGCACAGGTTATTTTATGTCAATTATACCTCAATAAAGCTGTTCTTTTTAGTGAAGAAAAACTATAACAGAAATACATCCAACATAATTATAGGGCTTATTCAATGACAACAACAAAATCATTTTCCCTCTTAATCATACTTATGAAAGACACCAAGAGGATCTGTACAATTTTGGTTTTTTCACTCAAACAGCCATCTAAATGCCTCCCATATGCTAGGTACTGCCTATATACATAGACAACAGACACCAATCCTACCTTCAAAACATTTATATTATAGCTTTGCTGACAAACTACAAAACAGAATTATAATCCAGGCACTCCTCCTAACCAAAAAGTTTAACAATCAGCTTACACAGTAAAAGGTTTTTGTCCCAGCTGAAAACAATTATATTGATATAATTCCTAATTATAGATACAAGAGGGACTGCTTCTCTGGGGTCCTGGCACTAGGAAAGATTAAATGTTTAGTGGACATTGACTTCAGTATATTAGTAGGTGTTACGATAAATTTAGGAAATGCTGGGTTAAACACAAAATAAAGTTGGTTTCTTTACTACAGTACTCCTCAGAACTATTAATAAGCACAGAATCATCCAAAAGAGGTATATAATATATCATATCTCCCAAATCTATTTCTCTCTCATTTTTTTCCCCTCAAATTGCAGAAGATCTAATATGACTAGCACTCATGGAACACACTTAGGAAAACACAGTAACTACGCCATGCTGGTTTACGTACAATACTAAAAGAAACAAAACCACCTAAATCCACTGATAGAACTCTTTTGTTTACCCTTTAAAAATCTCAATAAATGGGGCTCCCCTGGTGGCGCAGTGGTTGAGAGTCTGCCTGCCGATGCAGGGGACACGGGTTCGTGCCCTGGTCTGGGAAGATCCCACATGCCGCGGAGCGGCTGGGCCCGTGAGCCATGGCCACTGAGCCTGCGCGTCCGGAGCCTGTGCTCCGCAACGGGAGAGGCCACAACAATGAGAGGCCCGCATACCGCCAAAAAAAAAAAAAAAAAAAATCTCAATAAAGAATCATTTATATAGTATAAAGCAGCAAGAAGCAATAATGTAAAGAACAAGGAAGATATATATCCGTACATCTTATTCTTGTATGAACAGTACCTATTAAATAAATATCTATGACTGTAGAAGCAATAAAATCTCCCTCTCCGTCTCCCTCTCCGTCTCTATACATAGGACATGGATATTACAGTTTCTAGCCACATTAGTTTTTATTCTATATCCAAATTTTACTAAAAAAGCACAAGAAACATCATACGGCTACATGAAAATTTTTTTTAAAAAACATACTATGAAGAGTCCTTATGTGAAGAAACAACATGAAGCTTATCAATGGTAATTACTAAGGTTTACAGAATTAAAGTTTCCACTAAGAATATTTACTCTCTAATCCAGGCCAAAAAAAAAAAGTACGTATTGTATGATTCCATTTATTATTTATCTATTAATATGTATCTATTATAGATGCAGCACATTGCAAAGTCATAATACAACTAGTTAACAGAATAACAACAGTGATTACTAACAGTCACATAGTGCTTAGTATGTGTTAAAGGTTGAATTATGCTCCCCCACTCAAATTCATATATTGAAGTCCTAACCCCCAGTACCTCAGAATATAACCTTGTCTAGTTTCAGAGATAATTATTTAAAATGAAGTCCCTAATCCAACATGACTGATGTTCTTACAAAAAGGGGAAATTTAGACATAGTCACCAACACACAGTGAGAGTGCTATGTGAGAATGAAGGAAAGATCAGGGTGATGCTTCCACAAGCCAAAGAACACTAAGAATTGCCACAAGCCACCATACACAGGGAGAGGCACGTAAGATTCTTCCCTCAAAGCCCTCAAAAGAAATGGACCCTACCAACATCTTGATTTTGGACTTGAGAGGGAGCAGAACACGTGACCCCAAAATGTGCCACTAGGCATGTGGATTATTTTAAGCTGAAGGCGATCAAGGCCTAACGGACTAGGGAAGAGTTTATTTTACCGCCTCCCTTAACTGCCTCAAAGAATTTAGTAGGTAGAAAATCTGTACCAGGAAGAGAGCCAATACCAGACATAACTTTTTACGTCAGAAAGACTTACATGCATGGCGTGGCAAACATTTGTTTAGCAAACATTTGCTCTTCCCGTCTTCCTGTGAATTGCCTTCCTCCCGTGACGTCCTAGACCCCTACCCTCTTCTCCTCAGCTCAGGATGGCATATAACCCTCGACTGCCTGACTGTCTGAGAGCCTCATACCTTTGGGGTTCCCTTACATATGAAATTAAATTTGGTTTTCTCCTGTAAATTTGTTCTATGCCAGTTTAATTATTAGACCAGCCAAAGAACCTAAAAGGAAAGAAGGGAAAAGTTTCTCTCTCCAGAACTGTGAGACAATAAATTTCTGTTGTTTAAGTCACCCAATTTTTAGTACTTTGTTACAGCAGCCCTAGCAAACTAATATACTAGGTGTCCGGACACTGTTATAAGAACCTGTATAATACTCATTTAATACAACCCTTTAGTTAGGTATTTTCATCTATTCCACTTTACAGACAAGAAAACTGAGGCACAGAGCAGTTAATTATCTTGCCCAAGTTCACAATTATTAGGTTTCAAAGGCAGGATTTGGGAAGTGACACAAATGGTGGTATGGATAGAACAGTCCTGTAGTGTGGCAGAATATTTCAACTGTCTGGTTTTTCAACATCAAAGTTTGATTCTCTGGCCCTCTAAAGCTTTGTTCTCTTCATACACTCTCTGAAATCTTCTAATTATTCCTTTCTGCTTAAAATAGCAGGAGTGGATTCAGTTAGGCTCAACAAGGAATCAAGACTGATAAATAAGGAGATCTCCAGTTAGGAACTGGAGTGTTGGTGAAAGCTGAAGTACTTAAAGAATCTGGCAGCGGTTACAGACCCAGAAAAATATCGAAGTGATCTCTAACTACTACTTGTTATATGGGTTTTGAGTTTTGCAGTGAGGTAGTGAAAGGTCTACCTGACAACCTGGTCACAAAAATTAGTTCCTCTGTTCTTAAAGCGCTTCATCTATTCTGACCATAAACACTTTAAGACCTCTCTCCAAAAGCAAGGCTATATATACCTAGACCAACTGAGAGGTTGAGGGTAGAGAGGAATGGAGAATAATGGAGGAGTCCAAACTACCAGGGGCTTCAAAAGAGGAGATAGATATCAGAGTTAAGGCTTGGTTTTCCCTATACATCAAAGTTGACAATGGCCCAAAGTTGATAATTGCTTCTCTTTCTTGTCTTTCATTGCTCTTAATCAAGTTCACTCCATGTTAACTCCCTGTGAAAACACTGCAGCCACAAATTATTTCACAACTTGAAAGTTAGGTATATTAAAAAAACACACACACACACCCTCTTCTATTATAGATTGAATTGTGTCCCACAAAATGTTAAAGCCTTAGCCCCCAGTACCTGTAACTGTGACCTTATTTGGAAATAGGTTCTTTGTAGATGTAATCAAGTTAAGATAAGGTCACACTGGATTAGGATGGGCCCTACTCCAACGACTGGACTCCTTATAAAATAAGGGGAATTTAATAAACACAGACACACAGAAAGGAGAATGCCATGTAAAGACAGAGACCCACAGGGAAGAAGGCCATGTGAAGACAGAGGCAAAGATTGAAGTGACACATTTATAAACCAAGGAACACAAAGGATTTCCAGCACCAACCAAAAACTAGAAAAGGCAAGGAAGGATTCTTCCCCTAGAATCTTCAGAGACAGTGTGGCCCTGCAAAGAGCCTTGACTTCAGACTTTTAGCCTCCAGAACTGTGAGAGAATAATTTTCTCTTGTTTTAAGTCACTTGGTTCGTGGTAGTTTGTTTGAGTAGCCCTAGGAAAACTAATACATCTTCTCTCCAATAGATTCACTTTTTTCCATCTTTAATCAACCCCCAATTTAAGCCTGAAGTTATAGACGAAGAGTTAATTGAGAATTGAAGTCACTGAAGGTTCCACAAGCAGAGCAGCTGCAGGATGAGCCATTTAATCTTCTATACAACATTCACTGGCCCATTACCAGCAAGTTCCCGTATTCTCTTAGCTTAAGAGCTCTTGAGCTACTGAATACAATTTTCACAATGAATGAATTATATTTGTAAAAAGGAGTTAGTAGAATCGAGCAGAAAACTATTTAGGCTTAAAACACAGGAATCAGATACTTTGCTAAATCAAATGGAGATCATGATGTCAATTCCACCATTAGCATTTCTTATCCATCTGCTCCATATTACAAGAAAATATTTAAGAACTATGCATGAAAAACCAATTGAACAATAAAAGATACTAAGTACTAGAATATTACTAAGAGTACTGTTCAAAATTTGACCTAAAATATACTAGCTATATATTTAAAAATACAAATACAGATTTTACTACACAGGATTTTTATGGAACTACCACATTTTAGTTAAACTCTCAAAGGGATTAAGTAAACTAAGATCTTGCTAGAGCTCTGGTAAGCACAGTATGAAAGTGATAGCTTTGAATGCGTGGAAAGCTTCTAATTACAAGTCCTATATTAGCCCTCAAATAGTCCCAGGGAATTCTGGGTGACTAGATGATACATTAAACCATGATCATATCACATAAACTATGTATACAAGTTGTTACCCATTATAAAAGGTAGAAAAAATTCAAAAACCAAAATATTTTAATGATTCCTCTACTTTAAGAATGAGTATAGTGGGACAGGGAGGGTGGGAGGGAGGAAGATGCAAGAGGGAAGAGATATGAGAACATATGTATATGTATAACTGATTCACTTTGTTATAAAGCAGAAAGTAACACACCATTGTAAAGCAATTATACCCCAATAAAGATGTTAAAAAAAAAAAAAGAATGAGTATAATAATGGCACGGTTTCCAGATGACTTTATAAAATAATCTCTTAGGCGTTTTTGTTTTTCCTATTTATTGAGATATATTTCACATACCATCAAATTCACCCATGTAAACTGTATGTATATATGGAGAATATATAGAGAGAAATATAGAGAATATATATACATATTTAGAGCTGTACAACACCATACTCTAATTTAGAACATTGTTATCACCACCAAAAAACAAAAAAATTCCATGCCTATTAACAGTCACTTCCTATTTCTGCTTCCCCTCCAACCCACTTGCCCCAGCCCCTGGTAATCATTAATCTACTTTCTGCTCCTATGGATTTACCTACTCTGGATATTTCAAAGAAACAGAATAATTTGGTCTTTTGTGATTGGCTTCTTTCACTTAGCATAATGTTTTCAAGGTTTATCCATGATGCAACATGTGTCAGTACTTAATTCCTTTCTATTGCCAAATAATATTCCACATATGAATGTACCATGTTTCTTTATCATTTGATGGACATTTAGGCTGTTTCCAATTTGAGGCCATTATGAATAATGCTGCTATGAATATTCATGTATAAGTTTTTGTGCAGACTTACGTTTTCATTTCTCTTAGGTACTATGAGTGGAATTGATGGGGTGTATGCTTACTTATGTTTAGCATTTTGAGAAACGAGCAAACTCTTTTCCAAGTAGGTGCACCTTTTTACATTCCCATCAGCAGGATATGAGAGTTCCAATTTCTTCACATTCTCACCAACACGTACTATGGTCTGTCTTTTTAATTTTAGCCATTCCAGTGGGTATGAAGTGGTATTTCCGTGTGGTTTTGATTTGCATATCCCTAATGTCTAGTGATGTTGAGCATCTTTTCATGTGCTTATTGGCCATTTGTGTATCTTCTTTCAAGAAACGTCAAGTCCTTTGTCCAGTTTTTAGTTGGGTTGTCTTTTTTAATTTTTGAGTTGAGAGAGTTCTTCATATATTCTGCATACAGTACCTTGTCAGATACATGATTTACAAATATTATCTCCCATTCTATGGGTCTTCTCTACTTTCTTGATGGTGTCTTATTTTTACAGTTTCTTGATGATGTCCTTTAATGCACAAAAGTTTTTAAGTTTGATGAAGTATAATTTATCCATTTTTTCTTTTTCACTTATCCTCTTGGTGTCTTACCTAAGCAACCAAGGTCACGAGAATTTACTCCTATGTTTTCTCCTAGGAGTTTTTGTCTTTAGCTCTTATATTTAGGTATCTGATATACTGAGTTCTTTTTCTGCATGGTATAAGAAAGAGGTGCAAATTCATTTGTTTGCATATAGATATCCACTTGTCCTAACATCATTTGGTGAAGAGACTATTCATTACGCACTGAATTGTCGTCACAGCATTGTAAGACATCACTATAAATGTGAGAGTATATTTCTGGACTCTAAATTCTATTTCATTGATCTGTAGTTCTATCCGTATGGCACTGCCAAACTATCTTAATTACTGTAACTCTGTAGTAGGTTTTGGAATCAGAAAGTTTAGGTCCCCCAACTTTGTTCTTTTTCAAAGTTTATTTTGACTATTCTTCTTCAAACTTGTTTTAGCTATTCTGGGTCGCTTGCATTTCAAGACAAATTTCAGGATTATTTTGTCAATTTCTGCAAAAACGCCAGTTAGGATTTTGATAGGGACCGCATTTAATCTGTAGATTAATTTGGGGAGTTTGACCATCAGCGGTGCATCAAGGATATCCATATCTTAATCCTCACAATTTGTAAATATGCTACTTTACATGGTAGTTTACAAGTAGCATGTCTAAATATGCTACTGCACATACTTTACATGGTAAAAGGGACTGTGCAAGCAAATGTGATAAATTAAGAATCTTGAGATGGGGAGATTATCCTGATTATCTGGGTGGCCCCAAGGTAAGCACAAGTGTCTTTATAAGAGGGAGGCAAAGGGAGATTTGACTACGGAAGAAGGCAATGTAAGAATGCAACCAAGGGGAGGAAAAGGTGATGGGATGCACTGCCATGAGCTAAGGAATGAAGAGAGCCTCAAGAAACTTGAAAAGGCAAGGAAATGGAGCCTCTCCTTTAGCCTACAGAAAGAGCCAGCCAGCTAACACTTCAATTTAAGTCTCAGAACACTCATTTTGGACTTCTAACCTCCAGAATTGTAAGAGAATAAATTTGTGCTGCTTTAAGCAACGAAAGTTGTGGTAATTTGTCACAGCAGCCCTAGTAAACCAATACACCTAACATATACTAAGTGTTTTTGCATATGAGTTCAATATACATGTAACAAAAACTAGTAAAAATTAAAGAAACAGAAAAATCTATAGTTACACTTAGATGTTTCTATATTCTTTTCTCAGTTAAGTGACAGACCAGGCAGATGGAAAATCAGTATGGATGTCTACAGAGACAGAGAGAATACAAACATGGCCAAATTTTTACAATTGGTAAATTCAGGTTATGGGTGAAAGGGTACTCATTTCACTATTTTCTCAATTTTTCTCTAGTTTGAAAATTTTGAAGATAGTAAGATGAAAAAAAATTACTGAAGTACACAGAATATAATACATAAAAGAGAGTCTACTTTTATTTTTGGCACAATCAAATTCAATTATCTTACCATTGAGGTACTGTTATTTACTAGAAAAGTCCCATTATTTGCAATACTGATTCTTAAATAAAGGTCAGCCTCCAAACATAAAGTCTGTTATTTTGGACAGCAATTCTGTGGATTTTCTTTAACATTTTATTATGAAAATTTTTAAAAAGAAGAGAAAATGGTATTACGTAACGAACCCCCTGTTTCAACAGCTCTCATCATCCGACCAATCTTATTTTGTCTATACCCCACTCCGCTGTCTGTTTTGCTGGAGCATTTTAAAGCAAATCTCAGAAATCAAGTTATTTACCTCATATATACTTCAGCATAAGCATTAAGTCTTAAGTACAAAAAGAACTATTATGGAGAACATGTCAAGTGAAAAGCCCAAAGTATGCTATAAAAATAGTTGCTTTTTAGTTAACGGAAGTTGAAAAATTAAGCACAAGAAGAGCAGACAAAACACTGCTAGAATAAAATAAAATTTACGCTGATAAAATACACCAGGCCAGAAAACATTACGGCAATTCAAAACTGACATATCACACACAAACACACGTGTGCATACATGCACAAATGGGGTAAACAAGATGGAACCATCAAATCCATGGGGGTATATTCTTAGAATATTGAAATAATATAACTTCAGGATAGCCCAGAAGGCAAATACTATAATACATATACTAAGAGGCAACAGTTTCAGTGTTAAGCATCTCAGTTAATCAAGGATTACCCTCAAAAAAGGTATTTAACTAGTCTTGTTAAGAAAAGCTGCCTCTTGATGAAAATAAAGTCTTTCTTCCTTAAATAACAATTCAAACTAGAAAAACGGGCATTTCTAAAGTCATATAATGTTTATAGAGGCATACCTTGGAGATATTGTGGGTTCAGTCCCAGACCACCACAATAAAGTGAATACCACAATAAAGGGAGTCAAACAATTTTTTTCATTTTCCAGTGCATATAAAGTTATGTACATACCTTAACCAAAAAACAAAACAAAACTTTATTGCTAAAAAAAGCTAACCATCATCTGAAAACACAAGGTTGCCACAAAGCTTCAATTTATTAAAAAAACACAGTATCTGTGAAGCACATTAAAGCAAAGCACAATAAAATGAGGTATGCCTTATTACATATACTCTACCATGTACCAAAAAAATATAATAATGCATCATTTTTTGCAGAAGTTCTACAAAAAATTTTCTATTTTTTCTATTCAACACAGTACTAAAGTCCTAGCCAAAACAATTAGGCAAGAAAAAGGAATAAAAGATATCTAAATTGGAAAGGAAGAAGTAAAATCATCTTTGCTCACAAACAACATGATCTTATACATTAAAAAAACCCTAAAGACTTCACACAAAAAACCTGTTAGAGGGCTTCCCTGGTGGCGCAGTGGTTGAGAGTCTGCCTGCCGAGGCAGGGGACACGGGTTCGTGCCCCGGTCCGGGAAGATCCCACATGCCGCAGAGCAGCTGGGCCCGTGAGCCATGGCTGCTGAGCCTGCACGTCCGGAGCCTGTGCTCCGCAATGGGAGAGGCCACAGCAGTGAGAGGCCCGTGTACCGCAAAAAAAAAAAAAAAAAAACCTGTTAGAACTAATAAATGAATTCATCAAAGTTTCAAAGATACAAAATTCACATACAAAAATCACTGCATTTCTATACACTAACAACAAATAATCTGAAGAGGGAATTTAAAAAACAATCCCATTTACAATAGCATCGAAAAGAAAAAAAATTACTTAAGAATTAACGAAGGAGAAAAAAGATTTATACTCTGAAAACTGCAAAACAGTGCTAAAAGAAATTAAAGATGACACAAAATAAATGGAAAGACATCTGGGTGTTCATGACTTGGAAGATTTAACAGTGTTAAGACATAAATACTATGCAAAATGATCTAAAGAGTCAATGCAATCCCTATCAAAATCCTAATGGCACTTTTTACAAAAATAGAAAAGGTCATCTAAAATTCAAATGGAATCTCAAGGGACTCTGAATAGCCAAAACAATCTTGAAAAAGAATTTCAAAGATGGAGTTCTCATACTTCCTGATTTCAAAAATCAAAACAGTGTGGTACTGGCATAAAAACAGAAATACAGATCAGTAGAATAAAATAGCCCAAAATAAACCTTTGCATATATGGTCAAATGACTTTTGACAAGGGTAGGGTGCCAAGGCCATTCAGTGGGAAAATAACAGTCTTTACAACAAATGGAACTGGGAACACTGGATATTCACATGCAGAAGAATGAAGCTGGGCCCCTACCTTACATGATACACAAAAATTATCTCAAAATGGATTAAAAACCTAAAAGTAAGAGCTAAAACTATAAAAACTCTTAGAAGAGAACATAGGATAAAGCTTTATGACATTGGATTTGACAATGATTTCCACGATATGGCACCAAAACCACAGGCAAGAATAGTAAAAATAAACAAAATTTGACTACATCAAAATTTAAAACTTCTGTGCATCAAAGGACCAGGCAACTAAGTGAAAAGGCAACCTACAGAATGGGAGGAAAAATCTGTGAATCATATATCTGATAAGGGGTTATTATTCAGAATAGGTAAAGAACTTCTACAACTCAACAACAACCAAAAAAATAATAATAATTTTAAAATTGGCAAAAGACTTTAAGCAGACATCTCTCCAAAGATGATATAAATACAAATGGCCAACAAGCATATGAAAAGATGTTCAACATTATTAATCATTAGAGGGATGTAAATCAAAACCACAATGAGCTATCACCTTGCAGCCATTATGATGGTCACTATCAAAAAACAGAAAATAACAAGTGTTGGCAAGAATATGAAGAAATTGGAACCCTTGTGCACTGTTGGTGGGAATGTAAAATGGGGCTACTGCTATAGAAAAATTAAAAACAGAATTACCATATGATCCAGCAATCTAATTTCTGGAAATATATCCAAAAAACTGAAAACATATTTGCAAACCCAGATTCACTACAGCATTATTCACAATAGCCAAGAGGTGGAAGGAACCCAAATACCCACTGATGGATGAATGGATAAAGAAAATGTGGTATGTACATAGACTAGAATATAATTCAGTCTCAAAAAAAGAAGGAAATCCTGTCACATGCTACATCATGGATGTAGCTTGAAGACATTATGCTAAAGTAAGTTAAGTCACAAAAAGATAAATGCTATATGATTCCACTTACAGTTCAAAATCATAGAAACAGAAAGAAGAGTGGTGGTTGTCAGGGGTTGGGGGAGAGAGAAAGAAGTTGTTTAATGAGTATAGAATTTTATCTTGCACAACACTGTGAACATAGTTAACACTACTAAACTGTAAACTTAAAAATGGTGATGATGATAAATTTTATGTTACATGTTTTTTACCACAACTTTGAAAAAAACCCAGAAAATAACAAGTGTTGGAGAGGACATGGAAAAAGTGGGACAGCCTCTGTGGAAAATAGTAGGGCAGTTCCTCATATGATTAAACATTAGAATTACCATACGACTGACCAACTATGGCATATACCCAAAAGATTCTAAAGCAAAAATCTGAACAGATATTTGTACACTCATGTTCACAGCAGCATTATTCACAATATTTAAACAGTGGAAGCAACACAAGTGTTCAAAGAGAGATGAATGGATAAAGAAAATGTGCTATATACACAGAATTATTATTCAGCCTTAAAAAGGAAATTCTGAGACATACTACAATGTGGATGAACCTTGAAGACATTATACTAAGTGAAATAAGCTAGTCACAAAAGGACAAATACTGTATCATTCCACACATATGTGGTACCTGGAGTAGTCAAACTCATGGAGACAGGAAGTAGAATGGTGGTTACTAGTGACTGGGGGCAGGGAGAATGGATAGTTAGTGTTGACTGGGTACAGTTTCAGGCTGAGAGATGAAAACGTTCTGGAGATGATGGTGATGGTTACACAACTATGTGAATGTACGTAATTCCACAGAACTATACACTTTAAAATGGTTAAAAAGGCAAATTTTGTTATATATAACTTACCACAAAAAAACCCTTTCTGTTTTAAACACAGTATTAATATTCAATTTATATTGGTCAAGTATTTTAAATATTGCTTGTTTTTGCTTGCAACTGACAGGAAGAAAACTAAATCTGATTTTTAAAAAGGGGGAGAAAAGAATTCACTGGCTCACATAATGAAACACTGAAAGCAAGAGACAATTAAAGCAGAGCTGAATTACGGGTGGCTCAGCAAACATCAAACTCACTGTTCCCTGTTTAAAGATTTAAAAAAAATATTATTTAATAATTAAATCAAATCATTTAGTATGATATATTTATAATGCAAATATTACCCAAAACTACCTTTTTTAAAAGTGAACGTCCATTTACAATAATATGTCTTAATTAAGAGAAGACATTCCAATGACACAATCTGCTCCAACAGCATTATCACACAAAAACCAGACGGCAAGTCAGGAATCGCAGACATCTAATCTCAACTTCACCATTTATAGGCCAATAAACTCTGGACAAGGAAGTTTCTGAGCCTCAGCTTGCTCATTTATTAAATTAGGATCACCTCTCTGGATCAGTATGAGTTTCAAATGAGGTATTTGTGAAATCTCTTAGAAAATATTAATGTTTTATACAAATACAAGTTATTATAATCAGAAATTTTATTAAACATCGGACACAAAGGGATTTATTGCCGCATGGCAATAAATTTTCTCCTTTACTTTCACCATATTCCTTTTCCTCTACCCACTTTGCTCCAAAAATGTGAATATCTAGCCCCTGCTTGACATTAATCTACTGTATCAGGATATGTGCGCAAAGCCTGTAGTGTCACTTATTTTAAAACAACTAGCTGAAACCTAAGGTTTGTGTATCTTAAACAGAAGACTATTGTAACTTTTATTCTTACTTATGTGATATTTTCTACCTTAGAGATCAAAAATGCTGGTGCCTGAACAGAACTGAATATGTCTTCCCTTTTGCTGGACAATTACTATTGAATAGCCACTGTGTGACAGCTGCTCCTCTAGATCTCACTGTTGAGATAGGAACTGTAAGATTTTAACATGATTTTATATGCATATTTACTTTTATTTATTTTGTATTAATATATTATTTATTAGGTTAAAAGCCACATTTTAATATGTTTTTTTTTTTTTTTAGCAACAACAGAATCAGATATTCCTCATAGCAACAATTCCTGCTTTCCCATAACAGTAGTATACTAAGTATGTTAACTGTAGTCACTGCAAGTTGCCAAACCAATATCTACTTTTCCCTTCTTCATTACTAACAGAACTGCAATTTTGTTCAGGGCAGTTCAGTTACCCAGAGGAATTCTGCGAGAGTTTTACTTCCTCAGATAGATAACACTTCTTCCTTTGTGGACTTCTTTTTCCTACCTAGTACCTAGATGTGATATTTGGAGGTGCATTCATCTTTTTTTTTTTTTTTCAAATTAACTTTTACTGCAGTATAGTTGCTTTACAATGTTGTGTTAGTTTCTGCTGTACAACAAAGTGGATCAGCTATACGTATACAGATATTCCCTCTTTTTTGGATTTCCTTCCCATTTAGGTCACCACAGAGCACTGAGTAGAGTTCCCTGTGCTATACAGTAGGTTCTCATTAGTAATCTATTTTATACATAGTAGTGTATACATGTCAATCCCTATCTCCCAATTCATCCCATCCCGCCTTCCCCCTTCTCTGGTATCCATACGTCCGTTCTCTATGTCTGTGTCTCTATTTCTGTTTGGAGGTGCAATAATCTTATTGAGGCCCTAAGAATAAAAATAAGAATGGTGAAGTAGAAAAAGAGAAGAAACTTGGTTCCTTGACATTACCCATAGATCCTTTACACTACCCCTGAACTACTACATGAGAAAGATGCATCTGTTACTTTTTTAAAAAAATATTTTATTACTTTAATGTATTTTTTTAAATTTATGCCTGCGCTGAGTCTTCGTTGCTGCATGCGGGCTTTCTCTAGTTGCAGCGAGCAGGGGTGCTTTCTCTAGTTGCACGGGCTTCTTGTTGCGGTGGCTTCTCTTGTTGCGGAGCACGGGCTCTAGGCACACGGGCTTCAGTAGTTGTGGCTCGCAGGATCTAGAGCGCAGGCTCAGTAGTTGTGGCGCATGGGCTTAGTTGCTCCGCGGCATGTGGGATCTTCCCAGACCAGGGCTCAAACCCGTGTCCCCTGCATTGGCAACCGGATTCTCAACCACTGAGCCACCAGGGAAGCCCTGCATCTGTTACTTTTAAGCCATGGAATGGTAGGGTTTATGTTACCCACAGCTAAACAAAGTGTTGATACAAGGTACTTATAAATAATTGTAACTATTATTTAAGTACTTAAAAAGAAAATACCATAAGAGGAAATATAATTTAGATTAGCGAGTCACAAACTGTATGCAGAAAACAAATTTATACCTTCTTATTCCAACCGAAACCTGGCTCTCCTCCCATTTGTTTATAGATATTCCTAATCAGATTAAGGATGTCCCCTACTATTTCTTGCTACCGTAAGTTTTTATTTTAAAAAGATGTGAATATATTGAATAGTTTTTCTCCATCTATATAGAATGTTTTGTCATTTAAATTGTCAATGTAATTAACTGACTTTTCTAACACTGAATTAAAATCTCAGTCCTCAAACTCCACTTTCCCCTGATGCTATGTCCTTTTTAAACACTGCTAGATGCCTCACTATTCCCCCTCTCACTCCCCTCTCAAAGTCACGGTTTCCAAGATTTCTACCCCAAGAATAGAGTTTCCCAGGTTATCAAGTACCCATAAGTAAGTCCTCCAAAACAGGCAGAACATTGTTCCTTTCCTTTATCCACAAGGTTTCCAGAAAATTGAGGCTTACAGAGGCTTATAGTGGTGAGACCAGAGAAAATGCCATTCTGAACGCAGGCATTGACTAAATCACCATGGTGGTAACAGACTGGAAATTATGAGGCACAGGAGCATGGATGAGAGTATAGTCAGAATGGGCTGTACTTTACCAGTATCTGAAAAACTGAGCAAAAGAGGAAGTTCTGGGCCAAAATGATTTCAAAATGAAATAGGTTGGAAACAAGGAAGAGATGGAAAGGGGAGGAGGAAGAGGGGCAGAAAGACGAGGGAGTGGGGAGGAAGAGAGCAGGGGTCTAAGTTTGGTAAAGTGAAGTGCAAAGGGGAGAGACTATGGATGAGGAAACGAGAAAAGAGGCCTCTGCGCTTGCTGGGAAAGAGCTCAGTTTCTAGGGTCATTACCATCCAAACACTATTGATCCCAAATTTATATTCTCAGCCCCAATCTCCCCCATGAATTTCCTGACTAAATCATCTCCTCTTGGGTAGCTAAAAGGTATTCTAAATTTAATATGTCTAAAATGAATTATTATTTTCCCCATAAACCTGCTCTGTCCTCAGTATTCTCCATATCAGTAAATAACACCACATACGTATTTACTTATCAAACCGCCCCATACAACATTCTTGTAATCTCCTTGAGAGCAAAAATTTGGCTGTGGCATCCCTAGTACTTAGGGCAATATCTAAGACAAGGGAGAACTTCAATAAATACTTGTTTGAATTAATTCTGGTACGTCTTAATTCTGAACTCCTCCACAGAAATCAGTAAAAGAATTAAAACTTCTGGCAGCTACAAGACAGATTAGTTTTAGTTCTTCCTTCTTCTTTTGTTTAAAAGAAACAAAGAGGAGTATGTGTATGTATATCCACAGTATGAAGCAGAGAGGAAAACGGGGTAGAAAAGTAGGAAGAAAATAGAAGTTTTTGGACTTCTCTGGTGGTGCAGTGGTTAAGAGTCCACCTGCCAATGCAGGGTTCAATCCCTGGCCCAGGAAGATCCCACATGCTGCGGAGCAACTAAGCCCGTGCCCCACAACTACTGAGCCTGCACTCTAGAGCCCATGAGCCACAGCTACTGAAGCCCACACACCACAACTACTGAAGCCCATGCTCCGAGAGCCCGTGCTCTGCAACAAGAGAAGTCACCGCAATGACAAGCCCGTGCACCACAAAGAAGAGTAGCCCCCGCTCACCACAACTAGAGAAAAGCCCATGGGCAGTAACGAAGACCCAAAACAGCCCCCCTACCCAAAAAAAGAAAAGAAAACAAAGTTTCCCTTATTAAGTAGACACATACACACACACACACACACACACACACACACACACACACACACAAAGTGACAAATATATTTGTAGCCATTATCATGACAGATGAGCCAAGAAGTGCTTTAACAAGATTACAGTCTTATACCACACAACTAGAGAGGAGACTCACCATGCAAACACTTCATTCAAAGCAGATTCTGGTGAGAAGAGAAAACCCAGGGCTAAAACTAAGAGGGCTTTTCCATTAAGGAGGAGAAAAGATTTACCCACAGGGAACTGAAGAGTGCCAGAATGCTACCTCATTTTCTTCTATCATCCCTAGGTTTAGAGCAACCATCTATTTCACAGTTCTTCCTGATCCGTCCTGTTAACCTCCAAATGACCAGATGAATGGATCTTAGGTAGTGCTTAGTTGTTAATAAAGAGAATATTACCAGTCAACGCACCTATTTTCCAACACCAAACTGATTTCCTCAAAGTTCTAAGTGACAGCTTACATGAAATTCAGCATACCCCCTTCTTTTTAGTCCCATTCCTCACTCCATCTTCGAGATATGACGCTTCTAATTCTGAGCCTTTCAGAATTCCGTGGGTTGACATGCTTCTTCCTGGCTTCACCCTTTGCAGGTATTTACGTTTCCACCTTACACACTTTAATAATTCAATTACCCCTCACCTATCTGCTTTTCATATTCCAAAATTCTTTATTCTCTCAGCTACTATCTCTTTTTGCATTCTTTGTCCTTGTGAGTTTATACCTTTTTAGCCCTTTGCCGTCATTTTAGTGAATTTTAAGGAGGCAGAAATAAAGGTGCACATTCAATCCACTATATTTAACCAGTAATCTAGAGCTTACATTTTAGTCAAACCACAATAGTAACTACTCCCCTCTAACCCTAAATGTTTGCACCTTCGCAATTTCCAAAATCCCAGTAAAATTCTGTCTTTAGTGTTAACTACACACATCTTTTCTACTCTCCCAAACTGTAAATAATTTATCTTCTGAATTTTCACGGAGTATTACTTGCATTTCTTCTGGCATTTACTTAAACCATATGTGCTAAATTTTAATGACTAATGCTGAAAAATCTCCCCCACTGCCCAAAGTTATTTACTCCTTAAAAGATTTTAAATTCCATCAATCAGGGCTTTATTTAGTAAAATAAGTGAACTTTTAAAAACTCAAAATACTCCTCAAAATTATAAGCCTACAGTTAGTTATATTAATTTAATAAGATTCCTTCCTTCTATACCAAACTATGACCCATGAACTGAGTAAATGGGATATCCGGTAGGTAGGGAAAGGAAATTTTGCACAATTTCAAGGACTAGCCATCTGGTCTCTGAAAAAGGAATAAGCAGGACACGGATGGTTTAGAATCTCTTCTGACTCCATCTGGGAAAGGTTCTTCACTTTTAAGGGCTCATGTATTAAACTGAGCCCATCCAGATAATCCAGGATAATCTTCCCATCCCAAGGTTCATAATCTTACTCAAATTTGCAAAGTCTCTTTTACTACATAATGTAATGTATTCACAGGTTTTGGGAAATACAACATGAACGTCTTTAGGGGGCTATTATTCTGCCTACCACATCCCCAGAAACAGTGTAATTTAATAACTGTTTGTGGTTTTAAACTTTTAGCTAACTTATTACACAGCAGGTAACAGACATAAAGTGCCCTGAAATTATTAACCAGTATATATCATTACATATAAGGTGTTCAACATATCATGTATTTATATACACACATATACACCTGGTCAGGCATTATGCTAAACACTTTTTCATATATTATTTCACTAAATTTTGTCAATAATCATATATTATCTACAAAATGAAAGCCCTAGTAATTGGTAGAGTTAGATTAAACCCCAGTTATTTCAAATCTAAACATTATTTATGACACCTATTTCTCTTTCTCTTTTATAAAGGTTTGAATTCAAGCATTTCAAGAAACAGATTTTTATTCTAAAGTTTTCAAAAATAATTTTCCACAAATTTATTTTATTCCGACAGCGCTCCCCCAAAACATGAAATGCTTTATAACTGCACTTGACAACTGAAATTACTTCTCCATTGAAAGGGTCATATGAAAATTAGGCTTACACCAGTGTTCCCTTGATCTCAGTGCCTGTGCATGCCAAGGTGTCATCAGCTACTACTTCTGGGCTAGATCCTAAGGTCACTTTTCAACCTTCTCTTATTTGAAGTCTCAGCAACAGCTAACAACATTGACTACTTCTACCATTAAAACTCTATCTTGGGGGCTTCCCTGGTGGTGCAATGGTTAAGAACCACCTGCCAATGCAGCGGACACTGGTTCAAGCCCTGGTCCGGGAAGATCCCACATGCTGTGGAGCAACTAAGCCCGTGCACCACAACTACTGAGCCTGCGCTCTAGAGCCCACGAGCCATAACTACTGAGCCCGTGTGCCACAACTACTGAAGCCCGCACACCTAGAGCCTGTGCTCTGCAACAAGAGAAGCCACCGCAACGAGAAGCCCATGCACCGCAGTGAAGAGTGGCCCCCACTCGCCGCAGCTAGGGAGGGCCTGCATGCAGCAATGGAGTCCCAACGCAGCCAAAAATAAATAAAGTAAATAGATTTATTAAAAAAAAAACTCTATCTTGGGACTTCCCTGGAGGTCCAATGGTTAGGACTCTGCACGCCCACAGCCAAGGGCCGATGTTCAATCCCTGGTTGGGAAACTAAGATTCCACAAGTCATGCGGCATGGCCAAAAAAATAATAAATACATACATACATAAAACTCTATCTTTTCTTTTCTTCCATCATAGCATACCCTCCCACTCTCCAGCTATTGCCTCTGTTTCCTCTGTGGTCTTCTCTTCCTATACCAACCCCTTACATATTATAATTTCTCAGGGGTTAGTCCTACTTCCACTCCCTTTGGGGGATCCAGCTCCATACTTCTTCATATTCAATCACCATCTATATGTGGAGATAACTTTCAGATCTGTATCTTGTGCCCCTTTTTTTCTCCTGGGCTTCAAATCCACATACATGGTTCCCTATTAGATAACTACACTTGGGTGTCCGACAAGCATCTCAAATTCAATATGTCCCAATGTACACTTAAAATCACCCCTCACAAAACCAAGAGTCATAACTCACTGAGTAGCCCTACTACCCAACTAACTTGTCAAGATAGCCCTACTCCTCCCACCAAATCTCAATGCTTCTATATCTCCTTAAAATGTATCCTACTACTTTGTTCCATGCTCAATACTCCAATAATTCTTACTACCATCAACTCTTGCCTAATATACTAGGTTTCCTTGTCTCTGATTACACTCCCAACCTTCTAATCCATTTGACATTGCATCAAAAATCCAAGTCTGATCATGTTATTCTCTTACTCAAAGGCCTTTACTGGAGTCATCATTGCTCCCCTGTAAAAGTGCAAATTCATGGCTTGCATGACCATTTACTGTCTGGCCTTATCTCTCACAACTTCCCTGTTCTCTTCCTTTGTCTTCTCTTCCTCTAACTTCTTCTAGGAAAGGCTGTCTCTTTTGTCTGGTATACTTTCACCAATCTGGACCAGTAACCATTCCCTTGATCTGGCTAATACCTGAACATCATTCATATCTCAGCCTATCTACTTCCTCTGGAAAGCTTTCTCTAATCATCTCCCTCTAAATTACTGCCCCTGTTATGACTCCCAGCACCTCATACTTGACCTTTAGCACTGCACTTACTCTATAGTGCCACAGTGTATTTATTTGTCTGTCTCTCTTACTAAACTACAAACTTGTTATTTATCAGTTTCCCTAGCACTTTATGTACTATCTGACACACAGAATGTACTAAATAATATTTGTTAAATGATTGAGTGATCAGACTTTCCTATGGTGATTTTGATATTATTCAAAATGACCTCCTGGGGCTTCCCTGGTGGTGCAGTGATTAAGAATATGGTTGCCAATGCAGGGGACGTGGGTTCGAGCCCTGGTCCGGGAAGATCCCACATGCCAAGGAGCAACTAAGCCCACGCGCCACAACTACTGAGCCTGTGCTCTAGAGCCCGTGAGCCACAACTACTGAAGCCTGCACGCCTAGAGCCCGTGCTCTGCAACAAGAGAAGCCACCGCAATAAGAAGCCCACGCACCACAACGAAGAGTAGCCCCCGCTCACCACAACTAGAGAAAGCCCACACGCAGCAACGAAGACCCAATGCAGCCAAAAATAAATAAATAAAATAAATTTATTAAAAAAAAATAATAACCTCCTGAACAACCTAAAAGTAAGAATTACAGCTGAAAGTACAAGAGTAAAACCTCTCATATTAATATAGTACATTCAAAAGATATAAATGATAAAAACTTTAACAATTCCCTAGTTTTTAAATATGACTGTTAAGAAAGTTACTACAGGGCTTCCCTGGTGGCGCAGTGGTTGAGAGTCCGCCTGCCGATGCAGGGGACACGGGTTTGTGCCCCGGTCCGGGAAGATCCCACATGCCGCGGAGTGGCTGGCCCTGTGAGCCACGGCTGCTGAGCCTGCGCGTCCGGAGCCTGTGCTCCACAACGGGAGAGGCCACAACAGTGAGAGGCCCGCGTACCGCAAAAAAAAAAAAAAAAAAAAAAAAAGAAAAGAAAGTTACGACATATAATATCATTAATGAAAATCAGACAAATATAAAGAACTAGGCAGAATGAGACCGGGTAGGTGGGCAGGGCCAGGCTCACATATTAACTAAATGACTCCCTGAACATCAGCAACTACAACGTGTGTTTCATACACTTGTCTCAATAAATAAACAAATCAGTGTAAGTCAAGGAATCTTCCAAGACAAGTGAAACACATTTAAAACCTGAAGTGTTAAGTCATCTAATGTTTTCACAGAGCAATTTTCCCCAGGTAACACAAGTCATATAATGAACATGTGATGTTCAAAAAAAGAGCGTAACAGCACAGCATAAATTTTGATTCTACTAGTGTAAGAGCTCATCTGTGACTCAACAGATTTAAATATCTGACATATCTATTATGATACCAATAAATTTATGTTTCTTTATTCTAGGCTCAAATACTCTCAAATCCAAGTGTAATGTCAAACATGCATTTTAAAAATATTAAATTACTGTACTATAAATCCTCTCAGGTCACTCAACACTTTTCTTCAATTTTTATAACTGAGTTATATTTACATATCTAAAACATCCAACTTAAAGCAAATTTTAGAAATTTACTCAAATTGATAAAATGCTCATAAACACTGCTATTGTATATCCATCAAAAAGGGGGGGGGGGACTTCCTGGTGGCACAGTGGTTAAGAATCCACCTGCCAATGCAGGGGACGCAGGTTTGAGCCCTGTTCTGGGAAGATCCCACATGCCACAGAGCAACTAAGCACTTGTACCACAACTACTGAGCCTGAGCTCCAGAGCCCATGAGCCACAACTACTGAGCCCGCGTGCCTAGAGCTCGTGCACCACAAGAGAAGCCACCACAACAAAGAGTAGCCCCCGCTCGCCACAACTAGAGAAAGCCCGTGCGCAGCAATGAAGACCCAATGCAGCCAAAAATAAATAAATAAATAAATTTATTTTTTAAAAAAAAAAGAGAGGGAGGGAGAGGAAAATTCAAGAGTAAAAGACCATTGTAAAAATAATCAAATAAGACAAAAGCAAGGAATTAAAATTCAAAAGACAAAAAGCATTGCCAAATTGTAGTATATATGACTGAAAAAGATTAATCAATGAATAACTGCATCTAACAAATATAAAGTCTTAATACAGAGTATAAATAACTACTCTATGAGGTAGCCACTTAAGACAACAAACTAACATAAATACAGTCCTTGAAAGCTTAAGATAATTTCAAATTTGAATTTAACTCAGAAAATGACATGAAATTTGAAAAGTAAAATCTACAGATGGAAGTCTAGTACTGTGTGTTTTACCTCTGGAGTTGCAGGCTGAACCACGATTCTATTCTTACATTACAAATCTGTTGTGTGGGGAGCGGGGGAGGAATAACTGTGTTACAGAAAAGAGGACAGAACAAATTGTTGTAAGAACATGTAGTTTTTAAATGTGTCTTTATTCTTTACAAGTAATCTTATTCTTTAAGGTTTATTTTTTTATATAAAAGGACTCATCCATGTTTAAAACACCTAATGCCCTTCATGTTTCTTAGTATGAGAATGATCCAGAAGTCACTGCTAATTAACTCACATTATAGCTTTTTTAAAACCCACAGTATCATAAGAAAAATGAGGAAGGGATTCTTCTGCATGTTTTCTTTCCCTACCATAAACCAGAAACACCAATGCAAGCCACTACCAAGAAGACGAGAGAAGAGAGACTGGTGGGGACAGCAGCTGTGTTGAATCTCAGAAAGGACATGCGTTGGCAGATTTGTGAGGTGATCCTTGCAACACAATGTGCCTAGATCTAGTCTGATTTCAAAATTTTTTTTACTTTAAAAAAAATTCTGTACTTGATGTTTTGCTTTTTAGAGAACTATATCCCTACCCACAACAGAACATTTTTGCCTGAGATGTTCTAATTCATTAGTCTTATTATGTTGTCACGGGAGGGATGGTGGAGGAGCTATTAATTTACAAAATGAAGAAAAACATGGCCAAAATCAACTCAGAAATGAGTATGTATCCCAAAAATACCTTATATCTATATACTTTATTACAGTTTAAAAGCAATTTTTTAATATTTGCAATTTAAATTCAACTAAAAGTACCTAAGATAAACTATTCCAGTGATTTGGAGTTTTTCCTTAAAAATCAACATTTTAAGATATCATAAATATAAAATTCAAAACAGCAGTATAAGTAGCAAATATGCACATATTGATAGAATACAGTTGGAAGAACAAGGGAAGATAATATATATGAGTGCAAAATGGAACAAGGTATAAATGAACTTGCAAGAGGATGAAACAGGAATCCACATAGTAGGTTTAGGCTTAAATGAAAGAATATGTATACATCCTTCACTTGACACAGAATGAAGGGTAGACAAGCAACTGAAGATCTAGATAGGCTTTTACATGGGATATATAGGGAGCAAGAAGTTGACAAAGTTCAAGCCTCTGTTTTTTCAATGAAGAAGTAAGAAGTAAGGTCTTCTGGTAAAAATGAGAGAGAGGGGAAGATTGCTTGAACAAAGTTGTGATGGTCTATGTCTAGGGTGATCAAACTAAGGCCCATGGGCCAAACATTCATGCTAAGAATGGTTTTCACATCTTTAAAGAGTCAGCAAGGAGGAAATTCCCTGGTGGTCCAGTGGTTAATTAAGATTTGGCGCTTTCACTGCCATGGGCCCGGGTTGGATCCCTGGTCAGGGAACTAAGATCCCACAAGCCACGAGGCCAAAAAAAAAAAGAGTCAGCAAGGAAAAAAAGAAGAAAATGTGATACAGACTGTATGTGGTCCCAAACGCCTAAAATATTTACCATCTGGCCCTTTACAGAAAAAGTCTGTCAATCCCTAGTCTATCAAATAGCACCTGTGAGAGGGGAGAAATGACTAGACGTTAGAAAACATAAATTTGCAAAAGCATCAACCTCAGTAAGCACCAGTGTTATCCTTTTCTCCAACAGGGAGAAAATTAACAGAGACACAAAAGAAAACAGTGCAGGGCAGATAACTTAAATGGAAGGAATCTGAATTACATAATACAAAATATTACCAGCCTATAATTAGACTGTAACTTAAGAAACTAGGCATAAAAAGTAAAATCAAATATTTTAATAATTTTAAGACCATGATAAGAGGAATGCCACAAGATGGTTCATAATCAACTGCTAAAAGAAACTCAATGATAATTTTTACAACAAATTGAGTAAAAGAGTAATTAGTACAGTGCTTACCCTAGCAACTAGAAAACTGGACAAAATTTATGAAAATACCATTTTCAGATACTGGACAACAGCAAATAAAGACTGTGATCCCTGAAAAACAAATGAAGTGAAATCTATAGTTATCCAGGCTTTCTGCCTAAATACACTTTCCCCTACAACACAAGAGAAAACTCTAGTGAAGCACAATGGTCTGGATGAGTTGAAGGGATGAATGCGAATTAAGGAAGGCTGAGGCAGCCAGAAGCTGAGGCAGAAAAAAGTAAGCTAAGCAGAGACACAATTCCAGAAATTTCTATATAGGGTTTCTTGAATATTAAAAGGAATATTATGTTATGAATACATATGTAAGACTCAAAGAGGCCAGGCAAAGAACTACCAGAAAGCCTGCAAACTGATCAACTCTAGGAGCTCACAGAGAGAGCACTGCAAGATGTTCCAGCTTGGAAAGCTGGAATGAAGACACATCATTGAACACAGGGGAATTCATTACATATCTATGAAGGATTATGCCTTAATGGTAAGACTAAACTAGTCTCAGAGGAAAGGTTCCTATAAAACTGACTCAATACAGCTTAAAAGCAAACCTCAAAAGAATCAAGCTGATCCACAAGTAACCTGACTACCTAAATGAACAAAATACAACGTCCACTAAAAGAAGACAACAAAATCCATTTACAGTGTTCAAACACAATGGCCAGTATCCAATCAAAAATTACTAGAAATACAAAGATGCAAAAAAAAGATGAAATTAAGTGATAAAGATTTTAAAATATCTATTATAATTATGTCCACAGATTTAAAGAAAAATATGAACACAATGAAGAGAAAATGGAACTATAAAAATTGATCAAATAAAACTTTTAGAGCTGAGGGACTTCCCTGGTGGTCCAGTGGCTAAGACGCCACGCTCCCAATGCAGGGGGCCCGGGTTTGATCCCTGGTCAGGGAACCAGATCCCATATGCCGCAACTAAGAGTTTGCATGCTGCAACTAAAGACCCCACATGCCGCAACTAAAAGATCCCACATGCTGCAACTGAAGACCCCACATGCCACAACTAAAAGATCCTGCATTCTGCAACGAAGATCCCGCACACAGCAACGAAGATCCTGCGTGCCGCAACTAAGACCTGGCATAGCCAAATAAATTAATTAATTAAATAAATATTTTTTTAAAACTTTGGAGCTGAAAAAAACAGTATTTGAACTGAAAAATTCACTGGAAGCACTCAATACAGATCAGACACTACAAAAGAGAAGACTGATGAACATAAAACCAGAGCCAAACTAAAGGTACAAAATATAAGCGAACAGAGACTTAATGATACATGGGACAATACCAAAAGCCAAAAATACATGTTATCAGAGTCCCAGAAGAAGAGGAAAGATGTGAAAAAGAAAAAGTACTTAAAGAATGGATTTTTTTCAAATTTGATGAGAAAAAACAAACAACAAATTGAAGCAGCAGCAGCAACAACACAAACCCAAGAATATAAGTGAGCCCAAAGGAAGGTAAACACAAAGAAACCACACCAGTGTAAACCATAATGAAACTATGGAAACGATGAAATAAAAATCTTAAAAATGGCCAGAGGGAAAAAAGACAAATTATATAGCAATGAACAAAGGTTAAGATCCATCAGAGACCTCTCATCAGAAACTATCCCTACAGAAAACAACAAAATAGTTTTTAAATGACAAAAGAAAAAAGTCAATATAGTTCTCTATATACAGTGAAAATAAGTCAAAAATGGAGACACAAGGAAAACATCTTTGACAAAAGCAGAAAGAACTTGTTGCCAGAAAGCCTGTACTACAAAAAAAAAAAAAAGTCAAAGTTCTTCAGATTGAAGGAAAATAATACCAGAATCTCTGATGTACAAAAAGAAATAGTGTCAGAAATTATAAATCTATCCATAAATATAAAATTTTTATCTTTAAAATTTATTTAAAAGATAATTGGCTGTTTAAAACAAAAACAGTAATGATCTATTAAAAAGTTTACAACATAAGTGAAAGTAAACTCTTAAAAAAAGAAAAAACAGCACGAAAGATGGAAGAGGGCCAAAGAAAGTGATATTATAGTAAGTATCTAACATTATATGTGATATGATCTATTACTTGTAAAAAACAAAAAAACTGTTTTAAGTTAAACATGTATATCATAAAATCTAAAACAACCACTAAAATAAGAAATTTAAAAGATATAGCTAATAAGTCAATAGACTACTTACTATTCCATTTTATTTAATCATTAATTACTAAAAATAGTAATTTTTCCTATTCCATCATTTGTAATAGTAAAAGTGGAATAGCAGAAGTTACTTAATCCAAAAGAAGGTAGAAAAGGAAGGAAAAATGAAAAAGAACACATAAAACAAATAAAATGCCAAGTGGAGGACTTAAACCTAATCACATGGAAAATTATATTAAATGTGAATGTTCTGCACTCCAATTAAAAGAGAGAAATCTGAATGGAAGAAAAGCAAAAACAAACTATTACTATCCACAGAAAACACACCACACCTTAAAAAATAAAGACACAGAAGAGTTGAAAATATATATGATGTAAAGCATATCAAAACAAACCTGGAGTAACTACATTGATACCAGACAAAGCAGACATCAGAACAAGCAGTTATTATTAGGGATAAAGACATATAATTCATAACGCTCTTAAATGTTCATGAATTCAATAAAAATACATGATGCAAAAACTGGAAAAAGTGAAAGGAGAAATAGATAAATTCAGAATTATAGTTGGGAACTTCATATCTCCTCTTTCAGTAAAAAGTTACCTTCAGTAAAAGGCTAATAATACAAATAAACAGAAAATCAGTAAGGCAAGAAAAGACTTGAACTGTATTATCAATCAAATTGACCTATTTGACATTTATAGAACACTATGCCCAACAATGGGATAAAACACATTATTTTCAAGAGTACATGGAACATTCACTAAGACAGACCATATTCTGGGCCATTACACAAACCAAAACAGATTTTTTAAAACTGAAATTGTACAAAGTATGTTCTCTGATCGTGATGGAATTGAATTTGAAATCACTAACAAAAAAAATTTTTTTTAATCACCAAATATTTGGAAATTGAAAAACTCACTTTTAAATAACCCATGTGTCAACAAAGAAATACAATGGAAATTAGAAAATTAGAGAACATACTGAGTGATTAAAATATTTGACAAAAAGAGATTTAAAGTTGTTAAATAAACTTTCACCAAAGTAGTAGAAGGAAGGAAATACTAAAGAGCAGAAATCAATAAAACAGAAAAAGAACTATAAGAACACTATTCATTAAGACCAATGAAACCAAAAGCTGGTTATTGAAAAGATTAGCAAAACTGATAAACCTCTAGGCAAAGAGACCAAGAAAAAAGAAGATACATATTTCCAATATCAGTAATGAAAGGGAAGGTATCAGTACAATCCTGCTAATATTTGAATATAATGACAAAATGTTAAAAATAAATTAATGCCAATAAATTTGGCAAATTAAATGATATAACAATTTACTTGAAAGATACTTATCACCAAAACAGACAGAAGAAAAATAAAAAATCTGAATCTATTAAATTACTTGAATTTATAATTAAAAGCTTTAACAACATAAAACCTTGTGGCTCATTCATCTTCTCTAGTGAATTCTATCAAACAGTTAAGGAAGGACCAGTACCGATCTTACACAAATGTTTTTAAAACTAAAGGAAGAAGAAACATTTTCACCTCATTATGAATCTGACATTATTGCCCTGATTCGAAAACCAGACCAAAAAAAAAAAAAGCAATAAAAGAAAATGACAAACCAATATCCCTCATGAACATATAGGCAAAATATGAACATATAGGCAAAATACTTCATCAAAATAACTGCAAATAAAATCATGCAATATCTAAAAGGGTAATCTACTATGACCAAGTAGGGTCATGAATTTAATCTATATTATCAAGGTAAATAGCTGCCAGGAGACCTGAGGTTACAGGGCAACCAACCAACCCAAACTCTAAAGAAAAACAGGTACCTTGAAGGACAAATGGGGGCATGAGCACTTGAGTACCTGGGGAAGACAATCCTGGACACCAGGAAGAATAATTCAGCTAAAATTGTTAATGAATTCCTAAAGGCTGAGTTTGTGCTAGCAAGAAAATATAGAACCCATGGAGGCCACAAACACAAGGGAAGGCATACCCATTCACAGGTTCTTCAGAGACCTCACCAGGTTTGCGCGCACGTGCACACGCGCGCGCACACACACACACACACACACACACACACACACACACAAAGACCAGGTGCAGAGTGACAGGTCTGAGAAAGCATCCCTCATGCTTGGGGATGAGAAGAGCAACCACTGAGAGAAAGGCATGAAGTTCAGCCTAGATCCTTTCTACCATCTCTAATGCATGGGAGAATAAAAGTCTAAAACCACTGAGGGAAGTGCAACAAACCCTCTGATTTTCTGAACATTGTTGAAAACCCATTCGAGCTATGAAAAGGAAGCAGCAAAAAACCCTATATGCCTAGGGGAGGAAAAGGAATTCCAGTACAAGTGGAAGTGAGTGACACACATTGAGAAGTTCCCTTTCCTAAAACTTAGAACACCACGGTTATCCAGTCTACTATAGTGGGTATCTTGCTGTTTTTGATAATGGATCCAAGTGGAAATGGGAGCAATTGGGATGTACAGGCTTGAGTGACACAAACTGACCGGTGGCTGCGATTTGGTCCATACTGTGCAGCCCCAAAGAGAGATGTTTTTAACCTGTCTTCCAACTGGTACATCTGAAGGCTATGCTATAGGCAACAGCCCAAGACTCAGTAAAAATACAACAACGTTAATCAAGAGTATTGCTCAGAGCTATGAGGATGGAACAGAGGGATCACATCCACTCTCGGTTTTCTGGAGCTGGCACTGAGACTGAACAGCTGCAGCAGCACAATGGATACCATCAGCTTATAACTTGGCCGAACTATCAGTCAACCAGGTCTAGGTATTCACAGGAACTTCTGTGCATCAAGGACCCCAGTGAACCAGTGGTTTGCTTCAGGTGATGGAATGAAAGAAAAGGTTTCCCCCAAAAGGGTTCACTTCCACCCCTTCATGCAAAACCAAGATTACACTAAGGCGAGGCCAGCTGCACCCTTGAATAAACCATTTTCATTTGTTCATTTGACCTTCAATGAAGCCTATTGGGCCCTTTCCTTGTTAGTTGTCAAGTCCAAGTGACATCAGGCCAGAGAGTCACAAGGCACCTATGGGTCAGGTGACTGGTTTTAACAAGACCGTAGCAGTAGGCCTGTTCAAAAGAGGTGCACTTGGCAGCTGGATCAGGCAGGTGGCACTGCTGTGCTAAGAAATGGCCTGAGCACTTTAGCAGCCGCAAAGTCTTTATTTAACTAAAGCTGTGTTTTCTTCTTTCCTCCTGGGATGGTACATTGTGCTAGATCACCGGGGAGGGGACATGCAGGAGCCCGTGAATGGGGCAATCTCCTGTTAATTTACAAACCTTCACAACATAAGCATGTAAAAAACATCAATACCAAATACATATTTGCCAGGGGAAGCCAGAAGAACAGTACATGAATAAGCCCAGAGGCTCCACCCACACTTTAGCTTTTCTTGAATTTGAGTGCCACCCACCGTCCACCCCCCCCCCGCAGGAACACAAACTAAGGACTTTCACACACACATACAAGGGACTAGCCAGCAGACGACGTTATTTTCTGACCAGGAGCGTGGGGCGTAGAGTAGTGGGGGGCTGGCTTGTAGAAGAGGGCTGAGGTGGTGGGAGGCTTTTCTCCTGCTGGTTCCTCGCCCCGCGGTCAGCGCCGCTTCCTCCCACATGCCTCCAAACTCCTCTGAGCCCCTGGGCCTAGGGGCTGTTGAGCTGCCCACGTGCGTGCTGCAACAGCTCCACCCTGCAGTCCGGTGCCTTCGGCCTCCCTGCCACCTACTGTGCTTTCTCCCCACAGGACCAGGTTGGAGGGTGCTTGGGCACCTCTATCCAACAGAGCTAAAAAAGTTTGAATTTCTCCCCTCTCCTCGCGCTCCCCTGCCATACTTGGCTTTTATTTTAAGCAGCTGAGGTTAGATCAGAGAGGGAGAGGAATCAGAGGGCACAAAGGGAAAAAGAAGCTCTGCACCAATAAGCAAGACTTTGCAGCTACATCCAATTTCAAGCAGCTGCCTACTTGGACTCAACAAATGAACTTATAACGTATTAAGTCTATCCAAAGCTCTGTATCCTCATTGCTGAACGCCTTTTATTTTAGCTCCGGGGAGCCCTTGATTCAGTAGCTACAGTCATACTGCCTTCTATGGAGGCCCAGAGGCTTGCTGCCTCACAGATGTAATTACATTATTTCTTCCTATAGCCTGGAGCCTGAGCAACAACCATTAGTACCATTTGGGCAGCTTCATTTAACTGCTTAGCCTCTAAGAACTCATTAACACGTAAGTCAGTAAAAGATCTACTAGCCCACCACTTAAACAAGAGCATTTGCTATTGCATTTCATGCTCTCTAAACCAGCCCACAAGGGCCCTTGTCTTCTCTTTTGTAGGAAGCCATGTATCAGTCAACATGTCTTTGTTGCCAATATTGTCAGAAATCATGAAGGGTCTAGGATTTTACCCTATTTGCAGGCTATGAAGCTAGCTTGTTTCTGTCATGTATACTGGCAGAAGACACAGCAAGCAGTATGAGAGAACATGTCACTTTGACAGTTCACTTTCCTATCCAAGTCCTCCTGGCAGAGGGACCTGCTTGGATACTCTGGATACAGTAGGTTTGCATCACAGCCAAAGAACACTGTGCTGGACAATTTACCATTTTTATAACAAGCAGAAGCAAGTCTGCTCTTTGGGGAGTTATTATTGCATCCCTCCAAGTGGCTAGCTTCCAACACAACCCTGAGAAATGGACCAGGTAAAGAACAGTCAGGTCTTTTCATTCTTAGCATGCCCAGCAATCCCCAGCATGCCCTAGGACCTTCAGGGATGCTCAGGGCCCATGGCAGAATGCTTCTCCCAACACACTTTTATCAAATCTAATACCAGAGGTCCTACACAGTAGCATAAGGCAAGAAAAGAAATAAAAGTTACACATGGTTCAAGAAGAAGTAAACTGTCTCTATTTGTAGACAACGTTAATTGTCTGTACAGAAAATACCATGGTATTCACAAAAAAAGTTCCCAAGACTAATATACGAGTTTAGTGAAGTTGCAGGATACAAGGTCAATATACAAAAAATAATTGTATCAATATTTCTCTCTACTAAAAATAAACAAGGATAATAAATAAGCAAAGGACTCATAAGAGCACATAAGAAGGGATTTGCCATAGCTTTGTTAAATATATAATCTAGTTAATCAGCTGACTTGGTTTCAGAACACAGAAATGAATTTGATCCTGCATAATAACCTACAATAGAAGAATTATAAGAAAAATGAAGCAGCAACAGAAAGAGAAACCAATGTGGGAAAAAAAAGCATAAACATGTGTGTGTAATTCTTTGATGGAAATATGAGAAAAACATCAACAAAATCCGTAATATTTAAAAATGCAAAAAGGGGTATAAGGCAGTCAAAAGAGCATGCCAGAAAATTAGGGTCATGGGTCGTAATAATTTGGACAAGGGCCCCAAACAACATGCCAACAGTAGGACAACAGACGGAGATTAAGTAGTAATAGTCACAGGGTCCAAAATCGAGGTTTAGATGAGAAAAAAGGAAAGAAATGCCATGTATTCATTGCTGTAATAGATGCTGGCAAATGACTTACAATCACATACTGTAAAAAATAAAAATGAAAAATTTTAAATGCCCAACTTAGGTGAGATAGGGAAGGATGGGGAAGAATGCTGGAGTTTTTCGGTTAAGACATACAATTCTGATGCATGTACTTTATCCAATTATAATCAGTTTTCAATTATCCTCTTTTATAGATAATGAATCACCAATATTGTTGACTCTCTACTACCCTGGCTACTCCCCACTTGAGGGAGGTTTCAGCAGATGGTCCATTTCTATTTTTCTGGTAAAACATTTGTTGTGATAGAAATTTAAAGTTGAGAAGCCAAATGAAATTTTTGAATTGGCTTTAAACTGAAATAATCCTTTCTACCTTGGCCTCTAGTATCAGAGAGAGTTGAGAGTTAGCTATGTTAAGTATTCACTGAAAAAGTACTCTTGAAGCAATACAATTTAAAAAGTGATTTTTCAGCAATTAGAAACTGCTTTTGCATATATACTTTGCAAATAGTTTCAAAGCACTGTCAGTTGTGGTTAATTCCAATATTTCACAAAGTTGAGGTTTTTTTATTTACAAATTCAAAATCATCAAAAATTCTGTAGCATTAGAGCCAGACACAAGCTAGATAAGAATGATCTGATAAGAACAGTAAATTTAAATGTGAACAGTAAATTACTCTCTCATACTCAAAGTTGTCCAAACTTAAGGAGGCAAATATATAAAATTAAAAGTCAAGGACTCCCATATCAGGAATTTTAGTTCCTAAACTAAATAAAACTCAAAATGTTTTTAACTTAAAGAAAAACACAGCTTGTGAAGAGGGATTTTAATAGAGATATGTGAGTGTTAGATTCACATCTGTTGCTTAGTTATTATTAGGAAACTTAAACTGCTTTCCCAGGTTATTATTAACGAATTAATAAGTAATCTATAAAATGATTTTGTAACATTTGGTTTTAAATCACTAATTACAGCATTTTTCAAAATTAGTGTCCTATATGAATACAAAATATATTAAATGCAAAATTGTGAAAATCTGTTGCTATGGAAGTAAGAATCTGTAAATTCTGATGTTTATAATTTGATATTAATTTTTTTCATGAAAAGAATATAATCTGATTCTCACTCAAGGGGTTTAGATATCTTCTTCTTTGTTAAAAACAAAGGAATTTAGAATTATCCTGCTAAGAGATCAAAGAACCTTATAATCATCAAACCAATTTGTGGTTTTAAAAAAGAAAATTATAGGGGAGTTCCCTGGTAGTACTTAGGATTCGGGGATTTCACTGCCATGGCCCAGGTTCAGCCTCTGGTCGGGGAACTGAGACCCTGCAAACTGCGTGGCACGACCAAAAAATAAAATAAGAAAGAAAAAGAAAAATATACTAAGCATTGTATGCAGTAAGAAGTAACCATTATTTGTAATATCTTGTGTATCCCTAACCACAAGTCACAGGGAATAAAAGGTGTTGTCTAGACCTGAACTTTCTTGCTGTCATTATGTCTTACAGAGATCCCAGAATTTATTTTTTCAAAACAGTCTGAGTATAACTTGGAAATACTGTCTCACAGAGAGCTAAACAAAACACAGAAATATAACATCAATTTAAAAAGTCAAAGCTATATCGTGACCCAGAGAATGCTTGACTTATCAAAAGTCATGTAACTAATAAGTAGTGACTGAACCCAAATCATCCAATTCTAAGTCAAAACTACCCTCAGAATTTTCCAAAGAGAGAGGGCCAGCTATATATAGTTAGAAGGGGGTTTGCAGACTTCTAACTTACCTAGACTGACTAACTTACCTACACCTTCTCATGTCATTAAACTTCTCTTTGCCTTTGTTTCCTCTACTTCATGGTGATATTTTGACAATAAATGTAAGCAAATACTTGAATTCTTTGGGAGAAAAGCACTATATGTATTTCACTATGTTAATAACTTCTCGTCTCTACCACAAGTTTCAACTGATATCTTTACTTTTAGTTTTAAGCTGCAAACAACACTATATGTGTGCATGTGCACACCTTTCAGCATGGCTGGCATTCTAAGATCCTTTTCTCCAATTTTCAAAATGCATGAAAAGTAGCACAATATTTTAATTTTTATCATTATCAAAGCCCTGCCACCCAAAGCTCTGCAGAAAACTGTAGAAATTCACAGCAAAATTTTCCACCACATTACTCTCAACTTCTGTGGAAATGCAACTCACAGCTCATATACTATTCAGCCAGCCCCCTGTGCAGCTTAAACATTAGCAGTGGAAGATTAAAATGTATACTGATTTTCAAAATTATAAACAGTAACTTCAATTACAAACTAAAAACCTAGCACATATTTTAAAAAATGCACATCACTAACATTCCTAAAATAACGGAAATAGGTAATCAATATTCTAATAATTCAGTGATTTGCAATGACTTCTGTTTTGTTAAGAGATATAGAATCCAGCCACGTTATATACTCAAGTCTAAGAAAAAGGTTTCCTCAATGTGTTCCTCAATATTGAAAATAGAAAATTATTCATAAGTAACCAAAATTAACAGAAATTTAAATTTAAAGTAATATTTTGTTATCTACACCATTGTTTTTAATTCTTTTGACAGCATATCTTAAAATAATTTAGCTTTGTAACTTATGAAGACATGTAATTAACTTCCTTTTTCCTTTACCAATATATTTACCCAATAACATTAGCATACAGCATTAGAGTATAGCAATCCACTAAAAGTACCCATGTTAAAAACAGAAACAGCAGTTGAAATAAAACATGATGGCACATGATCGGTACATATCTACTGAGCACGGGTTACCAGAGGTGAAGACTGAATAGTAATATCAAAAGTAATGCACATGATTAAATCTTTTCATACTGAGACTCTACTAATAGCAGTGGAATTAAAAAAAAAATTGTAGGGTGTAATCACCTTAAATCAAGCTTTATTAATATTTTGAATGAATGAATGAATACCTGAATGAATGACTACTGCAGTCATAATAATATTTAACACCTTGAGATGTTCACAACAATTTGGAATACACAGAGAAGATGACCTGAATACAAACAAACTAGTTGAAATTCAATGTGGTTCACAGTAAAGATGCAGTGCCCTTCTATTTGTAGAACAAAGAATCTCAACAAAAAAACATATATACAACTAAAATATTTTCAAGTGCAATTATCCGAGGCTTTAAAAAGAATATATACATTTTACTATGTAATTCTTTCTTGCCCCCCCCCCAACACCACCACCCTGTATCTTTTTAATGTTTGGCAAAAGTGAACAACAAACCAGAATACGCATTTTTTTAAAGACTAATTTACTCCTGTTCTATTTAAGAGCAACACACAACCACTTATAACTACAGCCTTTTAAAAAAGCATCCTTATATAAAACAGTGGGGGGGGAATCCCTGCTATACATATGAAGCACAATTTAAGCCCAATACAACTGACCAATCAAAATTAGTGAATGCACTGCATCTCTCTGCAGTGGAGAGAAGCCACAAGGTAGGCTGTCATTCTGCAAAAGCTGCCCAGAACAGGCTTTCCTCTGAAAAGCAGTGCCATTCCTTTTTAGAAAGACTGAATCTAAGTGCTGTCTCTGGAGACAAGAAGCCTTCAGTATGTTAAATTACTTTCATTATGTATTTTCAGATGCTTATTGATTCCACAGTAGGAAGAGTGAGAGACTGCAGCAGCCTCCAAGCAGCACTACATGTTCCATACATTAGCAGTACTGCTGAAACAATGGCACAGTACAGACACACATTTTCATTAAGGTCTTTTTCGAAGAGGTGTTTATGACCCTCTTCCCCCAGTCCTCTACTAACCAGTGAACAAAATGAATCAATCAAAACTGGAAATGCTTCAACTACATCAAGAATTTATCAAATCTTTAGCAGAGGTAAGATGTGTTCCTTATTATAGTATTCAGCTGCTTTTGAACCAGCATAGTGGGGTAAAATTACTTTGAAAAATTTCAGCCTAGATTTTAAGAGTTTATTTGCTTAATTCTACTTATTGCTAAACATGTATCTTTTAGATCTATTTATTTTAAGACATGATATGTTTTAAATGTATTTTTTTAGGATGCAATGTTAAATACAAAGAATATTCTTTGTTGAATCACTATGAAGATAGATATCAGCTTTTTAAGTCACTTCAGATATACTGAATATCCTTAATTTCATCACTAGTCTTTCTGAAGTGTTCAAAAAATGCTTATATTTCTTGAAAGAATCAGTTTTACTATTTAGCTATTATTTATTACTCAATTTTAGGTTTATTATTGGGCATGCTCATTGAAAATTATTTAATTTGCAGTCACCTTTTACATCACCCTTTACATTTCAATTACATGAACAGTTCATCGATGGAAATTTATAGTGTTTTATCATGGAATCTGTTTTAATCAGTTAAAATTCAAACCATGTGCTGATAAGCAAGCGACAATATTTTACAGCAGGGAATACTTTAAAATTTATTATAAAGATAAGAGGGAATGACAGTATGTTTAATGTATGCTAATTGCTCATAATCTCTGAAAATACAGGTTAACTTCTAAAATGAGAGCAGAAATTGGTTTAAAAAATACAGCTTTTCTTTCATGGTAATATTTGTAATGTTAACTCTATTACTAAATATTATACTTACAGTCTTTGTTAGGAAAAGAGAATATTTAAAGAAACCGTTAAATTTATGCATAACTATGGCTCTAATAATACAGTTTGCTTACTTTGATAAAAAATACTGTGTATGGTGTTAAATAAACACAACTAAAGTAACTTTCAATTAATAGGAAATTATTAGGAACCCTATTCCTTAACCATTTTTTTTTCTTTTTCACAAGGGCCCAAAGCAGCTAATTCAGTATTTACAACTGACAATATGAAGAATGCATCTGACCCATCACCTCCCTAGCTGTCTGAACCACAAACTGCAGGATATTCTTGCAACAATGATTTTAAGACATTAAGGAGTTAAAACCAGAGAGTATAGGTCTACGTTACTGCTGGGATATAACACATCGACAGTAACCATCCTAAGAAGATGCTATATAAAACAGCCACAAAATGAAAATATAACTGTAAAAGCCTGAAAACAAAATGGTGAGCATTTTTAAAGGGGGAGTTTATAATTTAACATACCAAAATTGTGGAGCCACCAATTCTTGAAGAAACAATGAAACATGGATTGCCAAGAGAATGATATACATTACCAGCAAGCTAAATGAAGCTTTAGCAAGTATTTTTCTGCGCTAAATATTCAGATATTCGTATCAATTGATATTACTAAAGGATTTTTCCATCTGAGTTTTATGACCAATTATGTATCCTCTTCTAATGAAAACAAACCAAATTAAACAGCAGATGGTTTTTATCAAGAGAACATGGACTGGACTTATAACCAAGTTATGTGACCAAGAAATCATTTCAAAATAATGAGGACTGCTATAGAAACAGATTTACATTTGTAACAAAAGGATGTCTAAGTACATTTTAGAAGCTAGAAACCTTATGTTTCTTTTGTTTTCACATGTTCTGGAAAATAAAGAGACATCATCCCATATTCTCTCAAAGGGAAACAATTCCTATCATTTGAGGAAGTTTCTCTCGGTCGTGACTTTTTAAGGCAAAACAAACACAAGTATTTTGTACTGGTCTTTAGAAATTCATCAGCCAACTAAATCTCACAATTCATGCAGTTGAAGTACTGGAGAGAAAAATGAAAGAATTCCTACAAGACATGAAATAAAACACAGCTACTTCACTGTTGTCAGGTAAAAATTCATGTCCAAATCTGTTAATGACATCATGTATCATATTGTGAAAAACTGCTATAGTGAGCCAAAAGGCCCATAAGGCAACAGCAAACAGGTAGGTCAGAAGATGCATGCACCCCACGACACTGTTTAACATTTACAAGAGAAAAGAATCTTGCTCTAGAGTAGATGCATTTTCCTTAATTATCATCTAAATTGACACTCCTGCTTTATTTAATTCTAAATCTAACTGATGTGACAAAGACCTGATGTTTAATCTGTCAGTTCAGAAAATTTGGCACACTTTAAAATTTTCCATTTTTATAGGATTTCAATGCTGGCTAAGACCTTCACTTACCCAAATATATGCCTTTGGTAAGCTCAAAAGAAATTAATAATGTTAGCATTTGTGTTTCTGAAACACTACCTTTAAAATAATATGCATAAATAAAACTATATTCTAAAACTTGTCAAAGGTTACATCAAGTGAAAGGCTAACATGAGTTCTGAAAATTATTAGCTTTTATAATTTGTTATGATTTTGCAGGCAAAATGCTGTACTTGAAATGTGAAATATAGTTGGTTGTATGATTTTATATTTTAACTAAATATACTAATTACTAACATTTTAGCCCAGCAAATCAGACATTATTTTTATAAATTACTCTAAACTTCTATATATTAAAACATAGATATACATGAATTAGCAAGAGTTTGGTTTTTTTCTTTTAATTTTCCTCAAAATGATATACACTGGGTGATTTACACAAAAGGTTTCACAGGAAATGTGTAACTTTAATAGATTCCTCAGAAAATGGGCTTCAGACACTCCTTTTCCCTAAAATTTCATTTTTTGCTTTAAAAATTCTGTTTAATAAAATCAACTGATGCATTCTTTTAAACCACCTTAAAAATGGCTATTTCTTAATATGATATTAAATTTCAATTTTCTCCTTCTACAAGATATGAAAGGGTGTGGTCACAAAATAAATCATTCATTCATAAGAGTGATTAGTGCTCTTTTACTAAGGTCTGTGGTGTTTTACTTCAAAATAATGTCCTTTTTTTTCCAATTTTTATAAGTTTGATTGTTATAAAGTTCAGTGAGCACTTTCACTTAGAAATATGAAATATTTATCATTTGCCTACTTCAGTGGGAAATAACTCCAGATAACCCCAAACACACTGTTGACTGCTGAATATGAATTTCAATCAAGAACACGGACAAAGTGGTTTAAAACAAACTAGTGCTCTGTGCCATTTGTCATTTTAAGTAAACATTTGTCCTGTTCATTTGAAATCTCATGGGAATAATTATACCTACACTAATTGTGCTACAACATGTTAAAATAGCGTTTATTTTCCACCTACTCACAACATTTTAAAATGAAATCTTAAAACACTGGGCTAAAATTAGTTTTGCATACTGGGTAGTTTTATTATACAAAAATATACTGTATCTCAAATAATAACCTTGAAAAACCCAAATAAGGAAAACCTTTTTAGTTTAGTAAACAATTTTGAACTATATAGGAGCAATCCCCAGTACAGTTATTTCTTCAAATGGGGAACCCAATTTCCTTTTACATCAAAACAATGCAAACCTTGATGTTTTCTAATTCTACATTTTCCATTAATAGTTTATAAATTTAAAAATTAAACTAAGTACACAATAAAAAATTTTTTTTACAAAGAACACAGGTTTTGTACGTCATTTAAATTGCCAAATATCAAATAGTTTATTCTATTTCACTTTCTAGGGAAAAAACCAACTGCTCCAAAAGAATGTGTTTTTCTCCCATTCTGGAAATCAACATGCAGTCTGAATCTAACATTACAGTGCGAGATGACATTGATGACATCAACACCAATATGTACCAACCACTATCATATCCATTAAGCTTTCAAGTGTCTCTCACCGGATTTCTTATGTTAGAAATTGTGTTGGGACTTGGCAGCAACCTCACCGTATTGGTACTTTACTGCATGAAATCCAACTTAATCAACTCTGTCAGTAACATTATTACGATGAATCTTCATGTACTTGATGTAATCATTTGTGTGGGATGTATTCCTCTAACTATAGTTATTCTTCTGCTTTCACTGGAGAGTAACACTGCTCTCATCTGCTGTTTCCATGAGGCCTGTGTATCTTTTACAAGTGTCTCAACAGCAATCAACGTTTTTGCTATCACTTTGGACAGATATGACATCTCTGTAAAGCCTGCAAACCGAATTCTGACAATGGGCAGAGCTGTAATGCTAATGATATCCATTTGGATTTTTTCATTTTTCTCATTCCTGATTCCCTTTATTGAGGTAAATTTTTTCAGCCTTCAAAGTGGAAATACATGGGAAAACAAGACACTTCTGTGTGTCAGTACGAATGAATACTACACTGAACTGGGAATGTATTATCACCTGCTAGTACAGATCCCAATATTCTTTTTCACTGTCATAGTAATGTTAATCACATACAGCAAAATACTTCAGGCCCTCAATATTCGAATAGGCACAAGATTCTCAACAGGGCAGAAGAAGAAAGCAAGAAAGAAAAAGACGATTTCTCTAACCACACAACACGAGACTACAGACATGTCACAAAGCAGTGGTGGGAGAAATGTAGTCTTTGGTGTTAGAACTTCAGTCTCTGTAATAATTGCCCTCCGGCGAGCTATGAAACGACACCGTGAACGACGAGAAAGGCAAAAGAGGGTCTTCAAAATGTCTTTATTGATTATTTCTACATTTCTTCTCTGCTGGACACCAATTTCTGTTTTAAATACCACCATTTTATGTTTAGGCCCAAGTGACCTTTTAGTAAAATTAAGGTTGTGTTTTCTAGTCATGGGTTATGGAACAACTATATTTCATCCTCTATTATATGCATTTACTAGACAAAAATTTCAAAAGGTCTTGAAAAGTAAAATGAAAAAGCGAGTTGTTTCCATAGTAGAAGCTGATCCCATGCCTAATAATGCTGTAATACACAACTCTTGGATAGATCCTAAAAGAAACAAAAAAATTACCTTTGAAGATAGTGAAATTAGAGAAAAATGTTTAGTACCTCAGGTTGTCACAGACTAGGGAAAAGGCTAAGTTTCACCAAACCCACACTCAGAAGTTTTAAATTTAAACTGTAAAAAATTACTGCCAAATATAAGAAAAACATTTTAAGTACTGGTTATGTTGTAAATTTTCAATGTAAATGTCAAGATTAGATTAGGTCATATATATTCAATTTCTTCATTACTTAATGTATTTGTTGCATGGCAGTTTGTTAAGGTAATATCATGTGTATATTTTGTCAATATTATGTCCAACAGAAGATATTTATGTAAGTCATATTTTCTAAAGAATAAATACATAGCCTTAAAACACTGTATAACTTTAAAATATAACTGACACAGGTATCCTTGCTCTTTTTTTTTATAAAGTGTATTGTTTCTAAGCCACAAACTATATCTATATGTTAACAACTGGAATAGCATTTTAACATAAAAAGCAAAATTATGGGCTCCAAGCAACCAAAATGATCCAGGATTTTCTATACCACTATATTATGTTTTCTAGCATAGTCTACTTGCTATATAATATTTGATTCATCAAAAATAATGAACTATATATGAAACTTTATCCTTTTTGGAATGTAGGAAATTGTAGGATTTATCAGGATTTTAAAATTCAAGAACCAAAAAACAAACAACCGTGTATATGCACATCAAGATAGGGAAACTTCTGAAATTCAAGTTTATTATGAAAAAGAGACTGATTTTCTAAGATCAAGGGCACTATGCCTATAATATACAAATGAACTGACAATAAAAGGAAGGAAGAAAACTAAGGCTTCTTTCCTCCTTCCTCACTTTGGTTGAGTTAACCCAAATGCTCTGGAAATACAGTATACTGGCAAAAACCAGTGCATTAAAATAAATAGACATCCTAACTTTATTCAAGTCAGCCTTTTTGTATAACAGAAGTTAACTACTAAAATCTGAATACAAGGAAGGAAAAAAAAAGCCTTTATGTCATTATAGAAAAGCCAACTCTTTCTAACTTTAGAAACATAACAACTTTAGAGTCATACAATTTACACAATGTTCCTACACTCTCAGAGCTCCCAAGTGTTTCCAAATATAGTAGTCCTTTTCAACTCTCAAAGTCATTAAAGTGGCAATAAATCTTGTGAATTTTTTTACTCTACACCACGTAATTAAATTTAAAGCATTTTGCCTCCAATCCCCAATTCATGTTAGAAAACTGTGAAATTACTAATCCTAACTATAGATATCAGGTTTGAGAATCTCATATCACACAAGTATTTTCCAATTGTTATAATCTAATAATCTATTGATGAGTGCTAATTATCACTGTACCTGAAAAACAGCAATAAGTTATTTAAAGTAGGCAAATACTTGCTCCCTTGTAATGGGTTAACTGGACAATTCTTTATTGTTTTTTCATACTGTATTCACTAAATCAAGTAGCAACTCATTTTTAAATAAAAAATTTTTATGTCATTCAATAATAATCTCTCATTGAAAGAAACATGTTTTCATTAGGTGGTCTTCTATAATTAAAAATTAAATGTTGGACTGTGAAGAAAACAACCAATTCAATAATATACCACTTTTATGTAAATAAATGAAATTCATCCAATTTAGTTTACTGAATACCTTATCCCTTGGGGAAATGAGAACCATGCAATAGCAGGAATTCATTGAGGTTTACATGACAAATTTAACAGTGATATATTTCTGATAATAATGTTATGTTGACATAATGTCAAATCTTGGCAAAGAAGCGGTTTCCTCCTGCCTTACTTTGTATTCTTTTATGGAATTAAAGAAATGCTTCAATTTGACAAAATGTAGCATAAACAACTAAGACTAATTTTTTGAAAACTTAAAGAGAAATTAGTATTGCATAAAGACATTAAGAAAATTTTCATTCGACAAATATATTTAGCACAGAGTATCTCCTAATATATTCATTTTAAAAATTTTAAATAATTTTGTACTTGGATTTCTGAGCATAAATATTTTAATATTTAGCTTTATAATCTTAATAAAAATTAGACTATTTTTAGAAAAGTCTTCATGTTAAGAAAAATCCATTGTGTTCTAAATATTTTTCATCTTCAAGTCCATAAACATGCCAAAGAACTCAGTTTAAAAACATTCTTCTAATAAATCTGCCTAAACTGCGTTCATGCCCTCTTGTTCTCTGTAATAAGAAATCTAACAAAATAAAGAACAAATAGCAAATATTATAATGTTGCCCTCTAAGCTGTTACTACTTCTACACTTGACACTGGAACTATTAACAAGCATTTCTGCCCACCTGTAATAATCTTTCAGACATACAAAAGTGCACCCACTGGTTTACAACAAAGAATATTCATATCTAGTAGCTTTTCAGTGTTAAATAATATGTAAACCAAAATAACATTTATGTTAAAAGTTCAGCTTTTAAAAACAAGTCACAAATATGTTTGCAATTACTGATCTCAGCTTAAAGAAGAGAATGAGAAGCTTAGATAATTTTTTATTTAAATGTTGTTCAATGAAAAGGTGAAATATTTTTATTTTTCTTATGATGGCCCTTAACACAATGTGTAAATTTTTTACTTTATTTCAAATAATTTTACCAAAAAAGCGTTAATGCTAATTCTTCATGTTAGAATGAAATTTTTAAATGCAAAAGCAATAGAGGTAACAATACATTCAATATGGGATCTTCTTAAAATCATATTTTTCTATCCATATGCCACAAATAATATCAATTTCTATATAGCTAACTGGGTTAGTTCTTGAAAACTACTAAAAACTATTCTTTTAAAAACTAACCAAAGATGAGCTCAACAAGATATGGAACTGTTGTTTTCTCTTTTGTTTCCTAATTTAAGGTCATTGTTATTCTACCAACTAGTACCCAACTGATGTTCAGACATAATAAAAATGAATTATTTACAATGATGCTTTATTAAAAAATGCCATTCATAGCAATGAATAATTCTATACTTCTCCCCCATAATAAGTCAATTTTTAGGTATATGGTCTATTTTTAATCCCCCAAATAAAATTATAGCAAAATCTCAGCTCTCTGGACATTAAAAAATCAAACTCCTCATTTCACTGAGATTAGACTTAAACGTAAAAACCTAAAAGTATAAGAAAGGAAGTGCTTATTCGTAGGGCTTTATTCAATACAGTAATTTCAAGACTACCTTCCAAAGTCAATAGAACTTTTGGTTTTATTATATTTTATGATTGTACATTTAAGTGAGCTTTGTAATTCAATTAACATTTGAATCCTTACAAGGTAGAAGGCATTGTGGCTGAAACTCATATATTACCCTCAGAGCTTAAAATCTAGAATCGAGGTAGTAAAAAGTATGGTAATACTTATGAAAAAAGCAGAATGTGGCAAATGTAAATTAAAAAGAATAAAGTTCTTAACAACCTTAATAAGAAAAGAAGTATGTTGGATTTAAGAACAATATAAACAAAAGCATTGTTGAGGAAAGCTACTAAAGCATATCCTGGAAACAGTAAATTGTTCTCTTTAGAAGAAAAATAATACAGTAGTGAGAAGTTGATATGGTAAGTTAAATTAGAACCAAAAGACAGAGGCCTTAAATGCCAGCAGAGAAATCTGAGCAGGGGAATAACGTGATAAGAAATGAGCTACAGGGAAAAACAAACAAACAAAAAACAGCAATATGTAGAAAGAGTTGATTGAGTAAGACACAGAAATGGGAAGCTGAGAAAGCAAAGAAAACACAGAGGATAGGAAGCTACTGCCATCACCTTGATAGGTAAGGAAAGGCCTGACAACAAGTGCTGGCAGTAGCTCTACAAAGGAGCATACAGATGCGACAGGCAACATCAATGCAGAATCAATACGGTATCCAACTGACTAGAAAGCCAACTGTTATAAGAGAGTGAAGAATTCAAAATGATGGCCATAAAAAGACCACAAGAAATTACATTTCCTCAATGATCTAAGAACTTTTTAAATTATGCTTTGAATAAAGTACATCGGTAACAAGGGCAAAAACAAAAAGAATTTCTGGCAAAGCAGAAAATTCAATTAAGTAAAATAAACAACTATTCAAGAATGTTCTAGTTATTACAAATATCCAAAATGAAAATTCCTATTTGATGTTTTAAATTATCTACTTTATATTTCACATATTGGTTTATTCAGTTTTTCCATTAAACGCATTATTTTCTTCTTTGGTACTTTTTTCAATTATAAACAATGGCAAAATTCCAAGGTATACAAAGCAAAAAATATAAATATGATCCTTTGCTTCTTTCCTAATAATTTATTATAAATATCCATCCAACTCATTATATACATATCACCTTCATTCCTTGCTAATGGTTGCGTAAGAATAATTTTTAAAAATTAAAAAATCATATAAGCAATGTTTCTAAAAATAATATTGATAAAATATCAAATACTTAAACCTTTTTCTATTATAATTAAATAGCTTCAAGCTACGCTTCAAAAAGGTAAGAAAGGTAACTTAGCAAACTGTGAAGCAGGTTCTTTTTCTAAATGGAAGTTAAAAGCAAGGGAAAAACCATAAAATAATTTATTTCTTTTCTTCCTTTCCACTCAGTAAGAAATATAAAAACTAGAGAAAACTTTTGACACCTATTTTCTTTACATCTCAGAGATAGACACCTGTGTGAGACCCCTATGGGACTGGCGTGAAGTCAAGGAAAGCTAAATGTGAGATGACTAATAATAAATCTTAGGGAAGAGAGAAGCTCAGATCACAATATAAACAAGAAATATAAGGAGATAATTAAACCCAGATAAGACAGGAAAAAGATCTAAAATACTCAGAGATGCTCAACTCTTAAGAGAAATACAAAGAGAACACAGAACTGTGGGTTAGAGAGTTCACAAAAGAAAGCTAATTTGAAGACTTGCTAAAAAGCATTCCAAACAATGAAAGGATTAAAATAAAACCCAGACAACAGATAGACTGGACAGATTAGTAATATGATAACATATATTACATCATAAGAAGTAGAATGAAAGAATATTATAACAATTCACAAACATCTGGAACACAGTAGTACTGAGATGTAGAAACAAAAGGAAAATTGGGTTCATCGTTAATACGAAAGCTATCACCTTCGAAAGAATACTCATTTTTATGAGAGAAAAAGAGATGAGCAAATTTAACACAGTAATATTTCTCCCCGGCTCATGATAAAATAAGGTGTGAAAAAAACCCTAAGTATCCCTACCCTTCTATTCACACTTTTTTTTTTTTTTTTTTTTTTTACAGACCTCTATAAGCTGTATCCATGGTTTTCAAGCATGACAGCTTTGTACTTCCACCAGCAAGTGGTAAAAAGCACTGTCATTCCTATCAGGGCCACCAATATCAACTCCATACCATTATCAAACCAGAAGCATCAAGTAAGATAAAAAAGGAGAGCTCAGTCTGTCTGGGATTGAGGTCATTTCCCTCACCCTGCTTCCATGAAAGCGATTATGTCATATTTCTGAGAGACATTAAGCAAGACAGACTACCAAAACACATCCACCAATTTTTCAGGGAGAAAAGAAAAAGCAGCAAGAGAAGATAATAACGTTATGAGGAATCACTTTCCACTCAGACAGTTCTGGACATATAACACTAATAAGGGATGCAAAATGAAAAATTTTTAATTTAACATAAAAAATTTTAATGCTAACAATGAGAGTTCTGGCCATATGAGACACAGACTGTAGGAATGAGAAATACATATGGGACTGATATATATACACAGCAGCCTTTAATATTATACACAATCCCATATGTCATATGGTATGTGGAATACTGATTGGGTAAAGAAGAACCAAACATATGTATTTCACTCTAATATTGTTAATGCCTCACTCAGAAATGTAAAAAATCAAACTACATAATATACACTTAAACAATTTTCTTCCCAATTCTTAAAAAGCTGCAGTCTTTCTTTTGCTGTTGAATTTTTTCCAAGTATCACTTCTTACAAGCAACAAAATGCTAGCAAACTGTAGTTACCTAAATTTATTAAACTGTATTTAATCCACACAATAAAATAATGGTCTGTAATACTAATATCACCTTTCATAATGCTTCCCCAAAAAAGTGACTGATAAATACTAATGGAAGAGTAAATATTTGTGAAATTGAAAGGAACAATTTTTAAACTTCTGACCCTACGGAACCTTGTTTAGGAGAGAGTTGCTCAAACTATAGCCCACCTACATCAGAACCTCTATGGTGTCTGTTTGGAAACTGCAGTTTCTGGGCCCCACCTTTACGTTAGGAGTCAGAACAGCTATGGCTGCAGCCCTGAATAATAAGTTTTAATAAGTACCCTCAGGTGATTTGTGTGCTAAAGCTTAAGGACCATTACTTTATATACCAGAAGACAGACTGTGTATCAAAGTGACAGACATTCAAGTAACTAATAAATGAAAAGATATAGAAGCAGCTCTGAACTCAATTCAGGCCACAGTGCCTTCTTAAGGAAAAAATTTTTAAGCTTACTTCATTTTAACTAATAAAATTTTAATTGAACCATATATACTATAGTTCAGCAGGACATCTGTTTCCTTAAGAAATAAAATTCTATTTTCTAAAAAGAAGTTACCTAGGCAGAAGTTTCCTTTAAAAATCATATACTCAGAAGATAAAATAGTACTAAACATAAAGAAGATGACACTATAAAGTGTTACTTTCACTTCATTCAGCCAAAATATTCTGTCAATTATAAACTGCACAACTAGTGTTTGTCATAATGTTATCTTATTCTGACCAGAAGGTAAGCACTACACTGGCATATTTTTGCTCATTTCAATACAAAACTTATTACTTCTAAAATAAGTTCTCAGGGAAAATACTAAAAAACTCTATTTTGTGTATCTTTTGAACAGATGTCACTAAAGTTAGGTAGATGGTTTGAGTCAAACATTTTTCCTTTATTATTGTAATTTCCTTTGTTTGTGCCATCAACACAATTTAGGAAATATTCAGCTACTCTTTGGTAATTTATGACTACTTTAATTTCCTATTCTGTTTTATAACAGTTTAAGTAACAATGGTATTCAGCGTTACTTAAATACTTCAAATGGTATTACAGAAGCACTACCCTGGGAACATTTCTTTTTAACCCTTTCACTAAGAATTCTTTCCAACAACACTGATATTATTTTCTGTTGTAATTCTTTTGCTTTTTTAGCATTTTCACTGAATCACAGAACCAACAGAACCATAGAGTGAGTTAGCATTATTGAAAATGGGCTGCTAGTGAATACAATTTAAATATATAAAGAAAACAGTTTAGGTGATTGAATATAGCCACCTTACAGAAAAACATGTGCCAAAAAATACATTTCAGATAAACAATGACTTTGGTGTAGGGCTTCCTGGAGTTTCATAAATCCCCTGAAATTGTGTGCAAAATTTAATGTGTATCTGTATGCGTGCTTTTTCCCTGCAGCAAACATCTACAAATTCAAAAAGATCCTCACAAGAGCATGTCGTCGAAAACTAAAACAAAAACTTTTTTTTTTTAATTATTATTATTTTTTTTAACCACGCCACGCGGCATGCAGCATCTTAGTTCCCCAACCGGGGATCGAACCCACGCCCCCTGTAGTGGAAGCACGCAGTCTTAACCACTGGACTGCCAAGGAAGTCCCTAAAACAAAAATTATTCTTAGTGTTAGGAAGAAAGTAGGAAAGCAAAATTGGTAAATATTATACATAATTTATTTATAGCCTTCCTTATTCTAAGAAAAATATAAGACAACTTTTAAAAGCATCCAATTTTAGATAAATTAAATGAGGAAATAAATATAATAAAATCAGATCAAACAGAATGAAAAGAACGAGAAAAGTTAAATTAAAATTAATCCTGGTTGGGCTTCCCTGGTGGCGCAGTGGTTGAGAGTCCGCCTGCCGATGCAGGGGACACGGGTTCGTGCCCCGGTCTGGGAAGATCTCACGTGCCGCGGAGCAGCTGGGCCCGTGAGCCATGGCCGCTGAGCCTGTGCGTCCGGAGTCTGTGCTCCGCAACGGGAGAGGCCACAACAGCGAGAGGCCTGCGTACCACAAAAAAAAAAAAAAAAAAAAGAAAGAAAGAAATGCAGGCAGCATCAATGGAGAAGAGGAACCATTACATTAAATTCTTTTTCTCTTCTCTCCCAAGCACTTATTTTTCCTTTTTTTTTTTAAGTGTTAAATGTGATTTTAATAAGTAGAGGAGATGAGCAGAAAGAAGATATACATCCAGGTGGGAATCACATAGCATAAACCAGATGAAGAATCAGAAATGGAAGATGTGCAGTTTTTCCCAAGGTCAGTTCACTCGAAAATGAACACAACCGCGGTACTTTCAGGATCGGTTAAATGAAGTCTTGATAAGGAGCTCATACTGTGAGCCGATGCAGAACTGACTTCCTCCAAGAGGTCCATGTACAAACAAACATGCCTTGGACATGTATTATAGAGTAAGCTACCACATCTGTTCCTTATTTGGCTTCCTTTAAGAGGCAAGGGTGCTATGTGCCACATAATGACCTCACAATCCAAGTACGGGCTGGACTGGAATTCTGGGACCTCGAGTTTTTTCCTTCTCTAAAGACTGAGGTCCCTAGGGATTAGGGCAACTCACCCCAGTGCAGACAGCCTCAAAATCTTTCCCAGTGTGCTTCCCCCCACCATTCCGATCGGGGATGGGGTGTGGCGGCCTGGGCCCCCTGCTAGTTGAGGCAGGGGCAGCAGAAGCAGCAGACGGTCCGGCAGGGGTTCTTCTTCTTGTACTGCACGGCCTTGCGCACCTGCACCTTGTCCTGGCCGGTGTAGTCGAGTGTCTTCTGCACGTTGAACTCGATGACGTCCGGGGTATCAGCCTGCTGCTCCACCAGCATGGCCATCTGCAGGAAGAGGTCGTGCAGGTCGCAGATGCGGCTCTCCAAGCCGCAGCATCTCACGGTGGCGGCTCGATCTCGTTGACGGCCGCCCGCACACCCTTCACGTCCGCCAGCAGGTTCTCTGAGAACACGTCCCACTTGCCTTGTTCGAACATGTCCTCGATCTGGTCGCCTGACATGTCCTTGCCCATGATCTCCAGGTGGCGCTGGATGCGGATCTTGCAGTTTTCGCGCTGCTTCATCTCGGCCTGGTTGTACTCGTGCATGGCGGCCTGGGAACGGGTGGGTGAGAGCGCTGTACCGTGCGCGCCTGATGTGCGCCACGGGCGAGTGCGCGCCGTGCTGCGACTCAGCGTCCTCGCTCAGTGCCTTCATGGCGCTCAGCTTGCGGTGGATGCTCTCGCCCTGCACCTTGATGTCCTTGGCAAGAGTTGATGCGGCGCTTGATGATACTGAGGCGCCGCACGGACGTGAGGAAGCGGGTGTTCTGCTTTCCCAGCCGCTTCACGTCGGCAGTCAGCTGCTGGTTTTTATCCTGAAGGTCCTGGATGTCTCGGTACCAGGATTCCAGGATGTGGTCCGTCTTGAACATGATATCCTCGGGAGGTGAGTCAAATTCATCGTCCTTGTCTGGGAACTTCTGTTCATATCGCTTGGTTACTCCACAAGTTCTACTAACCGGTCCTTCATTATGCTTTGGGGTTGAGATGTGGTTTTCTTCTCTTTTTCCTCTTCATCCATTTTGTCCCCTTGCTGCAGTTCCATGTCTTCATTTGTCTTATTTTTCCCTTTAACACACTCTTCAGATGGACTGATTCTTTCCTCAAAGATGGTTTATAATTTCTGTGAGTTCATGGACCACAACCAGCATTCTTTCCTGGCCAGATTCAACAGACAGTCTTTCCTTGAGGATACCTGCTTTGGGGATGATGATCTTGTTGAGAAGACTTTCGAGAGCTGACAGATGTTCCTCTCAGGTCCACAGCTCCTTACCTTACCTATCCCAGTGTGAGCAGGAATCCTTGGTAGGAGCTGACATGGCCTTGCGTCACTAGCTCTGGGTGTTGAAAGCTGGCCGCTCCATCTGATTTCTTGAAACCCTATTCTTTTTTTTGAATTTTATTGTATTTATTTTTTATACAGCAGGTTCTTGTTAGTTATCTGTTTTATACGTATTAGTGTATATATGTCAATCCCAATCTCCCAATTCATCCCACCACCACTGCCCCCCACCACTTTAACCATTACATTAAAATTTTTTTAATTGCTTTTAAGCTGTACAAGTCCTTCAACTTCCACTAACAAATAATATTGTTACAGCCTCTACCCAAAATTTACAAAAGTCCCAACTTCACACAATTCTTTTGTCTTAGAGCACTTTTTGGTTCTCATTAGCACCTCCACCAGAGTACAAGTGGAAGAAATAAATAATAAGTGCAAGGAGAAGTCCTCTTCTTACTAGCTGTGTGATCCTAGGAATGTTACTTGTCTCATCCAGACTCTGTTTCCCCAACTGCAAAATGGTAACATCTACCTCAGAGGCTGTTGTGAAACCTCAATGAGATAAAATATATACAGTGTTTAGCACAGTACTTGCCACAAAGCAAACAATGACAGCTTTTATCATTTTTCTGAAATTTTATTTTTTTAATGTATTTTCAATTCAATTATGTCATGTAGTTACCAAAAAAATCACTATGTATTGATTACTGTAGTTCCTCAAAAAGTACTTTTTCTCGTCTCAGTATTTGAGATCTGATTTTCACTTTACTGTGTTTATTCTACATCAGTGCCCAACTTGAACTTGAATATCTTCATAGTAATACTTCACTATTGTGTTACCAGAAAAAATACACAAGAAATGTATATTATGCGATTTTTTAAGAAAAAACAAAAAAGATGTCATTTTTGTACATATAAGAGTAGAACACACGACCACATATGATGACGTATAACCACTGTCACTTTCAAAATATATAAATTCATCCTTTAGTTCTATTTCTAAAGAAAGAAGGATAAGAGGAAAGCAATATTGGAGGGACCTACTATATGCTAGACAAGGTTGAAAGCAATCTATAATTTTGTCTCATTAAATCTACCCAAAAGTCCTTTGAAATCTGAGAGAATTTACCTTGTCGATATTCACACAGTTAGCAGGAGCGATGCAAATGGGATTTAAATCAAGCTCTAGATGGCTTCAAAGCCTATGTTCTCCTGTCTCTTAATCACAAACTACATAGCAGGAACAATTACATTACTTTATGGTATAATTTTATGACATTCTGAAGTCTCTAAAATGTTAATAAAGTGAATACTACTTTGATGGAAGAAAAGTTTGTGTATACTGTGCTTTTCTAGTTATTACATTAAAATAACTAGCCTGCAAGTGCCCATTCAACAAAATTTGTTCATAAATCATTTATCCTCAGTACAAGTCTTCCCAGCTACTCCTTTTCAGTTTTTATTTTCATTGCTACATTTTAACCTACTCTAGAATATCAATTTCATTACTTTGTTTTAGGGAGAAAGTCTCCACATCAATTAGATGTCTGTTCTTAAGTATCCCCAAACCTTATTTTTAAAAAAACAAACAATACGTTCTCTCTCTCCTCCACCCTCTGTCCAGCAATTACCACTGTTCAGTATTTATGGAGAAGACCAAGCCGAATTTCTCAGAACACAGTTTAAAAACGAACAAGAGGGCTTCCCTGGTGGCGCAGTGGTTGAGACTCCGCCTGCCGATGCAGGGGACAAGGTTCGTGCCCCGGTCCGGGAAGATCCCACATGCCGCGGAGCAGCTGGGCCCGTGAGCCATGGCCGCTGAGCCTGCACGTCCGGAGCCTGTGCTCCGCAACGGGAGAGGCCACAACAGTGAGAGGCCCGCGTACCGCAAAAACAACAACAAAAATATAAATAAATAAATGATAAAAACGAACAAGATTTTGAACTACTAACCTTACTAGGAAATTCTATGAAAAATGTTCTGTTCACATTTTTCTTCCTGTATTGAGATTCTGACTAAATATTATTCTTATTTCTGTTAGAAGTTAAGTAACTATGGCTCATAACCAGGCTCCATCACATGCCTATAACCAGATCTGGAATAACATCCTACAAGCATCCCGAAGACCAAGAATGAACATAACTGTAAAACAGAAACAGTCTTAGAGACAAGCACACAGTAGGGTTTTAAAACATATGTATCAGCAGAGAATTGAATATGTAAACCTGATTAGAATAAAAAGTAGTTTTCTTGTACTCCCAAATTATTTACCTGTAAAACCTTAAATTGGCCTGAGGCCATTATTTGTTTCTTAACAGCAACAGGGGAAAAAAATGTATAATTAGCCATGATATCAGAAGAGTATGCAGGATACTTTATAAGCCCTATCCCATTACAGCTGTTTACTTTAAAAATGTTAGTTAACATTTCATATCTGTGTATAAAAAAGGTGTGTTTCCTGCCAATAAAAAGACATATAACTCTGGCACTTTCTTCTTGAGGAGAACCAGGACACATTAAAACACTGTATTTTATTTTGTTTTGACTCTAATGTCTTTCTAGGGCAGAACTTTACAGATCAGCCATTCTCTTTCCTCCAAAACACAAAGAATCCTCCTTCCATGTAGCTGATATGGTATAGATGCATTTGTTTCTTATTTGCTGCCAGAACAAACTACCACAGACTTAAGAGGCCTGAAAGCTACAAATTTATTATCTTCCAGTTTTGGAGGTTAGAAGTCCAAAATGAGTCACAGTGGGCTAAAATCAAGGTGTTGGCATAGCTGCATTCCTTTCTGGAAGTTCTAAGGGAGATACCATCTCCTTGCTCATTCAATTTGTTAGCAGAATTTAATTCCTTCAGGTTGTAGCACTGAGGTCCCCATTTCCTTGCTGCCTGTGAGCTGGGGACAGTTCCCAGCTACTAAAGGACATCTGCATGTCCATGAGTCCCTTCCTTTATCTTCACAGCCATCAATGGCAGGTTAAGTACTTTCATGGTTCAAATCTCTCCTGCCTCTTCTTCTACCATTGCAGCTCTCTGGCTCACTCTTCTGCCTTCCTCTTTCACTTTTATAAACTCAAGTATTTAGAATGGTCCCATCTGGATAATCCAGACTAATCTCCGATCTCAAGGTCCATAACCTTAATCACATTTGTGAAGTCCCTTCTGCCACATAAGGTAATATATTCAAAGGTTCCAGTGACTAAGATGAGAATATCCTTGAGGGGGCGCACTATTGTGCTTACCATACAACACCACATGCTGAGCTGCACTGACTTGAAGCGAGGAACAAAAGAGCATGTCACCACCTTTTGGCTAAAGAAGAAAAGTTCTTAGGATAAAACAGTTCAAAATGCTAAGCAATCTTCATCAAATACTACTACTATCAGAGAATCCATCAATTTAAGTAGACATTATCATTAAATCCTTACTTCTTTTTAAATGGAAAAACACCTAAATATATTAACAACTTACTCAAAGCTAACTATATTTCTCACTGTAAAATAGCACTGGTTTCTACCATTAGGCTCTCTCTCTGTTCACTTTCTTTATGTTCCACAAATCTTTATCTGGAAGAAAGCTTCTCACAAAGCTAAAGACACACTGGAAGACACACAGGCTTAGATGAGGTTTTCTGAAAACCATGACACTTTTTCTATCACAGAAACAAAAATGAATTTGTTAAAATGGTAATAAGACCCATGAGTGCAAGACAACCAGCCAGAATCTTAGAATCCCCATATTAAATATATCTGAAGACTAAAGAAAGGGTGTTGCTGCTTTAAACTAGTTTTGGAAAAGCGAAAGAATAACTTCTATGGGTATAATTTTTCTGTTGCTCTTCTAAGTAAACGAAAGACTTGCCTTAGAGAATAGATGAACAGAGAGAAAAAAGATCCCATAAAACTGATTTTAGTCTTTAAGTAAAAATTTCCACAAAATGTCATCCTTCCAAAACAAAGTAATAACTTTTAATACCAGTAGACTCCAAAAGGCAAAGTAATGATAAAGTGCCTTGGCAAATTTATTGTTCTAAGTCTGTAAGGTTACTTAGACTCTATGAAACGTTCTTGTATCCATTCATTCTTTGGGAATACAGAGATTTTATATACATAAAATTCAAGTCTGCACTGAACATTACCTCTAAGCATATTTAAAAACTAAAATTAGTTTGGAATCTCAACCTACAGAAATTTTTATCAAAGTGATTCAAATTTACAATGCTCATTTGATTTTATGGACTTTGGGTGCATATGCGCAAAAGGCACATACGAATTATTTTAGTCTAGTTTCCACTAATGGCAGAGTAAATTGGTCAAGCATAGTTTCCTGCAGATAATTTCTAAACCTAGATTAGCCATTTTTAAGAACACACTTATTTGAAGGCCCTGGAAAGTGATCAAAGGCAGGAACATAGGGAAGGAAGGGTTACATTTGAAATATATAAATTTCAATGGGTAAGGATTCCAAGTTTGGCGTTTTTTGCCTAAGGGCACTGACCACCATTACCGCCATCAACTCCCATTCCAATGCCCACAGTTCTTGCAGCAGAAAAATACAGATTTACAGTCCAGAGATGGTAGAGAACACGAATTAAGACAGAGTAACTATAAATTTAGAAAGAAAAATCCTAAAAAGAATAGAGCCACAGCAGGAGCAAGACCCAAATCCCTGGCTTACCATTAAAATATACACATGGGGGAGAAGGGAGGACCCAGGAGCAGGGGGAGAAGGGAGGATCCAGGAGGATGGGGAAAAGCAAGCAAAAATCAGAGGGGTGTCTACCAGTAAAAGACTGGCAAGCCATGTGAGTTTACTGCTGTTTTTAGACTGATGGTTTTCCCCAAACAGTACACAGCTCAAGCAGCAGAAAGCTGGGGCCTTACTATAACTTGAGGTGTCACAGGACAGAGCTCAGAGCTGAAAGAGCAACTGGAAATTTAGGAAGGAAACTCTAAAGGAAAAAAAGATACACAAAACCTGAGGCCCATGATCTTAGTATCAACTCTGACAAAATTCTTGGTGACATCTAAACTACAGAGGTACAGGGCTGATCTATCTATCAGGTACCAGGTTACTAAAGCAATAGCTATAAACCAGAAGAACTGAGCAGAGATGAAGACCACACAGTACAGGGGAAAGAATGTGTAGCTTGAGATCAGAGAACTTAACTGCCAGCTGGAACAATAACAACAAAAAACAATCCTCAGAGAACACAGTAGAATCTCAAATGACAAATATATTATCCACAATGTCCAGTTTTCAACCCAAAATTACTCCATATGTTGTATCAACAGTACAGAATAGAGAGCCCAGAAATAAACCCATACACCTACCTTCAACAAAGGTGGCAAGAATACACAATGGAAAAAAGACAGTCTCTTCAGCAAGTGGTTGGGAAAAGCTGGACAGCCACATGTAAATCAATGAAGTTAGAACACACCCTTATACCATATACAGAAATAAGTCCAAAGTGGCTTAAAGACTTAAATATAAGACACTACACCATAAAACTCCTAGAAGAGAACACAGGCAAAACATTCTCTAACGTAATTCGTATCAATGTTTTCTTAGGTCAGTCTCCCAACGCAACAGAAATAAAAGCAAAAATAAACAAGTGGGACATAATCAAACTTAGAAGCTTCTGCATAGCAAAGGAAACCATAAACAAAACAAAAAGACAACCTATGGATTGGGAGAAAATATTTGCAAACAATGTGACCGACAAGGGCTTAATTTCCAAAATATACGAACAGATCATACAGCTCAAAACCAAAAAAAAAACAAACAACCCACTCAAACAATGGGCAGAAGACCTAAATAGACAATTTTCCAAAGAAGACATACAGATGGCCAACAGGCACATGAAAAGATGCTCAACACTGCTAATTATTAGAGAAATGCAAATCAAAACTACAATGAGGTTATCACCTCACACCAGTCAGAATGGCCATCATTAAAAAGCCTAGCAATAACAAATGTGGGAGAGGGTGTGGAGAAAAGGGAACCCTCATACACTGTTGGTGGGAATGTAAGTTGGTAACAGCCACTATGGAGAACAGTATGGAGGTTCCTTAAAAAACTATAATAGAGTTACCATAGGATCCAGCAATCCCACTCCTGGGTATATATCCGGAGAAAACTATAATTCAAAAAGATACATGCACCCCAATGTTCACAGCAGCACTATTTACAATAGCCGAGACAGGGAAGCAAACTAAATGTCCATTGACAGATGAATGGATAAAGAAGATGTGGTATATAGACACTATGGAATACTATTTGGTAAAAAAGAATGAAATAATGCCATTTGCAGCAACACGGATGGACCTAAAGAATATCATACTAAGTGAAGTAAATCAGAAAGAGAAAGACAAATGCCATATGATACTTATATGCAGAATCTAAAATATGACACAAATGAACTTATTTATGAAACAGAAACAAACTCACAGACAGAAAACAAACTTATAGTGCCCAAAGAGGAAAGGAAGTGGGGGAGGGATAAATTAGGAGTTTGGGATTAGCAGATACAAACTACGTACTATATATAAAATAAATAAACAACAAGGTCCTACTATATAGCACAGGGAACCATAGTCAGAATCCTGTAATAAACCATAACAGAAAAGAATATTAAAAAGAATGTATATATATATGTATAACTGAATCATTTCTCTGCACACCAGAAACTAACACAATACTGTAAATCAACTATACTTCAATAAAAAATTATTCCACATGCAAAGAAACAGATGTACATAACCCATACTCATGAAAAAAAATTTTAAAGGCAGATCAAAGAAATTGACTCTGCAAGTGGGCTCATACAAGGGATTTAGTAGACAATGACTTCAAAACAGCTAATATTTCACCTGAAGTAATTCAACATAAGCACTAAGTAGATTGTGCTAAATTAAAGATGCATGTTGTAATCCCTAGGAATTGCTGCAAAAATAATATAAACTTATAGCTAAAAAGTTCATAGACAAAATAAAATGGAATACACAGAACTATCTTATTAACACAAAGAAAACAAGAAATTCCAACAAAGAAAAGCCTAGGACCAGATGGCTTCACTGGTGAATTCTACCAGACATCTAAAGAAGAATAAATACCAAAAACTTCTCAAACTGTTCCAAAAATTGAAGAGAAGGGAACACTTCCTAACTCATTCTATTAGGTCAGCATTACCCTAATATCAAAACCAGACAGAGACACTACAAGAAAAGAAAACTGCAAGCCAATATCTCTTATAAATATAGATGCGGGAATTCCCTGGCAGTCCAGTGATTAGGATTCCATGCTTTTACTGCCAAGGGCGCAGGTTCGATCCCTAGTCAGGGAACTAAGACCCTGCAAGCCATGCGGCAGAGCCAAAAAAAACCCATATATATGTATGCAAAAATCCTCAACAACATACTAACAAACTGAATTCAACAACATATTAAAAGGATTATAGACTGTGACCTAGTGGGATTTATCCCTGGTATACAAGAATAGGTCAACATACAAAAATCAAAGCAAGAGACCACATTACTACAATGAAGAGGGAAAAAAACCACATGGCCATCCTGATGCAGAAAAAGCATCTGACAAAATTCAACACACTTTTGCAATAAAAACACTAAGTACATTAGAAATACAAGAGAATTTCCTCAGCATAATAACAGTCATACATGAAAAACACACAGCTAACATCATACTCAATGATTAAAGACTGAATGCTTTTCCCTAAGATCAGAAACAAGGTAAGGATGTCCGCTTTCACCACTTCTATTCAACAAAGTACTGAAAGTTCTAGCCTGCACAAACAGGCAAGAAAAATAAATCAAAGGCATTCAAAGTGGAAAGGAAGAAGTAAAATTATCTCTGTTCACAGATGACAAGATCTTATATGTAGAAAACCCTAAAGACCACACACACACACACACACACACACACACACACACACACACACACACACACAGCTAAAAAATGAATTCAGCCAAGTTGCAGGACACAAAATCAACAACACACAAAAATCAGTTGTATTTCTATATACTAGCAATGAACAATTCAATAATAAAGAAAACAATTCCATTTACAAAAGTATTATAAAGAATAAAATACTTAGGAATAAATTTAATTAAGGAGGCTGAAAGCCTTATGCATTGAAAACTATAAAAGACTGCCAAAAGAAATTAAAGATCTAAATAAATGGAAAGACATCTGTGTTCATGAACTAAAAGCCTTAATACTTTAAGGTGACAATACCACCCAAAATGATCTACAGACATAATACAATCCCTATAAAATTCCCAAAGGCATTTTTTTACAGAAATAGAAAAACTCATCAAGGGATACTGAATAGTCAAAACACTTCTGAAAAAGAAGAACAAAGTGGGAAGACTTGATCTTCTGAATTTTGAAACTTACAACAAAGCTTTAGTAATCATAATAGTATGGTACCAGCATAATGATACATATTCCATACACCAATGGAATAGAAGACAAAGCCCAGAAATAAAGAGTTACATAAATGGTCAATTAAATTTTGACAATGGTGCCAAGTCCATTCAGTGGTGAAAGGATAATGTTTTGAACAAACAGCGTGAGGAAAACTGGATATCCACATGCAAAAAGCATGAAGCTAGATCCCACCTTACACCACATATAAAAATTAACTCAAAATGGATCAAAGATCTAAATTGAAGAGCCAAAACTACAAAACTCTTAGAAGAAAAACAAGGGGGAAATCTTCACTGAGCTAGACTTGGCAACCGTTTCTTAAGTATTACACCAAAAGCACAGAGAACAAAAGAAAAATTGGATAAACTGGACTTCATCAAAATAAAAAATTCTCCATCAAAGGATACTATCAAGAGAGTGGAAAGACAACTCACAGAATGGGAGAAAATATTTGTGGGAAAAAATATTTTAGCTGACAAGGACTAGTATCCAGAATATATTTAGAACTCAACAACAAAAAACAAACGACTCAGTTTTTAAAATGGATAAAAGACTTAAAAAACATTTCACCAAATAAGATATAAAATGGTCAATAAGTACATGAAAACATGTTCAACATCACCAGTCTTTAGGAAAATGCAAATCGAAACTTTAAGATGTTACCTTCACACTTATTAGGGTGACAATTATTTAAAAAAACAAAAAGGAAAATAACAGGGGTTGATAAAGATGTGGAGAAATTCAAATTCTAGTGCACTGTTGGTGGGAATGTAAAAAGGGCACCTACGGTGGAATACTGTTTGGCAGATCCTTAAACTGTTAAACACAGAATTACCATATGACCCAGAAATCCCACACCTAGATATATACCCAAAAGAACTGTAAACAAGGACTCAAACAGATACTCGAACACCAATGTTCATAGCAGCATTATTTATAAAAGCCTTTTCAAAAAGTGGAAACTAGCCAAGTGTCTATCAAGAGATGAATAAACAAAAAGTGATATACAATGCAATATTATTCAGCCATAAAAAATGGAATGAAGTTCTGATACACGCTACAACACAGATGAACCTTGAAAACGTTATGCTAAGTGAAATAAGCCAGACACAAAAGGACAAATACTGTATTATTCCACTTACATTAAGTACCTAAAATAGGTAAATTCAGAGACAAAAAGTAGAACAGAGGTTACCAAGGACTGGGGAAACAGGAAAATGGGGAGTTACTGGTTGATGAATACAGCGTTTCTCTTTGGGATATGATGGAAAGGTTCTGGAAATAGTGTTGAGGGTGACACAACACTGTGAATGTACTTAATAACACTGAATTCTACACTTAAAAATGGTTTATGAAAAAAGGACAAAAGAAAAAAAGCAGGAAAGAAAGACAGGAACAAAAGAAAAAAGATGATAAAAATAGAATATAGCAAAATGGCAAACTCAATCCAACCATATCAATAACTAGTAAAAATATATATGAACACTCCAAACAAAAGGAAACTGAAATTATAAAAGAACAGATAATAAAGCAAGACTCAAGAACACTCCATCTACAAAGAAATAGACTTTAAATGCAAATTCAAGATGGCTACAGTAATCAAAATATAAAGATATGTGAAATAAGGACAGACACATAGATAAATGGAACAGAACAGAGTTCAAAAATACACCTACAGATATAGAGTCAATTGATTTTCTAAAAAAGCCCCAAGGTAATTCAGTGGAGAGAGGAAGGTCTTTTCAACAAATGGCACTGAATCAATTAGATATCTTCATGGAAAAAAATAAGCTTCAACCTTTCCCTTGCATTATATCAAAAAGTACCCTGACATGAATCATAGACCTTAACACAAAAATTAAAACTTTAAAACTTCCAGAAAAAAATGTAGAAGAAATTTTTTGCAACTGTAGGACAGGAAAAGATTGTCTTAGATAGGGCTCCAAAAGTGCAAACTGTAAAACAAAACTCACCCCCCTCCCAAAAAAAAAGAAAAAGGTACACTGGGCTTCATCAAAATTAAAACGTTCTGCTCAAATCACACCACTAGGAATATTAAAAGACAATGCACATATATTCACAAAAAACATTCACACTCACACACACACACCTGACAAACTTGTATCCAGAATATAAAAAGACCTCTCACAACTCAATAAGAAGACAAACCCAGTTTAAAACAAGGGCAAAAGTCTAGTTACCCTGTATTTCACAAGATTGTCTTTTATTGAACCCTCTTAGCCATTTTTTATTTTTGTGTGAATCAAATGCACTTCAATCCAAGGCTCAGATCTTATCCCACACATTTGGGTTAGGCACACAAATTTAACCTTTTGTCATCATTAGACATTGTAAGAGACAAGAGTTAATAAAAGGAGATGGGATAGCTTAGTCCCGAAGCACTTAGGGGTGAAAATGCACTCCAGTTTGAATTGAGTAATTTAGTAATATTTGTTCCACAGTTTTAAAGTAAATTCATACTGTCTTTCAAAAAAAAAGACAACAGATCTGGACAGACACTACACAAAGATAAATGAAGTGGGAAATAAATATTCAAAATCAGGTTCAACATGATTTGTAATCATGTATATGCAAATTAAAATCATAAAGAGATACCTCTACACATCTATGAGACTGGCTAAAATTAAAATGATTTACAATGACAAGCACTGAAGGATGTAAAGCAAATGGGACTCTTATGCATTGCTGGTGGAAATGTTACAACCATTTTAGAAAAGTGTAGCACAGAGGAAAGACCAGTGAAGATACAAAGAGAAAGTGGCAATCTGCAAGTCAAGGAGAGAGGACTCAGAAAATAAAAAACCTATGAACACCTTGATCTTGAACTTCCAGACACCAGAACTGTGAAAACATATATTTCTGTTGTTTAAGACACCCGGTCTGTGATAATTTTGTTATGGCAGCCCCAGCAAACTAATACTGTTGCTATATAAGACTACTGTAAAAATAAAATTACCTATTAGTTTAAAAAGAAAGAAAACAGTGTAGCAAATCTTAAAAAGTTAATCATAACACTTACCAGATGACCCAGCAATTCCACGCCTAGGTATTTACCCAAGGGCACTGAAAATAAATGTTCATGGCAGTTTTATTCACAATAGTCTAAAGTTGAAAACCCAATATGTATCAAAAGCTGAATGGATAAATATATTGTGGCATACACATCCACTGGAATACTACTCATCAAACGAATGATTCCACATATATGAAATCCAAGAAAGATGGATTCCACATATGATTCCATGTATGATTCCTGTATGATTCCACATATATGAAATCCAAGAAAGAGCAAAATGAAATCTCTAGTAACAAAAGTTCGTGCTGGAGGTGAGGGAACTGACTCAGAGAGGCACAAGACAACTTTTGGGGGGTCACCACTGGCCTCTGAATATATTCCTAGTTGTGACAATAAAACTGTAACATCAGCATTATCTTCCAATTAGATATGGTAGAAAAACACATTTCTGATTTATTGACAGATTTCAAGTCCCTAACACAGAAATTAAAACAAATGACTAAAACTGCATCCTATTTTACTAAACATGTCTCTCAAAAGATCATGCCTGCCTACCTGCCCTGTTGTTTACATGGTATTAAAATGTAAAGTTCTATAAGTATACCTATAATCATAAATTTACATTGAACCCTTTTAACTTAGCCTATAGCCAATTTCAATCTACTAAACCAAAGACAGATAAAAAATGTTTAACATATTTAGAATTTTTATACATAAAGTAATCAAGTATAATGGCAATAAAAAGTAAAACAGCCCATCTAATGTTTCCCCAAAATATTAGACTTAGAGACTCAAAGCTGTAATTCGCTAGAAGTACGCTGACACCATTTTTTAGGAACAATCAATAAAATAATCAGTAAAAAGTCAATACAATAAGAAGCCTGTATTTGGAGCATTGTTTATATTCATTTAAGATACACTGCAATTTTTAAAACTTACATGTACTGGAATGGAAAAGAGAAGTACTGGCTTAAGCATCCAAATAGAAAATAAAGCCCTTAGAGCCGAGTAATTGAAAATTTGATACATTACTAGATTGAAGAACCTTACACTAAATTAATTTTTCTCAAACAATGATGAATGGTCCAGCAGGGGGTGACAAACAGTAAGGTAAACTACAGACCTTCAATAAACATTACCTGACCATATGGAATAAAATATACATCCAAAAATACTACTGTAACTTTGAAATGTATGAAAAATAATATACTAAAGTTTACAAAAAGTAAGCTGCTTGTTTTTATCTGGATATTAATCCTCATTTTCTGACACTATGTGATGAAAGATAAAACCAAAAAAATACGATCATAAATGCTGTATGGGTATTATGTGTTAAATATAAATTTGGATAACATTAAGTTCAATTAGTTTAAAAAAAAAGAGGGTTTGTGGGTGTGTAATTTTAATATGCTTATGTCTCCACAACTGGCAATCCCATACCTAAGCATAAACCCATTATTCTGGATTTGAGCACAGCATCACCCTGACCTGGTGGTAGCTGAATCCGGTCACATATGTAAGTAATTTAGAGACTATCTAAATCAAACATAGGTACTGAAGATGTTTATCATATATGATTACACTGTAGGTTTAAAAAGGCATACTGGGCTTCCCTGGTGGCGCAGTGGTTGAGAGTCCGCCTGCCGATGCAGGGGACACGGGTTCGTGCCCCGGTCCGGGAAGATCCCACATGCCGCGGAGCGGCTTGGCCCGTGAGCCATGGCCGCTGAGCCTGCGCGTCCAGAGCCTGTGCTCCGCAGCAGGAGAGGCCACAACAGTGAGAGGCCCACGTACCGCAAAAAAAAAAAAAAAGGCATACTGAATTTGCTACGCTGAAGTTGTCACAAAAACCTATGTATGTTTTAAATGCATTTAAGACGTCATCTCAACCTAGAGATTATCATACTAAGTGAAGTAAGTCAGAAACAGAAAGACATACCATATATCATTTATATGTGGAATCTAAAATATGACACAAATGAACTTAGTTATGAAACAGAAAATGACTCACAGACATAGAAAACAACTTACGGTTACCACAGGGGAAAGGGGGTGGGGGAGGGATAAATTGGGAGTTTGGGATTAGTAGATACAAACTACTATATATAAAATAGATAAACAACAAATGTCCTACTGTGCATAGCACAGGGAACTATATTCAATATCCTGCAATAAACCATAATGGAAAAGAATATTAAAAAGAATATATATATATACACATATATATGTATAACTGAATCACTTTGCTGTATACCAGAAACCAATACAACATTGCAAATCAACTATACTTCAATTAAAAAAGAAGTCATCTCAGACCTAATTTAATACTGGAAATGGTTACATGGCATATTTACAAATTTTCCTATCAATAAACAATTTTTAAAAGCTTGAAATAATACAATGTTCACCAACTACATCATCTTACAGACATCTCAAAAAAAATTCATTAGTTCCTTAATTATCGATCACCTATTACGTGGCAAAGATTATGTAAATCATACTTTTTCCCACCTATGCATAAATCAAAAATGTTTGCATATAAGTATTGTTTTATCAGATTGAGAAAATATCAGTTACAATAAGAACATTAGTGGATAAAACAAACTTAGACTATCCCTTCCTTCTATAAAAAATATTTCATAAAATGCTTCTATGATAAATTTGAAAAATATTTTCTCATGATACACGGTGTTAATGTATCACCATATATCATCAAAAAACATTTTGTTGCAGCTTAGCAACAAAATTATAAAACTCAGAGGACAGACCATACACAGTAAAAATTAATGGAGGATATACTTTCTTTTTTTTTTGTCACACCACACAACATAAAATACATTCACTATATATAAACCATGGTATAACTTAAATGTGATTTAAGTGTATCATCTTAACTAATGTTCAAAAAATGTTACAAATTTAGTAAGGCCCATCTAAATTTTCATCTAGTGCCAAGACTTTTCTTGCAGAAAAACCATAAATCAATGTGATGTAATTTAATCCTGAAATCTGTACTATATAGTTTTATTTTTTAATCATACATAACAATATGCATGAAAAATTACACATAAGTCTGCACTAAAAAAATTCTGCTTATTCTGTCAGTAAGACACCAGTATGATTTTAATTTTTACTTCCCTAATGCCTAATGATGCTGAGTATCATATATGCATATTTGCCATTCACGTATATTCTTTGGTGAAGTGTGTGTTCAAATCTTTTGCCTATTTTTTAACTGGGTTGTTTGTGTTCTTACCAATGTTGAAAGTTTTTTATATATTCTGGAAGCAAGTCCTTTATCAAATATACACTTTGCAAACATTTCTGTCTATGGCTTGCTTGTCTTTTCATTCTTCTAGCAGCATCGCTCACAGAAGTTTTAAATTTTGATAATGTCTAATTTACCAATTTGTGTGTGGCGGGGAGAATTGTGCTTTGGGTTATATATCTAAGGAACCATTTTCTAATTCAGAGACATAAAAATGTTCTCCTACGTTTCCCTTTAGAAGTTCTATAGTTTTAGGTTTTATATTTAGGACTATGATCCATTTTCAGTTTTCTTTTTTTCTTATATGAAGTAAGGTATAAATACAAGTTCACTGTTATACATATGGATATCCAATTTTCCCAGTACCATCTGTTGAAAAGACTCTTTTCTCCACTAAATGTGTCAAAAATCCGTTGTTCTTACGTGTGTGTCTATTTCTGGGCTCTCTATTCCATTCCATTGACCTATTTGTCTATCTTTTTGTCTTGATTAGTATAAGTCATTGTAACAGGTCTTCAAATCAGGTATGGTTAATGCTCCAACTGTGCCTGTTTTTTGGGTTTTTTTTTAAGTTTTGGCTATTCTAGATCCTTTGCATTTCCATATGAATTTTAAAATCAGTTTGTCAATTTTAATAAAAGCCTGCTGGGATGCAGGTTGTAACTGTGCTGAATCTATACAAATCAATTTAGGGAAAATGGGCATATTAATAAACACTATAAAGTCTTCCAATTCACAATGTTTATTTACTTATTTAGGTCTTTTTAATTGTCCTCAACAATGTTTTCTAGTTGTCAGTATACAACTGTGTATCTTCTGTCAAATTCAACCCTAAGTAGTTCATATTTTCAATGCTATTATGAGTGGTATTTTTGAATTTCAACTTCCAATTGCTTGTTAATATTATACAGAAATAAAGGGAATTCCCTGGCAGTCCAGTGGTTAGGACTCCACACTTCCACTGCACGGGGCATGAGTTCGATCCCTGGTTGGGAACTAAGATGCCCGCAAGCCACGTGGCACAACCAAAAACAAAAAAAAGAAAAAAAAAGAAATAAAACTAATTTTTGTATATTGATCATATATCCTGAAATCTTGCTAAACTCCTGTATTAGTTCTACAAACTTTTTTTTGTGAACTCAAAACAAGATACTACTACACACCTATCAGAATGGCTAAAATTAAGATGACTGACTATAACGAGTGTTGACAAGGATGCAGAAAAAGTGCAGTTTTCATACACTTCAGGTAGAACACCAGGGCAATTTCTTTCAAAGTTAAACATACATCTACTATATGATCTGGCCATTCTGTATCTACATATTTATCAAAGAGAAATGAAAGCATATGTCCATAAAAATACCTGTATATGAATGTTCATAACAGCTTGATTTGTAATAGCCAAAAACTAGGAACAACTCAAATATCGATCAACAGGTGAATGAATAAACCAACTGTGGGATATCCATATAATGGAAAACTACTCAGCAATGAAACGGAATGAGCTATTGATACACACAACATAGATGACTCTCAAAATAATTAAGGTGACTGAAAGAAGTCAAACAAAAACACAAACTGTATGATTCCATTTACATAAAGTTCATTAAAATGCCAACCAATCTATAGTAATAGAAAGCAGATCCATAAATGCCTGAGGAGGGATTACCAAGGGGCATAAGGAAACTTTTGGGGGGCGATAGTTATGTATCTTAATATTGGTGATGGTTTCATGTCAAAACTTGCCAAACTGTACATTTTCAATATGTTGCAGTTTACTGTATATCGCTTAGACCTCAATTTTAAAAAAAAGAAAAGGTACCAGCATAATCATCACTAGGCACCAGAATATACTTTTTAAATTGATATATAACTTTAAAGTGATATATAATTCACAAAGCATAAAATTCAACCTTTTAAAGCATACAATTCAGAGGCTTTTTTGTATATTGACAAGGTTGTGCAACAATCACCACTATTTAACTGCAGAACATTTTCACCACTCTAAAGAGTGGTATCCATTAGCAGTCACTGACATTCCCCTCCAAGTCCCTCAGAATATAATTTTCAGATGACAATGTATTTCATCTGGTCACTACATTTCAAGCCTCAAGACCTTTCAAGTTTGAGAGATTGGTTTTCAGTTAATCTCAGGGGCCTGCTACTCTTCATCATTTTATTCTTTCTAATGAGAGCCAGAACCATACAGATATAGACACTGATAATTTCAGAGATGCTCCAATCACAGAAACAGCATTTAGTGTACATGTGTAACTGTAATAATGATTACCAAATTATTACTTTTATTAAAACATTAATTCCAAATGTAGAAACTTTATCTCCCTCTTGGCTTCTCCTTATTATCAATGCCAGGACTGGCCAAGACTGAACCACAGTGGTGAATGATAAAGACATGATGCCTTTGAAATTTTTGAATAGCACATAATCTGCAAAGCTTTAAAAATTTAAATTAACACAATCCATTTTGAGATAACTCCATAATTTACTATACTTTCTCAACAACTTGTCATCGTTTAACATTTATAAAACTTTGGGTAAAGCCAAAGCCTCACTGGAAGGATAATGAGTTTATACTCTGCACTGTACCAACACAGAACATTATGATTAATAATTGTGCCTTTTTAAGAAATGAAACTGAGTTATTTGTAGTGAGGTGGATGGACCTAGAGTCTGTCATACAGAGTGAAGTAAGTCAGAAAGAGAAAAACAAACACCATATGCTAACACATATACATGGAATCTAAAAACCAAAACAAGTTCTGAAGAACCTAGGGGCAGGACAGGAATAAAGACGCAGATGTAGAGAACGGACGTGAGGACACGGGGAGGGGGAAGGGTAAGCTGGGACGAAGTGAGAGAGTAGCACTGACATATATATCCACTACCAAATGTAAAATAGATAGCTAGTGGGAAGCATCTGCATGGCACAGGGAGATCAGCTGGGTGCTGTGCGACCACCTAGAGGGGTGGCATAAGGAGGGTGGAAGGGAGACGCAAGAGGGAGGGGATATGGGGATATATGTATACCTATAGTTGATTCACTTTGTTATACAGCAGAAACTAACACAACACTGTAAAGCAATTATACTCCAATAAGGATGTCAAAATAAATAATAAAATGTGCCTTTTTTAAAAAAAGAAGATATCACCATTTGCATTACAGCATCTGTTATTTCTAGGAGAGATGATAATCATAATCAAAATCTAGTAACTTTTTACTATGGAAGAGTATCAGTGATGACAAGTATACATAATAAATCTTGGAATAATTTGTGTTTGTTTTTAATGATTCTATTATTCGAGAGTTTATTTTTTGGAGCACAGAAATTAAATATGATAAAGCAAAAAATAACAGCTGATACTAAGATTTTTACACTTCTATATTTAGCACATATTGTGAAAAAACAGTGAAGCATTACTCACTGCTTTAAGATTAACTTTTTATATAATATATTCCGAGCACACTAAATCACAAGTTCAATATATTCCCATGATGTGCCTAAGCAATGTATTTGAGCATTATAAATTGAAATGTTGTTGAAGCATGCTTTGTGAAGGATGTTACATTTCCTTAGTCAAAACAGGGAATAAGCATTACAGTATGACTATGTAATTGAAATATAGGAAAATTCAAAAAGAACATGTAATGCACATCTTTGATATTCTTTTGGCATAACTACTTTCAAAGCACGTTACTAAGCATTAGGAGACTCTTGATATTTAAGATGGATATAATCAAAGACCTTCTGAACCTAAAAAGGTACAAATTCCACTAAACACATCCACTTCAGAAAAATTACTGGGTACCCAATGAAAAGAAGAAAACCGCAAAGCCTCATTAAAATGCAGGTGTTAGGTAGTTCTTTAAGCACTTGGTAGGTATTCAAAATTTTGCCTGAAAAATTATGAACTGCTTCATCATAGACCTTGCAACCTGTCAGTACTCAAAGCTGTCACTGCTGACACCCTTGAAGGTCAAGAGGCTGCTCTAAATGTTTAAGAAAAGAATGATGAATGAAGAAATGAATTCAACAGATCTTCTAGGCACCATGCCAACATGAGACTTGTCACCTAAAAATCAGCATTTCTCCTGGACATTTCTCCTAGGGAAATGAAAACTTAGGTTCACATAAGACCTGTACACAAATGTTAAAGTAGCTCAATTTATAATCACCAAAAACTTGAAACAACCGAATTTCCTTCAACCAGTGAATCAAAAAACAAAAGGACTTACCAAGTTCACTGAGACTCTGAGCAGCTTTTGTTATCTCTCTACTTCCCCCCTGCAGTTGTCCCTGGAGTCTCTTACTGAGATACAAGATGCGAATGATTCTCCGAAGCAAATCACAGGCAACCTGTGCAATGTTAAATAAGTAAAGTCAATCCATGAAGTTTTATTACTATGTGAATCTGTCTCTTCTTTCCAGATGCTAAAAATTCACTCATGTATTTTTTGTTTTCCATAAGTCAGAAATCTAAATAATCACCAGTCTTAAAAAGCAGCATTTTACAATAAGCTCCAATTTATCTCAAAGAGAATTTGGGATTGAGGTGCTATGAAACCTAAGCACTTTTCTCCTCAGTCATAGACCAGTTTTCTTCTCTAGGCCAGTGGCTCTCAGTCTTGACTTCATATTAAATTCAAATATGTAGGGGGACTTCCCTGGTGGTCCAGTGGTAAAGAATCCGTCTTTCAATGCAGGGGACGCCAGTTGGATCCCTCGTCGGGGAACTAAGATCCCATATGCCACGGGGAAACTAAGCCCATGTGCCACAACTAGAGAGAGAAAACCCGCACACCACAACCACAGAGAGAAGCCCGAGCACCACAACTAGAGAGAAGCCTGCGCGATGAAACTAAAGCCCCCGCATACCACAACTAAGACCCGATGAGGCCAAAAAAATAAAGAAAAAAAAAAATTTCAAGTGTGTAAGTTCAAAACGTTCCAATGCCCAAGCAAGACAGAGCCCTGACCAATTAAAGCTGAAACAGTATTTCTTTTAATATCCTCATGCAGTCCCTGTGTGTGGCCAAGGTTGACAACCACTGTGCTACGGCTGCTTAGCTTCCTACTACTGTTTCCTATTGTTTCCAGTCCTAGTTTCTCTTTCCTAAGTCTGTAGGGGAACAGACTTAAAAGGTCCAGTTTCACTAGATCTTAAAGAATAAGCATGCCCTTACTGATATTTCCTAATGTTTTTATTAATAACAAATTGTAAAAGATAAAGTTATTAAAACAAACCAAAAAAACCCTATCATTTATATGTCACCTCTATTCCCTTTTTTGTTACCAGATCCAATAGTGGGTCTTAACCTATCCAAAAGAGTAAGACATGAAATAAAGATTTGTGTATTTCAAGACGCTTTATTACAGAGGCAATCCAGGGCAATTGCCTGGGGAGAATGAAAAGGGAGACTGATGGAGTAATGCATATATAATGACCTTCAGCTTCAGTGGTGATAATAAAGAAAAGAGAGACAGTCTATGCTGCTTCATCACCACCATCTTTGAATGGCCCTGAAGCTGGATGAGAAGCAAGAACATCTCCCACGTAAGGAGGAAAATCCTAACTGGTAGCAATAAGAATTAAAAGCCCGGGCTTCCCTGGTGGCGCAGTAGTTGAGAGTCCGCCTGCCGATGCAGGGGATGCAGGTTCGTGCCCCGGCCCAGGAGGATCCCGCATGCTGCAGAGCGGCTGGGCCCGTGAGCCATGGAAGACAGGGTCCCTGAGGCTTCAACTATAAACATTTTTTCTGAATGAAGTACACATACACCTCAGAGCCAAACACAGCCACACTCATGCACACACAACATACACAAACATATAATCAAATACACACTTACAAACATATGTATATCAAAGGCAGCCAAGTATTAAACATGTTTACTTTTTACTGACTACTTTTCTGAGTAACTGTAGTCTGAAGTACTTAAAATAATAAAAGAATGTCAAATAAGAATTTCTCCCTGTAAACTGGAAGATTTAGGCATCTTAATCTTTAATTAAATTTTATTTATTTTCTGAATAGGTAATAGAAGCATGAGATTCAAAATTCAAAAGATTAGAAGATAAAAAGTCATCCTCATATTTTTATGTCTCAACTGTGCACTCACCAAAAACAACCACTGTTATCAGTTTCTTGCTTGTCAGAATTATATTTTTAGATGTACCATTTGGAATGTAGAATCCCAAGCAATCATTCCTCTTGGATTCTAAATACATCACGAGGAGAAATAACAGATCTAATCACCAAGAACTGTCCTTCCAGAATTCCCAGTACCTACCCAATAAAGGATATGTCCTCAAACATGAAAGCTTTGAGCTTATTTCTAATGCTTTTCTGTTTAACCATACTTTATCTGTCACCAAGTCTTACTGATTATTCTTCTGTTGCATAACACAATGGCTATTCTACCTCTATTCCTATAAGCATCACCCTAATTCAAATCTTTATCACCTTCACCTTAACACTGTGGTCTCCCGGCTAGCTTTCCAGTCTCTTACTGAAATCCATCTTGCCAGATTTACCTTCTTAGAAACGGTTTTCAGCACTCCACCCCCTTTTTAATAAACCTCAGGGGCTCTCTAGTAACAGATCATGTTAAATCATCTTAGAATAGCATTTAATAAAATCCTCAGTCGGGCTTCCCTGGTGGCACAGTGGATAAGAATCTGCCTGCCAATGCAGCAGACACAGGTTCAATCTCTGGTCTGGGAAGATCCCACATGCTGTGGAGCAACTGAGCCCATGCGCCACAACTACTGAGCCTGCGTGCCATAACTACTGAAGCCTGCACGCTTAGAGCCCACGCACTGCAACGATGAGAAGCCCCACTCGCCGCAACTAAGACCCAATGCAGCCAAAACAAAATAAATAAATTTATACATATAAAAAAAAATCCTCAGTCAACACGTCTTAGATAATCTTTAAGGCAGCAACTCTCACCATTTCCTAATATAGTTGCTTTCACTCCAATCAATTTCCTTTTCTTCCTTATTTTTCATTTCAGACTTTTATTATCAAATATATTATTCAGCACTAAAAAGAAATGATCTATCAAGCCATGAAAAGACACAGAGGAATCTTAAATGCAGTTTACTAAGGGAAAGAGGCAATCTGAAAAGGCTACATACTATGTGATTCCAACTACATCACATTCTGGAAAAGACACAACTATGGAGACAGTAAACAGATCAGCGGTTGCCAGGAGTTGGGGGGATGAAGAGTCAGAGTACAGAGGATGTTTAGGGCACTGGAAATACTCCATATGATACTATAATGATGGATATATATCATTATACATTTTTCAAAACCCACAGAATGTACACCAAGAATGAACTATGGAATTTGATAATGATGTGTCAATGTAAGTTCATCCATTGTAACAAATGTGCCACTCTGGTGGCAGATGCTGATTAAGGGGGAGGCTATGCATGTGTGGGGCAACGAATATATGAAATCTATATCTTTGTCTCAATTCTGCAGTGAATCTAAACTGCTCTAAAAAATTAAGTCTTTAAAAATATAGATTTAGATATTACAAATACAGAAAGCTACATACAGAAATTATAGCAAGGGCTTCCCTGGTGGCACAGTGGTTAAGAATCCGCCTGCCAATGCAAAGGACACGGGTTAGAGCCCTGGTCCGGGAAGATCCCACATGCCTTGGAGCAACTAAGCCCGTGCGCCACAACTACTGAGCCTGTGCTCTAGAGCCCGTGCTCCACAACAAGAGAAGCCACCGCAAGGAGAAGCCCACGCACCACAATGAAGAGTAGGCCCTGCTCGCCGCAACTAGGGAAGCCCACATGCAGCAACAAAAATGCAACGCGCTCAAAAATAAATAAATAAATAAATGTTAAAAAAAAAAGAAATTATAGCTAAATGAACTTGGAACTACCATGCAGATCAGGAAACAAAACCAGGTCTGCCACTACAGAAGCCATCCATGTACCCACTACCAATCACAACACCCTCCAGCCATCCTCCCTACTCCCCCAGCCTAACCAAGAGAAACACCATTCTGGTTTTTGTGGTAATCACTTCCTTACTTTCATTTATGGCTTTATATATACCTAAATGCCGTAGCTTAATTTTGCCCTTTTTATTTTTTTTTTTTTTTTTGCCTTCCTTGGGTCTTCATTGCTGCGTGCAGGCTTTCTCTAGCTGTAGCAAGCAGGGGTTACTCTTCGTTGCAGTGCACAGGCTTCTCATTGTGGTGGCTTCTCTTGCTGCAGAGCGTGGGCTCTACACGCACAGGCTTCAGTAGCTGCAGCACATGGGCTTCAGTAGTGGTGGCATGTGGGCTCAGTAGCTGTGGCACACGGGCTCAGTAGTTGTGGCTAGTGGGCTCTACAGCGCAGGCTTAGTAGTTGTGGTACACAGGCTTAGTTGCTCTGTGGCATGTGGGATCTTCCCAGACCAGGGATTGAACCTGTGTCCCCTGCATTGGCAGGCAGATTCTTAACCACTGCACCACCAGGAAAGTCCTAATTTTGCCCTTTTTAAACCTAAATGGGTTCCTTTAGCATCTCTTTTTCTTCCTTTGCAATCTGTTGAATATACGGGATCATCTATCTTACACAGTTTCCCACAGACTGGTTTTAGTTGATTGCCTTCCCCTAGTTTAACAAGTCCCTCTGTCTTCTACATTCCTTATACCTTAGTAGATGGATGTAGGCAGCTTCATCAGATACAGGTTTAATATTCTGGGCAAATTTATTCATTAGGTAGTAGTGTATTTATAACATATGTATGATTCCCTGTGTTGTTAGCAGCCACTGATAATGTCAAAATCTATTACAGGTGCTTCCCTGGTGGCACAGTGGTTAAGAATCCGTCTGCCAATGCAGAGGACACGGGTTCGAGCCCTGGTCCAGGAAGATCCCACATGCCACGGAGCAACTAAGCCTGTGTGCCACAACTACTGAGCCTGTGCTCTAGAGCCTGCGCACCACAACTACTGAAGCCCGTGCACCACAACTACTAAAGCTCGCGCGCCTAGAGCCTGTGCTCTGCAATGAGAGGCCACCGCAACGAGAAGCCCGCGCACTGCAACGAAGAGTAGCCCCTACCCGCTGCAACTAGAGAAAGCTCACGTGCTGCAACGAAGACCCAACACAGCCAAAAATAATAAATAAATAAAATAAATAAATTTGTTAAAAAAAAAATCTATTACAGCATAATGAATACAAAATGGTGATACTCTAGTTATGTCATTTTGCCTTTATTTGCTAGCTTATAAAACATCTCTATGAGAACAAACTTTACCTCATCTATATTAGTTTACCCAGTGGTACTGTTCATACAGAATAGTAAGAATAAACGCCAGATTCTCTCTACTGGTTTATCAGTTTTCAAAACTGAGGACTGCTTTCCTAATAGCCACCAAAGATGAACAATTGGTTCATTGTTTTGGATATCATTATGAACTCACAGATTTAAACATAATATAAGATGCCAATCCACTGTAGCTCTTATCCTTATAGATGCTCACAATGTCCCATTTTTGGCCAGTCGGAGCTTCTGAGGGTGATCACCTGTACTGATTTGCCTGAGACTGAGAGGTTTCCTGGGACATGGGACTTGCAGTGCTAAAACTGACATAGTTGGTCACCCTAGGGCCTCTCCAAGTTGGCTCCTGACGCCTTTTATCATGACTCTAGTTAACAGTTATTGATACTTGCCTTCGTATATGGTATAAAAATATTCCAGGATCATTTTGCATATTTCATGGCCCAGATCTGGGATCAAAGATCTATCAAAGAATCCCTGATTTCTTTTAGAAGTCAGCAGCATTTGAAGACCACATTCTGGGAACTAGGCTTGCTCAATTCTGAGACTTTTTGGTAGACATAGTTAGGAAATGTCAAAATTAAAATATCACATAAATATTCATTTGCTTGATTCCACAATACACATAAAACAGTCTCAGATTAACATTATACATACACATATGTATAAAAATATATACATATAATGTATATACCATTATAAGATAAAATATCTCATGAGTTCATATTGATAATTGTACTTAAAAATCAGGAGCACAGGGTGTTTACCCAATCTTCTAACTTACATCTACAAATTGTCTCTTCCACGCAGAGACTCCTGGCTCCAGAGACATAACAGATAACAGAATTAGAGTATTTAAAATTATTCATTTGCTTTGCTACACAATACAAACAAAACATTACCTGAATGCAAAACCAACACTACAGGGCTTCCCGGGTGGCAGAGGGTTAAGAACCCGCCTGCCAATGTCGGAGACTTGGGTTCAAGGCCTGGTCTTGGAATATCCCACATGACGCGGAACAACTAAGCCCATGCGCCACAACTACTGAGCCTGCGCTTTAGAGGCCGCAAGCCACAACTATTGAGCCTGCGTGCCGCAAGTACTGAGGCCCAAGCGCCTAGAGCCCATGCTCCACAACAAGAGAGGCCACCACAATGAGAAGCCCATGCACCACAATGAAGAGCAGCCCCTGCTTGCCACAACTGGAGGAAGCCCGCGCGCAGCAACAAAAACCAAAAACGCAGCCAAAAAAAAACACCAATACTAAAAACACAAATATGACTGCTGAAGACAGTTTAAAAGAACTGTTCTGCACATACTCTGCCCACAATGTTCTACAGTTGAATTTTATTTCTTTGTCAAAACATACAGCCATGACACACTACTTTACCTCTCTCATTTAATCCTAGTTCTAATGCTCATCACTACTTTTTACTTTGCTGTTTCTCTACTCATTTTGATTGTCTCAAGTACATTGTCTCTCAGATTCCTAAAGAAAGGGTCATAGGAGCAATAGTCCCTGGATTCCATGAGGATGGCTGTCTCTGTATGTCAAAATCAGTTTGGCTGCTGTATCAATTATCTTTTGCTGCATAAGAAACCAGCCCAAAATGTAGTGATTTTAAATGAATTGTTCTTCCTCACAATTCTGTGAGTCAGGAGTTTGGGCAGGGTTCAAGTGTTCCACATGGTATCCCTGGGATTACTCACTCTGCTGCACTCAGCTAACACGAGGCTTCACTCCCATGTCTGGCTGCCTCAGTGCTTCTCTACCTATCATCTACTCACAGCCAGCATGGGCTTCCCCACAGCATGACAGTCTCACAAAGGCTGGACTTCTTACATGGACAGTGGCTTTCCCAGAGCAGAAACAAAAGCTGCTATGCCCCCTAAACGCTAGCCCCCAAGCTAGCCCAGCATCACTTCCACCAGCAGGGGTTCTCTGGTTTTGCTATCTTAGTTGCTCTATATGTTTTCGCAGTGTTTAAGAACAATGGCAACTTATGCTGGTGTTGTTATCTTTCTTCTTCCTTCCTTTCTAATATATTCACTTGTTTGGTGGATAATTATACAGCCAGTAAACTAAATCATCATCCCATAGAACAATGTAGATAAAATTATTTGATATCGTAACGACTGAAAACTAAAAAGGACCCTACAAAAGTATACAATGAAAACCACATACATGTAAAACACAAACATAAAAAAAGAGAAAAGGTTTTATGAACCATTTCTTCCTTCCTCTTTCCAACATTCTCTCAAACTTTCTTACTTATATAGTTTCAGTTAAAAAACTAAATTAAAAACTTCAAATTGAAGAGGGCAGACAGCAGAAGCAAGAAAAACTACAATCCTGCAGCCTGTGGAACAATAACCACATTCAAAGAAAGACAGACAAGATGAAAAGGCAGAGGGCTATGTACCAGATGAAGGAACAAGATAAAACCCCAGAAAAACACCTAATGAAGTGGAGATAGGCAACCTTCCAGAGAAAGAATTCAGAATAATGATAGTGAAGATGATCCAGGACCTCGGGAAAAGAATGGAGGCAAGGTCGAGAAGATGCAAGAAATGTTTAACAAAGACCTAGAAGAATTAAAAAACAAACAAACAGAGATGAACAATACAATAACTGAAATGAAAACTACACTAGAAGGAATCAATAGCAGAATAACTGAGGCAGAAGAACAGATAAGTGACCTGTAAGATAGAATGGTGGAATTAACTGCTGCAGAACAGAATAAAGAAAAAAGAATGCAAAGAAATGAAGACAGCCTTAGAGATCTCTGGGACAACATTAAATGCAACAACATTCGCATTATAGGGGACCCAGAAGGAGAAGAGAGAGAGAAAAGACCCGAGAAAATATTTGAAGAGATTATAGTCAAAAACTTCCCAAACATGGGAAAGGAAATAGCCACCCAAGTCCAGGAAACACAGAGAGTCCCATACAGGAGAAACACGCCAAGACACATAGTAATCAAATTGGCAAAAATTAAAGACAAAGAAAAATTATTGAAAGCAGCAAGAGAAAAACAACAAATAACATACAAGGGAACTCCCATAAGGTTAACAGCTGATTTCTCAGCAGAAACTCTACAAGCCAGAAGGGAGTGGCATGATATACTTAAAGTGATGAAAGGGAAGAACCTCCAACCAAGATTACTCTACCCAGCAAGGATCTCATTCAGATATGATGGAGAAATCAAAAGCTTTACAGACGAGCAAAAGCTAAGAGAATTCAGCACCACCAAACCAGCTCTACAAAAAATGCTAAAGGAACTTTTCTAAGTGGGAAACACAAGAGAAGAAAAGGATCTACAAAAACAAACCCCAAACAATTAAAAAAATGGTAATAGGAACATACATATCAATAATTACCTTAAACGTGAATGGATTAAATGCTCCAACCAAAAGACACAGGCTTGTTGAATGGATACAAAAACAAGACCCATATATATGCTATCTACAAGAGACCCACTTCAGACCTAGGGACACGTACAGACTGAAAGTGAGGGGAGGGTAAAAGATATTCCTTGCAAATGGAAATCAAAAGAAAGCTGGAATAGCAGTACTCTATGAGATAAAACAGACTTTAAAATAAAGAATGTCACAAAAGACAAGGAAGGACACTACATAATGACCAACGGATCAATCCAAGAAGAAGATATAACAATTATAAATATATATGCACCCAACATACTAGTACCTCAATACATAAGGCAACTGCTAACAGCTATAAAAGAGGAAATCGACAGTAACACAGTAATAGTAGGGGACCTTAACACCTCACTTACACCAATGGACAGATCATGCAGACAGAAAATTAATAAGGAAACACAAGCTTTAAATGACACAATAGAACAGATAGATTTAATTTATATTTATAGGACATTCCAAACAAAACAGCAGATTACACTTTCTGCTCAAGTGTGCATGGAACATTCTCTAGGATAGATCACATCATGGGTCACAAATCAAGCCTCAGTAAATTTAAGAAAACTGAAATCATATCAAGCATCTTGTCTAACCACAATGCTATGAGATTAGAAATCAATTACAGGGGAAAAAACATAAAAAAAACAAACACATGAGGCTAAAAAATACGTTACTAAATAACCAAGAGGTCACTGAAGAAATCAAAGAGAAAATCAAAAAATACCTAGAGATAAATGACAATTAAAACACAATGATCCAAAACCTATGGGATGCAGCAAAAGCAGTTCTAAGAGGGAAGTTTACAGCTATACAAGCCGACCTCAAGGAACAACAAAAATCTCAAATAAACAATCTAACCTTACACCTAAAGGAACTAGAGAAAGAAGAACAAACAAAACCCAAAGCGAGCTGAAGGAAAGAAATCATAAAGATCAGAGCAGGAATAAATGAAATAGAAACAAAGAAAACAATAGCAAAGATCAATAAAACTAAAACCTGGTTCTTTGAGAAGATAAACAAAATTGATAAACCGTTAGCCAGACTCATCAAGAAAAAGAGGGAGAGGACTCAAATCAATAAAATTAGAAATGAAAAAGGAGAAGTTACAACAGACACCACAAAAATACAAAGCATCCTAAGAGACTACTACAAGCAACTCTATGCCAATAAAATGGACAACATGGAAGAAATGGACAAACGCTTAGGAAGGTATAACCTTCCAAGACTGAACCAGGAAGAAATAGAAAATATGAACAGACCAATCACAAGTAAGGAAAATGAAACTGTGATTAAAAATCTTCCAGCAAACAAAAGTCCAGGACCAGATGGCTTCACAGGTGAATTCTATCAAACATTTAGAGAAGAGCTAACACCCATCCTTCTCAAACTCTTCCAAAAAATTGCAGAGGAAGGAACACTCCCAAACTCATTCTATGAGGCCACCATCACCCTCATACCAAAACCAGACAAAGATACTACAAAAAAAGAAAATTACACACCAATATCACTGATGAATATAGATGCAAAAATCCTCAACAAAATATTAGCAAATAGAATCCAACAACACATTAAAAGAATCATACACCATGATCAAGTGGATTTATCCCAGGGATGCAAGGATTCTTCAATATAGGCAAATCAATCAATGTGATACACCATACTAACAAACTGAAGAAGAAAAACCATATGATCATCTCAATAGATGCAGAAAAAGCTTTGACAAAATTCAACACTCATTTATGATAAACACTCTCCAGAAAGTGGGCATAGAGGGAACCTACCTCAACATAATAAAGGCCATATACGACAAACCCACAGCAAACATCATTCTCAATGGTGAAAAACTAAAAGCATTTCTTCTAAGATCAGGAACAAGACAAGGATGTCCACTCTCACCACTAGTATTCAACACAGTTTTGGAAGTCCGAGCCATGGCAATCAGAGAAGAAAAAGAAATAAAAGGAATCCAAATCCAAAAAGAAGAAGTAAAACTGTCACTGTTTGCAGATGACATGATACTATACATGGAGAATCCTAAAGATGCCACCAGAAAATTACTGGAGCTAATCAATGAATCTGGTGAAGTTGCAGGATACAAAATTAATGCACAGAAATCTCATGCATTCCTATACACTAATGCTGAAAAGTCTGAAAGAGAAATTAAGGAAACACTCCCATTTACCACTGCAACAAAAAGAATAAAATACCTAGGAATAAACCTACAGAGGGAGACAAGAGACCTGTGTGCAGAAAACTATAAGACACTGATGAAATAAGTTAAAGATGATACCAACAGATGGAGAGATATACCATGTTCTTGGATTGGAAGAATCAATATTGTGAAAATCACTATACTATCCAAAGCAATCTACAGATTCAATGCAATCCCTATCAACCTATCAATGGCATTTTTTACAGGACTAGAGCAAAAAAAAACCTTAAAATTTGTATGGAGACACAAAAGACCCCGAATAGCCAAAGCAGTCTTGAGGGAAAAAAGTAGAGCTGGAGGAATCAGACTCCCTGACTTCAGACTACACTACAAAGCTACAGTCATCAAGACAATATGGTACTGGCACAAAAACAGAAATATAGATCAATGGAACAAGATAGAAAGCCCAGAGATAAACCCACGCACCTATGGTCAACTAGTCTATGACAAAGGAGGCAAGGATATACAATGGAGAAAAGACAGTCTCTTCAATACGTGGTGCTGGGAAAACTGGACAGCTACATATAAAAGAATGAAATTAGAACATTCCCTAACACCATACACAAAAATAAACTCAAAACGGATTAAAGACCTAAATGTAAGGCCAGACACTATAAAACTTTTAGAGGAAAACATAGGAAGAACACTCTTTGACATAAATCACAGCAAGATCTTTTTTGATCCACCTCCTAGAGTAATGGAAATAAAAACAAAAATAAACAAATGGGACCTAATGAAACTTAAAAGCTTTTGCCCAGCAAAGGAAACCATAAACAAGACCAAAGGACAACGCTCAGAATGGGAGAAAATATTTGCTAATGAATCAACAAAGGATTAATCTCCAAAATATATAAACATCTCATGCAGCTCAATATTAAAAAAACAAACAACCCAATCCAAAAATGGGCAGAAGAGTTAAATAGACATTTATGCAACGAAGACATACAGATGGCCAAGAAGCACATGAAAAGCTGCTCAACATCACTAATTATCAGAGAAATGCAAATCAAAACTACAATGAGGTATCACCTCACACCAGTCAGAATCGGCATCACCAGAAAATCTGCAAACAACAAATGCTGGAGAGGGTGTGGAAAAAAGGGAACCCTCTTGCACTGTTGGTGGGAATGTAAATTGACACAGCCACTATGGAGAACAGTATGGAGGTTCCTTTAAAAACTAAAAACAGGCCTTCTCTAGTGGCACAGTGGTTGAGAGTCCGCCTGCCGATGCAGGGGACACGGGTTCGTGCCCCGGTCCGGGAAGATCCCACATGCCGCGGAGCAGCTGGGCCCGTGAGCCATGGCCACTGAGCTTACGCGTCCGGAGCCTGTGCTCCGCAACGGGAGAGGCCACAACAGTGAGAGGCCCACGTACTGCAAAAAAAAAAAAAAAAAAAAAAACTAAAAACAGAACTACCATACGACCCAGCAAACCCACTACTGGGCATATACCCAGAGAAAACCATAATTCAAAAAGACACATGCACCCCAATGTTCACTGCAGCACTATTTACAATAGTCAGGTCATGGAAGCAACCTAAATGCCCATCAACAGATGAATGGATAAAGAAGACGTGGTACATATATACAATGGGATATTACTCAGCCATAAAAAGGAACGAAATTCGGTCATTTGTTGAGACGTGGATGGATCGAGACACTGTCATACAGAGTGAAGTAAGTCAGAAAGATAAAAACAAAACAAATATCATATATTAACGCATATACGTGGAACCTAGAAAATGGTACAGATGAACTGGTTTGCAGGGCATAAGTTGAGACACAGATGTAGAGAACAAACGTATGGACACCAAGGGGGAAACATGGCAGGGGGTGGGGTGGTGGTGTGATGTATTGGAAGATTGGGATTGACATGTATACACCGATGTGTATAAAATGGATAACTAATAAGGACCTGCTGCTGTACAATAAATAAAATAAAATTCAAAAAAAACACTTCAAATTGAAAAGTTAATACATGTGTGACTTAAAAAATTAAAAAGTGAAATGACAAAAAATGCAAAAAATTAAAGATAAAAAAACTTATATGTACATATGTGAATTATACCTCAATAAAGCTGTTATATTTTTGAAAACATGATTAGAAGTGTTAAAAACTCATAAGATTTGAAAGTTTAAAAACTCATTTTCTTATATAATGTTGAAGTTAAAAAAATTTAAATATTCTATGTAAGGGATAATAAGCTCTTAAAAATTTCTTTCTGAAAAACTCTGAGGCAGTTCATAAGCAAACAATGTTACTAAAAAGAGCTAAGATAGAGATGATTCTTGGGGTGATAATTAAATTCAACTCCTGTATTCATGTATATAGATGAAGTCAGAAGCTTCTGCTCAAAGAAAGAAAAGGCTTTCTGCAAAGAGAGTGAAATGGGGATAAAAAGCAAAAGAAATTAAATGTAGAAGTACTTTCTTCTAATTGAGGGTACAATCATAGGGATTTTACGTTCAAGGCAAAAACAACTTCATAGTTATTTCTTTCTTGCTTTCTTATACAACATGCATTTAAATGAAGATCTCAAAGAATAAAAAAATTAAACAGAAACATTAAAGTTTCCCCAAAGTTTAAAATGGAAATGTCTAGTCAAAGTGAACAGAATAAAAATGGTTAAAACATAAATAAACTTCCAAAGAGCCCTTAGACTTCAAAGCAGTTTGAATGGCAACAAATTTCTAAGATGAACTTCCTTCCTAAAGGTAAGACTGCATATGAGTCAATTCAGGAAAAAATTAAATGCTGGAAATAAAGATATCAAACTGTACCTCGACATTTTTCTTTTTCTTTTCTCTCCCTTCCTTTATAATAATTTGACCAAAGTTATTCAACCTAGTTGCACCTATACAGTAGTGTAATATTTTTTTACAATAAGAGTATAGAAAATTAGGGCTAATATTAGGGCTAAAATTAATAATATTTAACAATAATAATAAATATTTATTATTATCCAGTCCAAACTTTCACTGTAAAAAGATACTAAACCACCATGACCGCGACAATAAAAATGGTAATTATGTAAAGTGAAATATGTGTTACTAACCTCACTGTGGTAATCATTTCACAGTATATACATGTACCAAATTATCACATTATACATCTTAAATGTACACGTAATATGTCAATTATATCTCAAAGCCGGAAAAAAAGATAACTAAAGTTTGTTCATGACCATGCAGCTAGAGGGATGAAGAGTGAAGTCAGGTCTCATAACTCCTAGTCCAGTGCTTTCATCTGTGCTTCATCAACCTAGATTTGATTTTAATTTTTCTACCTACAAGCAAGTTTCTGAAAAACAGAAACTGTATCTTCTACTTTTTTACGAATCAAAAGCACAGAATACTAAATTTAGAGAAAGAAATTGTTTTATCTTAACACTGCTGCATAATGGCTATATGAACTTCAGCAAGCAACTCTTAGAACCTCAGTTTACTCACGCATAAACGTGATGAGATATGTAACTTCTAAACATAATTATTGAATTAGAATTCTTGAAATTTTCCATACATTTTAAAGTCCCAAATACACATGAAAAAAAATTTTATCTTGAATACATACCTAGCTAGGTGGTAAAAATAAATAAGATTCTTAAAACTTACTGTCAAAAGATTGTAGTAAACAAAGGCGAAAAAAAGAAGTGCATGATTCTGACATGTTTAAGATATGGAGTTGAACGCAAAGAAATGAACTTAAATGTTTAATTTAACAAATTAAATTTTAATTTATTGCTTAAAATTAAGCAATAATCTATAATCAAAACATCGTGTGAAGCACATGAATACTAATACTCCTGAACAGTTCTGTAACAGTCCTATGTCTTCATATACAAAAATATTTTAGAGTTTACTAAACTAAAAGTTAATTTCCATGTATGTCCAAAAGACCAAAATGTTTATAAAATTTCATTTTATTAGAGAGAAGTCTGTAAAGAAGATATAAGCAGCATAATCACTTTTCTTAGTTAATACCATCCTTACATATTAGTGTATTCTTTCGTAAGAAAAACAATGCCAGGGGCTTCCCTGGTGATGCAGTGGTTGAGAATCTGCCTGCCAATGAAGGGGACATGGGTTCGAGCCCTGGTCCGGGAAGATCCCACATGCCGCAGAGCAACTGGGCCCATGAGTCACAACTACTGAGCTTGCGCGTCTGGAGCTTGTGCTCTGCAACGAGAGGCCGCGACAGTGAGAGGCCTGCGCACCGCGATGAAGAGTGGCCCCTGCTTGCCGCAACTTGAGAAAGCCCTCGCACAGAAACGAAGACCCAACACAGCCAAAAATAAATTAATTAATTTAAAAAATAATAATAATAAAAATAAATAAAAGTCAAAATACTGGGGGGGACGAGGGGAAGATGGCGGAAGAGTAAGACACGGAGATCACCTTCCTCCCCACAGATACACCAGAAATACATCTACACGTTGAACAACTCCTACAGAACACCTACTAAACGCTGGCATAAGACCTCAGACATCCCAAAAAGCAAGAAAGTCCCCACGTACCTGGGTAGGGCAAAAGAAAAAAGAATAAACAAAGAGCAAAGGATAGGGACGGTACCTGCACCAGTGGGAGGGAGCTGTTAAGGAGGAAAGGTTTCCACACACTAGGAAGCCCCTTCGCGGGCAGAGACTGTGGGTGGCAGATGGGGAAAGCTTCGGAGCCGCGGAGGAGAGCACAGCAACAGGGGTGCAGAGTGCAAAGCGGAGAGATTCCTGCACAGAGGATCGGTGCTTGCCTGCTCACCCGCCGGGGCAGGCGGGGCTGGGAGCTGAGGCTCGGGCTTCAGTCGGAGCGCCAGGAGAGGACTGGGGTTGGCGGCGTGAACACAGCCTGCAGGGGACTTGTGCACCACGGCTAGCGGGGAGGGTGTCTGGGAAAAGTCTGGACGTGCCAAAGAGGCAAGAAACTTTTTCTTCCCTCTTTGTTTCCTGGTGCGCGAGGAGAGGGGATTAAGAGCGCTGCTTAAAGGAGCTCCAGAAACGGGCGCAAGCCGGGGCTAAAAGCGCAGACCCTGGAGACGGGCATGAGACGCTAAGGCTGCTGCTGCCGCCACCAAGAAGCCTGTGTGCCAGCACAGGTCACTATCCACACCCATCTTCCGGGGAGCCTGTGCAGCCCACCACTGCCAGGGTCCCGGGATCCAGGGACAACTTCCCCGGGAGAACGCACGGTGCGCCTCAGGCTGGTGCAACGTCACGCCGGCCTCTGCCATCGCAGGCTCGCCCCACACTCCGTACCCCTCCCTCCCCCGTCCTGAGTGAGCCAGAGTGCCCTAAGCAGCTGCTCCTTTAACCCCGTCCTATCTGAGCGAAGAACAAAGGCCCTCCAGCGACCTACATGCAGAGGTGGGGCCAAATCCAAAGCTGAGCCCCTGGAGCTGTGAGAACAAAGAAGAGAAAGGGAAATCTCTCCCAGCTGCCTCAGAAGCAGCGGATTAAAGCTCCACAAACGTGCTTCCTTGGTGGCGCAGTGGTTGAGAGTCCACCTGCCGATGCAGGGGACACGGGTTCATGCCCCAGTCCGGGAAGATCTCACATGCCGCGGAGCAGTTAGGCCCGTGAGCTGTGGCCGCTGAGCCTGCGCATCCGGAGTCTGTGCTCCGCAATGGGAGAGGCCACAACAGTGAGAGGCCCGTGTACCGCAAAAAAAAAAAAAAAAATTCCACAATCAACTTAATGTACCCTGCATCTGTGAAATACATGAATAGACAACGAACTATCCCAAATTGAGGAGGCAGACTTTGAGAGCAAGATTTATGATTTTCCCCTTTTCCTTTTAGTGAGTGTGTATGTACGTATGCTTCTGTGTGAGATTCTGTCTGTATAGCTTTGCTTCCGCCATTTGTCCTAGGGTTCTACCTGTCCGTTTTCTTTTTTTTCTTAATTATTTTTTATTTTAATAACTTTATTTTACTTATCTTACTTTATTTTATGTTCTTTCGTTCCTTCCTTCCCGCCTTCCTTCCTTCCTCCCTCCCTCCCTGCTTGCTTCCTTCCTGAATTCCTTCCTTCCTTCCTTCCTTTCTTCTTTCTTTCTTTCAACGTTTTCTCCCTTTTATTCTGAGCCGTGTGGATGAAAGGCTCTTGATGCTGCAGCCAGGAGTCAGTGCTGTGCCTCTGAGGTGGGAGAGCCAACTTCAGGACACTGGTACACAAGAGACCTTCCAGCTCCACATAATATCAAACAGTGAAAATCTCCCAGAGATCTCCACCTCAATACCAGCAACCAGCTTCACTCAACAACCAGCAAGCTACAGTGCTGGACATCCTATGCCAAAAAATTAGCAAGACAGGAACACAAACCCACACATTAGCAGAGAGGCTGCCTAAAATCATAATAAGTCCACAGACACCCCAAAAGACACAACCAGACGTGGACCTGCCCACCAGAAAGACAAGATCCAGCCTCATCCACCAGAACACAGGCACTAGTCTCCTCCACCAGGAAGCCTACACAACCCACTGAACCAACTTTAGCCACTGGGGACAGACACCAAAAACAACGGGAACTACGAACTTGCAGCCAGCAAAAAGGAGACCCCAAACACAGTAAGATAAGCAAAATGAGGAGACAGAAAAACACACCACAGATGAAGGAGCAATATAAAAACCCACCAGACCTAACAAATGAAGAGGAAATAGGCAGTCTACCTGAAAAAGAATTCAGAATAATGATAGTAAAGATGATCCAAAATCCTGGAAATAGACAAAATGCAAGAAACATTTAACAAGGACCTAGAAGAACTAGAGATGAAACAAGCAACGATGAACAACACAATAAATGAAATTAAAAATACTCTAGATGGGATCAATAGCAGAATAACTGAGGCAGAAGAATGGATAAGTGACCTGGAAGATAAAATAGTGCAAATAACTACTGCAGAGCAGAATAAAGAAAAAAGAATGAAAAGAACTGAGGACAGTCTCAGAGACCTCTGGGACAACATTAAATGCACCAACATTTTAATTATAGGGGTTCTAGAAGAAGAAGAGAAAAAGAAAGGGACTGAGAAAATAATTGAAGAGATTATAGTTGAAAAGATCCCTAATATGAGAAAGGAAATAGTTAATCAAGTCCAGGAAGCACAGAGTCCCATACAGGAAAAATCCAAGGAGAAATACGCCAAGACACATATTAATCAAACTGTCAAAAATTAAATACAAAGAAAACATATTAAAAGCAGCAAGGGAACAACAACAAATAACACACAAGGGAATCCCCATAAGGTTAACAGCTGATCTTTCAGCAGAAACTCTGAAAGCCAGAAGGGACAAGCAGGACATATTTAAAGTGATGAAGGAGAAAAACCTGCAACCAAGATTACTCTACCCAGCAAGGATCTCATTCAGATTTGATGGAGAAATTAAAACCTTTACAGACAAGCAAAAGCTGAGAGTGTTCAGCACCACCAAACCAGCTTTATAACAAATGCTAAAGGAACTTCTCTAGGCAAGAAACACAAGAGAAGGAAAACACCTACAATAACGGACCCAAAACAATTAAGAAAATGGGAATAGGAACATACATATTGATAATTACCTTAAATGTAAATGGACTAAATGCTCCCACCAAAAGACACAGATTGGCTGAATGGATACAAAAACAAGACCCATATATATGCTGTCTACAAGAGACCCACTTCAGACCTAGGGACACATACAGACTGAAAGTAAAGGGATGGAAAAAGATATTCCATGCAAATGGAAACCAAAAGAAAGCTGGAGTGGCAATTCTCATACCAGACAAAATAGATTTTTAACTAAAGACTATTAGAAGAGACAAAGAAGGACACTACATAATGATCAAGGGATCGATCCAAGAAGAAGATATAACAATTGTAAATATTTATGCACCCAACATAGGAGCACCTCAATACATAAGGCAAATACTAACAGCCATAAAAGGGGAAATCGACAGAAACACATTCATAGTAGGGGACTTTAACACCCCACTTTCACCAATGAACAGATCATACAAAATGAAAATAAATAAGGAAACACACGCTTTAAATGATACATTAAACAAGATGGACTTAATTGGTATTTACAGGACATTCGATCCAAAAACAACAGAATACACATTCTTCTCAAGTGCTCATGGAACATTCTCCAGGATAGATCATATCTTGGGTCACAAACCAAGCCTTGGTAAATTTAAGAATACTGAAATTGTATCAAGTATCTTTTCCAACCACAACACTATGAGACTAGATATCAATTACAGGAAAAGATCTGTAAAAAATACAAACACATGGAGGCTAAACAATACACTACTTAATAACGAAGTGATCACTGAAGAAATCAAAGAGGAAATTAAAAAATACCTAGAAACAAATAACAATGGAGACATGACAACCCAAAACCTATGGGATGCAGCAAAAGCAGTTCTAAGAGGGAAGTTTAGAGCAATACAATCCTACCTTAAGAAACAGGAAACATCTCGAATAAACAACCTAAACTTGCACCTAAAGCAATTAGAGAAAGAAGAACAAAAAAACCCCAAAGTTAGCAGAAGGAAAGAAATCATAAAAATCAGATCAGAAATAAATGAAAAAGAAATGAAGGAAACAATAGCAAAGATCAATAAAACTAAAAGCTGGTTCTTTGAGAAGATAAACAAAATTGATAAACCACTAGCCAGACTCATCAAGAAAAAAAGGGAGAAGACTCAAATCAATAGAATTAGAAATGAAAAAGAAGTAACAACTGACATTGCAGAAATACAAAAGATCATGAGAGATTACTACAAGCAACTCTATGCCAATAAAATGGACAACCTGGAAGAAATGGACAAATTCTTAGAAATGCACAACCTGCCAAGACTGAATCAGGAAGAAATAGAAAATATGAACAGACCAATCACAAGCACTGAAATTGAAACTGTGATTAAAAATCTTCCAACAAACAAAAGCCCAGGACCAGATGGCTTCACAGGCGAATTCTATCAAACATTTAGAGAAGAGCTAACACCCATCCTTCTCAAACTCTTCCAAAATATAGCAGAGGGAGGAACACTCCCAAACTCATTCTACGAGGCCACCATCACCTTGACACCAAAACCAGACAAGGATGTCACAAAGAAAGAAAACTACAGGCCAGTATCACTGATGAACATAGATGCAAAAATCCTCAACAAAATACTAGCAAACAGAATCCAACAGCACATTAAAAGGATCATACACCATGATCAAGTGGGGTTTAATCCAGGAATGCAAGGATTCTTCAATACACGCAAATCAATCAGTGTGATAAACCATATTAACAAACTGAAGGAGAAAAACCAAATGATCATCTCAATAGATGCAGAGAAAGCTTTCAACAAAATTCAACACCCATTTATGATAAAAACCCTGCAGAAAGTAGGCACAGAGGGAACTTTTCTCAACATAATAAAGGCCATATATGACAAACCCACAGGAAACATCATTCTCAATGGTGAAAAACTGAAAGCATTTCCGCTAAGATCAGGAACAAGACAAGGTTGTCCACTCGCACCACTCTTACACAACATAGTTTTGGAAGTTTTAGCCACAGCAATCAGAGAAGAAAAGGAAATAAAGGGAATCCAAATCCGAAAAGAAAAAGTAAAGCTGTCACTGTTTGCAGATGACATAATACTATATATAAAGAATCCTAAAGATGCTACTAGAAAACTACTAGAGCTAATCAATGAATTTGGTAAAGTTGCAGGATACAAACTTAATGCACAGAAATCTCTGGCATTCCTATACACTAATGATGAAAAATCTGAAAGTGAAATCAAGAAAACACTCCCATTTACCACTGCAACAAAAAGAATAAAATACCCAGGAATAAACCTACCTAAGGAGACAAAAGACCTGTATGCAGAAAATTTCAAGACACTGATGAAAGAAATTAAAGATGATACAAATAGATGGAGAGATATACCATGTTCTTGGATTGGAAGAATCAACAATGTGAAAATGACTCTACTACCCAAAGCAATCTACAGATTCAATGCAATCCCTATCAAACTACCAATGGCATTTTTCACAGAACTAGAACAAAAAATTTCACAATTTGTATGGAAACACAAAAGACCCCGAATAGCCAAAGCAATCTTGAGAACGAAAAACGGAGCTGGAGGAATCAGGCTCCCTGACTTCAGACTATACTACAAAGCTACAGTAATCAAGACAGTATGGTATTGGTACAAAAACAGAAATACAGATCAATGGAACAGGATAGAAAACCCAGAGATAAACCCACGCACATATGGTCACCTTGTCTTTGATAAAGGAGGCAGGAGTGTACAGTGGAGAAAGGACAGCCTCTTCAATAAGTGGTGTTGGGAAAACTGGACAGGTACATGTAAAATTATGAGATTAGATCACTCCCTAACACCATACACAAAAATAAGCTCAAAATGGATTAAAGACCTAAATGTAAGGCCAGAAACTATCTAACTCTTAGAGGAAAGCATAGGCAGAACACTCTGACATAAATCACAGCAAGATCCTTTTTGACCCACCTCCTAGAGAAATGGAAATAAAAATAAACAAATGGGACCTAATGAAATGTAAAAGTTTTTGCACAGCAAAGGAAACCATAAACAAGATCAATAGACAACCCTCAGAATGGGAGAAAATATTTGCAAATGAAGCAACTGACAAAGGATTAATCTCCAAAATTTATAAGCAGCTCATGCAGCTCAATAACAAAAAAAACAAACAACCCAATCCAAAAATGGGCAGAAGACCTAAATAGACATTTCTCCAAAGAAGATATACAGACTGCCAACAAACACACGAAAGAATCCTCAACATCATTAATCATTAGAGAAATGCAAATCAAAACTACAATGAGATATCATCTCACACCAGTCAGAATGGCCATCATCAAAAAATCTAGAAACAATAAATGCTGGAGAGGGTGTGGAGAAAAGGGAACACTCTTGCACTGCTGGTGGGAATGTGAATTGGTACAGCCACTATGGAGAAGAGTATGGAGGTTCCTTAAAAAACTACAAATAGAACTACCATATGACCCAGCAATCCCACTACTGGGCATATATCCTGAGAAAACCATAATTCAAAAAGAGTCATGTACCAAAATGTTCATTGCAGCTCTATTTACAATAGCCAGGACATGGAAACAACCTAAGTGTCCATCATCGGATGAATGGATAAAGAAGATATGGCACATATATACAATGGAATATTACTCAGCCATAAAAAGAAAGGAAATTGAGCTATTTGTAATGAGGTGGATGGACCTAGAGTCTGTCATACAGAGTGAAGTAAGTCAGAAAGAGAAAGACAAATACCGTATGCTAACACATATATACAGAATTTAAGAAAAAAAAATGTCATGAAGAACCTAGGGGTAACACAGGAATAAAGACACAGACCTACTAGAGAATGGACTTGAGGATATGGGGAGGGGGTAGGGTAAGCTGTGACAAAGCGAGAGAGTGGCATGGACATATATACACTACCAAACATAAAATAGGTAGCTAGTGGGAAGCAGCCGCATGGCACAGGGAGATCAGCTTGGTGCTTTGTGACCACCTAGAGGGGTGGGATAGGGAGGGTGGGAGGGAGGGAGATGCAAGAGGGAAGAGATATGGGAACATATGTATATGTGTAACTGATTCACTTTGTTATAAAGCCGAAACTAACACACCATTGTAAAGCAATTATACTCCAATAAAGATGTAAAAAATAAAATAAATAAAGGGAATAATTAGATGGCAAAAAAAAGTCAAAATACAGTATAAAAAAAAAAGAATTCCAGTTAACTTAAGGCCATGATTTTTAGTACAAAATGAAAAAGTTAATCTCAAAAGCAATATTTAAATCCCAACTTAACTATGGAAGTAATGTTTTAATGTATATTTCAGCATAAAAGTAAAACATTAGCTCTAACGCTCTGAGCAGGACTTGCAGTGCCCACACCCTTTCTTCAGGAAAGTAGCTTGGGCAGCTCCTTATATGTGGTTCATGGTATTTCAGGTCATATGACCTTGTGACCTTAGCCACAGCTGACTAGATCAGAGAAACAATGCCAGCTCAATGCTATGCCACAAAGTCTATCACCAGTGACCTATCACACTGTCTCGTGCAAGAACTGCCCAAAACTGTTACAAACAGACACTGTTCTCTTTAGGAAAGTGGGTGTATAGGATAGAGCAGAAGCCTTGAGACAAAAAAGCCAAGAGTGAAACAAGGAGCAAGTGAAAAGGAGAATGAGGGTTAATCCATAGTGGCAGTAAGAAAAAGTAGCAGACAGAGATGCAGGACCTGAGTTATAGGAACGGGTGATTGTTAGGATATTATTGTAGGCCAAGCCATATTCCACTGTCCCACGATACCTCTTTGACTGTTAAGACAGGTTTCTATGTATCCTCACTGCCCCACATACCCTTAAGTGGTTATCTCTGAAATAACCCGTATCTCTCATCCTTCTGAAAAAGACTGACATTCAAACTCTTCTCACATGCTATATTTCTCAGATTGTTATAGGAGATATTTATAAGTCCATTAAAATTTTTTAGTATTATATATGTTGAGTCACATATGCTACATATTTTTTAAAAACATTACAACTAAGGCACAGACCAAGGAACAAATTATTTAACTCATTTCTTAAGCATTTAATATGGTACATAACACTACGCTAAGGCTAGACATTCAAATATTAAAATATTATCATAGCCTTCAAGGAGCTTAGTCTTATAGGAGAGTATGAGGAAGGGAAAAATTATGTAGAAAGTATTATAATGGAAACATCTACAGGATATTAAAGAAATGAAAAAATTAAAAAATAAACATTCTGGGACTTCCCGGGCAGTCCAGTGGTTAAAACTCCACGCTTCCCATGCAGGAGGCGCGTGTTTGACCCATGGTCGGGGAACTAAGATCCCACATGCTGCACACTGCGACCAAAAAAATAAAATAAAGTAAATTAAGTAAATATTCTGCTCTGTCAGAAGGGCAGAAGAGGACTTCACAGACGAGTTGACTAGAATCTGCTGAGTGACTAGAACATTCTGAGTCAGGGAAAAAAATGTGCAAAGGAATGAATGTGAGAATCTCCAGCACACTTAGGAACAGTAAGTAGTTCAGTGTGATTAGTATCCATAATAAATTTTTTTAGAATGACAAAAGGTAAAGTTGATAAAAAGCAAGTAGAGGCAATAACATGAAGGGACTTACATGCCACATTTAGGACTTAAGACTTCATTCTCTTTTGTGTTAAGGAAGTACTGAATAATTTTATCAGGGGAAAAAAATAATCTGATGTTTATTTTATAAAAAAGAGAAGACACGTAAGTTTCTTATTTTTAATAATGGCAGACTAGGACTTCCCTGGTGGTGCAGTGGTTAAGGACCCGCCCGCCAATGCAGGTGACATGGGTTTGAGCCTCAGTCCGGGAGGATCCCACATGTAACGGAGCAACTGGGCCCATGCGCCACAACTACTGAGCCTGTGCTGTAGAGCCCACGAGCCCCAACTACTGAGCCTGCATGCCACAACTACTGAGGCCCGCGCGCCTGGAGCCCGTGCTCCACAACAAGAGAAGCCACCGCAATGAGATGCCCACACACTGCAATGAAGAGTAGCCCCCGCTTGCCACAACTAGAGAAAGCCCATACGCAGCAATGAAGACCCAACGCAGACAAAAAATTAATTAATTAATTAATAATAATAAAATAATGGCAGACTATATTTTTAACTTACCATTAAGAACTAAAACTGTTGTATAAAATGTAAAAATGTCTCAAAAGCATCAAAGAAATGATAGTATGGATACAAACACCAAGCCAAGAGTAAAGCACAGTGAACCCCAAGAGAAAGGAAGCAAATCCACTTGTAATCTGAGATCACTTGCTAGTCCTGGAAAATTAGATCCTACATTTTGATAGCCTCTGAGACAAAGTGGAGGAGGAGAGTTAAAATTGATTAATTTAATGTTGTTCTTGGACTGGTAACGATTTCTGCTGCCATAGAAAAACAAAACAAATCCTCTCTGAAGGACTCAAATATTCTAAAAAATAACTTTTCAAATAAAATGTCCAACACACAGCAAAAAATAACAAGGCACCCAGGAAAACTGGACTCCATTAGACAGAACCAGCAAGCACCACCAAGATAAACATACCCACAAAGACTACAAATACTATACCTACCAGAGTAAGGCAACAGAATACTTCAGCAGAATATATTCAAAGAAATCAAAATCAGGGAACAAGAAATAGGTCATATAGCACTTTAGGAAAAGAAACATAGAACTTCTAAAAATAAAACATACAATAACCAAAACTTAGCAAAATAATAATCGACTATTTTAACCACAGGAAGTGGTCAGGAATAAATTAATGAAGTAGATAACCAATCAGAAAAAACTCCAGAGAACAGCAAGGAAAGGAAAAAAAATGTAAAGTAAGGAAAAGAGGGTAAGTGACTTAGATGATAAAGAAAGTTGAGCATACATTTAATCAGAATCGAAGACAAAGGAGAGAGAGAATGATACATACTTGAAGAAAGCACGGCTCAGAAATGATGAAAGAGATAAACTCACAGATGGAAGAAGAAAAACAAATTGCACATGAAATGAATAAAAAGAAACCATTCTGAAACTGAAGGAAATCAAAGAGAAAAACAAATATCATATGCTAACACATATATATGGAATCTAAAAAAAGGAAAAAAAATGGTTTTGAAGAACCTAGGGGCAGTACAGGAATAAAGATGCAGACATAGAGAATGGACATGAGAACACAGTGAGGGGGAAGCATAAGCTGAGACGAAGTAAGAGAGTGGCATTGACATATATACACTACCAAATGTAAAATAGATAGCTAGTGGGAAGCAGCCACATAGCACAGGGTGATCAGCTCGTGCTTTGTGACCACCTACAGGGGTGGGATAGCAAGGGTGGGAGGGAGATGTAAGAGGGAGGGGATATAGGGATATTATGTATATGTATAGCTGATTCACTTTGTTATACAGCAGCAACTAACACAACAATGTAAAGCAATTATACTCCAATAAAGATGTTAAAATAAGTAAATAAATAATTTTTAAAAAAGAAACCAGAGGAAACCTGCAGATTACCTTCAAAAGACCAGGTCAGAATGACAGCTTCTCAACAACTAAATTGGAAGCCAGAACACAATATGCCAAGTATAGAAAGGAAGGGAGGGAGAGAGGGAATAGACAAATAATTCATTTTAAAAATGAGCAAAAGATATGAATAGACATTTCTCCAGAGAATATATACAAATGGCCGATAGGCACAATAAAAGATGCTCAGTATCATTAGTCATTGGGGAAATTCATATCAAAACAACGAGATAGTACTTCATAACCAATAGGATGGCTATATTAAAAAGAAAACAAGTCTTGGTGAGAAAGAAATTGAAACCCTCATATATAGCTGATAGGAATGTAAAATGGTACAGCTGCTTTGGAAAACAGTTTGGCACTCCTCAAAAAGTTTTTTCCAGCTCTGCTGAAATATAATTGACATAGAACATTGTTTAAGTTTAAGGTGTTCATATATTGATTCGATACATCAAAATGTTAAAGAGAGTTAGCATATGACCTAGCATATATATTCTCAGGTATATACCCAAGATAACCGAAAAAAACACGTCACACAAAAACTTGTACACAAATGTTTGTAACAGTTTTTATTTATAATAGCCAGTAAGCGGAAACAAGTATCTATCAACTGATAGGCAAGCAAAATAAATGGATAAACAAAAATGTGGTATATCCGTACAATGGAATATTATTTGGTCATAAAAAGGAATGAAGTACTGACACATGCTACAACATGGATAAACCTTGAAAACATTATGGTAAGTGAAAGAAGCCAGACAAAATAATGCCACACAATGTATGACGCATTTATATGAAATATCCAGCATAGGCAAATCCACAGACAGACAGCAGATTAGAAAGCTGGGGAGGGGCAAGGGGTAAGGGGGTAGGAGGAGTGATTACTACTGAGCCTAAGGTTTCTTTCTGGAGTAATGAAAATGTTTTGGCATTAGACAGCAGTGATGATTGCACAACCCTGTGAATATAGTAAAAACCACTCAGTCAACACTTAAACGTGTACTTTAAAGTGGTGAATTTTATAGTATGTGACTTATAATTCAATTTTTTTTAATGAAGGCAATTTCTACTTCTAACAATGATGGAATAATAGGGCAGAATTTACCCTCCCATCTTAAACAACTAGAAAACTGAACAAAATACATGAAATAAAATTTTCAGACAACAGATACTGAAAAATAGCACAGGAGAAAGAAAATAAAGAAAATGAGCTTAACAACTATCCCAATTTACTGCCGGAAGACAATTTTCTAGCTGAAGCAGAGCAAAGGCAAACAGAACATGACAGTCTCTCTGAAGTGTGGAAACAGATCAGATTTCAGGAAAGCCAAAAGGAGCTAGAGTCTATGGGCAGAGAACTGGCCAGGAAGGAGAGGCTGGGGAGATGTGCAGAAAGATGGCCTCAAGTCTCTGGCTAAGTGCCAATTTGTGCATGTGTAAGAGGAAACACAAGGAAAGAAACACTGAAACAATGCACAGAGCTCATAGTGGAAAGACCTAGTAGTAAACATGGCTAAACTACCGCTAGGCTAAAGGATGCTCTGAACCTGCACTAACAAAGATTTAAAACCAATCCTTGGGGACTTCCCTGGTGGTCCAGTGGTTAAGAATCCTCCTTCCAATGCAGGGGACGTGAGTTCGATCCCTTGTCAGGAAACTAAGATCCCACATGCCAGGGGGCAACTAAGCCCGCGTGCCACAACTAGAGAGCCCACGTGCTGCAACTACTGAGCCTATGCACCACAACTAGAGAGAAGCCCGCACACCGCAACAAAAGGTCCCTCATGCTGCAGCAAAGATCCCACATGCCGCAAAGATCCTGAAAGCCGCGACTAAGACCCAATGCAGCTAAATAAATAAATAAATATTTAAAACCAATCCTCAAAAAGATCAGACTAATTTCAAGTAACTTAACTGTGAACAAGAATAAAGTCCAACACCATTTCAAGGAAATTTTCTAAAATCCAGACCCCTGAACACAAAACACACCTTTCCAGTATAAAATCAAAAATTACCAAGCATGAAAAGAAGCATAAAAATAAAACCCATAACAAGAAGAAAGGTCAATTGACAAAAACTGACCCAGAAATAGCAAAGATTAAAATACTAAAACATCTATTATAGCTGGGGTCCCCAGTCCCAGGCCACGGACCGGAACCGGTCTGTGGCCTGTTAGGAACCGGGCCACACAGCAGGAGGTGAGCGGTGGGTGAGTGAGCGAAGCTTCATCTGTACTTACAGCCGCTCCCCATCGCTCACATTGCCACCTGAGCTCCGCCTCCTGTCAGATCAGTGGCAGCATCAGGTTCTCATAGGAGCGCAAACCCTGCTGTGAACTGCGCATGTGAGGGATCTAGGCTGTGCGCTCCTTATGAGAATCTAATGCCTGATGACCTGTAGTGGAGCTGACACAGTGATGCTAGCTCTGGGGAGTGGCTGCAAATACAGATTATCATTAACAGAGAGGTTTGACTACACAGAGACCGTAATAAATCAACTGCTTGCAGACTCATATCAAAACTCTACCAGTGAGTGGAAAGTGACAATTAAGCTGCATCTGGTGGCAGGCTTTACAGTGGCAAGTGAGTTGATGTACTTCAATTGTACAACTGCATGTGGTGGCAGGCTTTAAGTCAGAAACTGACACTTATTTCAGTCTGCGCATGGCCTGCCCATTATTTTATTTACCACTTCTGTCCGCACCTCTTTCCTGCACTGTGCACTTCTCTCAGTCACAGTGTGGGTAAGCCCACAAGCTAACCCTAGCCAAAATGAGGAAAAAACAAATGTCGCTGGAGAGCTTTTTTGAAAGGGGGGAAAAACCCAATGATGAGACAGCAGAAGACTCTAAGAAGAAGCCCTTTACTGGGCTTCCCTGGCGGTCCAGTGGTAAAGAATCCACCTTACAATGCAGGGGACACGGGTTCGATCCCTGGTCGGGGAACTGAGATCCCATATGCTGCAGGGCAACTAAGCCCGCACACTGCAAGTACTGAGCTTGCGCGCCTCAACTAGAGAGCCTATGTGCCGCAAACTACAGAGCCCACACGCCCTGGAGCCTGCGCGCCACAGCTAGAGAATAGAAAACCTGCACGCCACAACTAGAGAGAAACCTGTGCACTGCAACAAAGAGCCGGCGCGCTGCAATGAAAGATCCCGCGTACCTCAATGAAGATCCTGCGTGCCGCGACTAAGACCCGACGCAGCCAAAAATAAACTAACTAAATAAATAATAAATAAATAAATCTTTAAGAAAAAGCCCTTTACCATTTGTGAAGAGTTGAGCCTGCCTGCTGCTAAGGACATCTGTCATGAACTTTTAGGAGAGGCTGCAGTTCAAAACGTGGCACGTGTTCCTCTTTTGGCTAGTACCATAACTAGACGAATTGATGAAATAGCAAACGATACTGAGGCACAATTGTTAGAGAGGATTAATGAGTCACCATGGTATGCAATCCAGGTTGACGAGTCTGCTGGTGTTGACAACAAGGCAACAATGCTTGTTTTTGTGCGTTATGTCTTTCAGGAGGATGTGCATGAGGTTATGTTATGTGCACTTTTGTTGACAACCAACACAATAGCTGCAGAACTCTTCAAGTCTTTGAATGATTACATATCAGGAAAAGTGAATTGGTCATTTTGTGTTGATATATGCACAGACAGAGCGGCTGCCATGACTGGATGGCTTTCTGGTTTCACTACTTGGGTCAAAGAGGTTGCTTCTGAATGTGAGTCTACACACTGTGTCATCCATAGGGAAATGCTGGCTAGCCAAAAAATGTCACCTGAACTTAACGTTTTGCAGGATGTGATTAAAATTATCAGCCACATTAAAGTACATGCCCTTAACTCACGTCTGTTTGTGCAGCTCTGTGAGGAGATGGACACAGAGCACACACGTCTTCTCTTATACACAGAAGTGAGATGGCTTCTAAAGGTAGATCACTGGCCAGAGTTTTTGAGTTATGAGAGCCACTCCAGAGATTTCTTTTAGAAAAACAGTCACCCCTGGCAGCACATTTCAGTGCCACAGAATGGGGTCACAAAACTTGCTTACTTGTGTGACATATTCAACCTGCTCAACAAACTCAATCCGTCACTTCAGGAGAGAACCACCACTGTGTTCAAGTTGGCAGATAAAATGGCTGCATTCAAAGCCAAACTGGAATTATGGGGGCAATGAGTGAACACTAGGATTTTTGACATGTTTCAAATATTAGCAGAGATTTTGAAAGAGGCTGAGCCAGGGCCTTCTTCCCCCCAGCTGGTGCATGATCACCCATCTCAGCTTTCCAAAGAGTTTGAGCATTACTTCCCAGCCACAAAAGACCCCCGAATTGGGAAGGAGTGGATCTGCGACCCATTTGTGAATAAGTCCAGTGAATCGACTTTGTGCTAGAAGAAGATCAACTGCTTGAGATTGTAAATGACGGTGGCCTTAAAAGTATGCTTGAGACAACTTCAAATCTCCATACATTCTGGATTAAAGTCAAGGTGGGATATCCTGAGATTGCCACGAAAGCACTGAAAAGCCTGTTTCTGTTTCCAACATCCTATCTTTGTGAAGCAGGGTTTTCTGCAGTGACAGCAATCAAAACAAGACTACAGAGTAGACTAGACATAAGCCACACACTTCAGGTGTCACTGTCTCCCATCACCCCCAGATGGGACCAACTAGTTGCCGGCAAACAAGCTCAGGGCTCCCACGGATCCTGTATTATGGTGAGTTGTATAATCATTTCATTATATAGTACAATGTAACAATAGCAGAAATAAAGTGCACAATAAACATAATGCGCTTGAATCATGTGAAACCATCCCCCCACCCCCACCTCCCCGGTCCACGGAAAAACTGTCTTCCACGAAACCGGTCTCTGGTGCCAAAAAGGTTGGGGACTGCTGTATTACAGAAGTTATAGGTTTGGGTTCCTTACATTGGATCATAGCAAACTGTAAGGATAAAAGGTTTCTTCCTGTTCTCTATTAAGAGAAATAATTTTGAACTCTAAAAAGTTAGTAATACACTGATATAATAAGAGTGAAAATAATTCACTTTAATAGTAGTTTAGATTTTTATTTTTTAAACTGAATATCTTCTTTTAAAGCTCTTTAGTATTTTTCCCGTTTTCTCTCATATTCTCTTACTTCCTTAGAATTCATTCTCTTGAAATTTGCTCACTTATAAAGACAAAATGAAGTAAAAGTACAAAGGAATGACAAGTGAGGACCTACCTGAAGTCTTGCTAGTTGAGCAGTACGGGCTACTATTTTATTGTATGGCTCAACAATTTTTGCTTTCATCCTAAAGGAAAAACAGAAAGAGGAGTGACAAAATCATCTTCAAACTATCAATGGATAAAAATCTTTCCATTTCATTCATTTACAAAATGAACAACAGTACCTATCAACAGCTCCCTGTAAAGCCCCAATTCTTGTCTGCATCATCTGAAGGACACCTAGGAAAACATAACAGCTTACATTACTTTACAAATTTACGAGGGTTCAAATTGGGTAAAAAGTTAAAAGAAAAAAATAGAGAAATTTTCCATATTTTTCTGCCATCATCATAATCCAACCAGTATCTTTTACCTAGACTACTACAAAAACCTCTAACTAGTCTTCCCCGTCCTAACCTTGCTCCACTAAAGAAGTCTGACAAGGAATGGGGAGTGACGGCTTAATGGGTACAGGGTCTCCATTTGAGGTGATGAAAAAGTTCTGGAACTGGATAGTGATGGTTGCACAACACTGTAAATGTAATTAATAGCACTAAGTTATATAGTTTAAAATGGTTAAAGTGGTAAATTTCATGTTAATGTGTATTGTACTACAATTACAAAAAAAGAAGCGTGGGACTTCGCTGGTGGCGCAGTAGGTAAGAATCCACCTGCCAATGCAGGGGACACGGTTCAAGCCCTGGTCCAGGAAGATCCCACATGCTGCAGAGGAACTAAGCCCGTGTACCACAATTACTGAGCCTGCACTCTAAAGCCCGCGAGCTGCAACTACTGAGCCCGTGAGCCACAACTACTGAAGCCCACACGCCTAGAGCCCCTGCTCCGTAAGAAGAGACGCCACCGCAACGAGAAGCCCACGCACCGCAATGAAGAGTAGCCCCTGCTCGCCTCAACTAGAGAAAGCCCACGCCCAGCAATGAAAACTAAACACAGCCAAAAAATAAAGAAACTTATTTTTAAAATTATATTAAAAAAAAAAAAAAAGCCTGAGTGATCTTTGGAAGTGCAAATTATAACACTCATCTGCTAAATCCCTTCCCCAGTCTCCCCTTTGCTCCTATGTTAAAACTAAAGTCCACAGCTTGGTCTACAAGGCCCTGAACGATCTGGAAATGAGGTACTCTCCTCCTGGTATACTCTCTCTAACTCCCAATGCTAGATAAATAATAAATATGGACAGCAAGTATATTATTGCCTTTACTCTCTACTTACATAACATGATGAAGAACTGTTTATAAAATTGTAAAATTATTTTCAGGAAGACAGATCTGAAATTTTACTTTTTTATATGCCTAAAAATGGGCTTTCCAATATTACAGATTTAATTATTTTGAACTATATTCTTTAAAACTCAGTTTCTATATTCAACTGGCATAGCTGTAGTTTTGAAACACAGTATTCTAAATAAATTTAAGTATAGAATGTTGTCATATTAGATGAAGTAATTTCAGAATTAATTAATACTCCTATCTGCATACAAATGTTTTAATATGGCTCAGTCCAATAGAATCCTTTCTGGACCCAAGGATTTCTGCCGGTATTATGGTTCACTGACCTTAAACCTCCAAGAATGAACTGGCTTTCCTTGTTATCATCACTTCCTCACATCTTATTCTCTCCACAACCCACTCGCAACACCTTTCACACATATGCCACCAAAACAGATCTTGTCAACGTCACCAGAAATCTCCAAGGTGCCGAATGCTATTGTCAGTTCTGTCTTGATCTTGTTCTAACTCTCAGAAATGCATGACACGTTGAACCACTCCCTCCCTAAAACCTTTTTTTCTCTAGGCTTCCAAGTCATCACCCTCGTGGGCTCCCTCTGATGGCATGAGTTGCTCCCACTCCTTCTCTGTTGGATCTCTACATGCTGGAGTACTCCAAGATTTGATCCTCAGCCAACTTCTCTTCTCCACCTAGAATCTCTCTTAGGGATTTCATTCAATCCCAATGTTTTAAACACTATCTGTTCAATAAAATACTGATTTTATATACACACATACGTACATACATCTATATAGATTTTCTTTATACCTGCCTATCTATACACACACACACACACACACACAAATCTCTAGCCCTGAACTCTCTTATGACAAATTTAAGACACCCAACAAGATAACTTCTGCCCCACCATGATCCTCTCCAGTGTGACGCATCTCAGTTACTCATACCATCATCTATCCAATTTTTCAGACTTAAATCTTAGGAATCACTGTTGGTGACTTTTTTCGCTCAGACTTTTCATTTCCCATCAACAAATCCTATCAGCTCTACCCCCATTTTATCCCATTCACTTCTCTCTCTTTATATCCACCACTAATTCAAGGCACGATCAACGTCTACTACTCTAATAGCTTCTAAATTGGTACCCCAGATTCTACTCTTGCCTTCCTATAGAGCCACCAGAGAAAACTTTTTAGAGCATTAATCACGTAACATCTCTAATTAAAACCCTCCAATTGTTTACCATTGCATTTAGAATGAAAATCAAAATTCCTTCCCAAGAACCTCATCTACAATTCTTTCCCTCATTCACTAAACTCTAGTCATACTAGCCTTTTCTTTCTGCCCTTCAAACATGCCACGCTAATTCCATTTATTGGTCCCTCAGCTTACCACACTCTCCTCCCCAGATAGTCATGTGGTAGCTCTTTCTCATCATTCAGATCTCAGTTCAAATGTCATCTTCTCAAAGAAGCATCTCCTGCCCATCCTAGCTAGTAAGGAACTCCCATTCTTCTACCTCATCATCTATTTTATTTTCTTTTAGGACTTAAAAGTACCTGAAGTTCCCTACTTACACTTTTTTTTTTTTTTGGTCTAATTCCCTACCTAGAACATAAATATCATGAGAACAGTGACTCTATTGTTCACAGGTGCCTGGTATCTAACAAGTTCTCAATTACTATTCGACTGAGTGAGCAAATAAATGAAGAAATTAGGCTATCTCTTTTTAATAAAATAGGCTTAATTAAATATACCTCCAAACTCCATAAGGACAGGGACTCTGTATATTGTTACAGCTGCCTGGAATCTAACAAATTCTCAATTAAAATTTAAATGTATAAATAAACAAAAAAATGAAGAGAGAGTAAATTTTAATAAAATAGGCTAAATAAATATATCTCCAAATGAATTATATGGCCAAAATTTTACATATATAGGAGAAAAAGATGAAGTAGAAGTTGGGGTAATACATTTTCAAATACATAACACACATCTCAAAAAGTTTAATAAATGATTAGAAATACACATCACGCTAAAATGAATACTAACTGATTCATACTTTGACTTATGTTCAAATAATCTGGAGAATATTCTTAGATTATCATAGGAATTCAGAGAAGTCAGCCTTTGTACTGTACACAGTCACCCAATGGATAGTCATTCTAACTCAGTCTAACAGCATATTTTAAATGTTTTAAACACTGAAAAGCACTCTGGGGAAAATCAGCACACTATAGAACTAAACACACATAGGGAATTCTCTGGCTGCCCAGTGGTTAGGACTCGGCACTTTCACTGTGGTGGCCCAGGTTCAATCCCTGGTTGGGGAACTAAGATCCTGCAAGCCATGTGGTGTGGCCAATTTAAAAAAAAGAAAAAGAAAAAGAAAACCACAATGAGAAGTATTTCTGTTGTGATGATTCATCTACACCTATATATACTCAAAATCAATGTACTACCATGACATCCCTATGGGTTTCTATAAAGGAAAAAAACCTTTATTCGTTTACAAAAATTACCATTAAAAACAAGGTATTATTTACTTGCTTCCAGAAACATATAAAATTATGAGATTAAAGAAAATTAATTTTCCATAATAAGTCAGTACCTAGAGCCTCTTAATTTTCCCATGAACATAGTCTGATATCTATCCTAAATATTCAAATAACAAACTGTTATCTCCAAAATACTATGTTCTTCATCAGGATGCCTTAGAAACAATGCACATGCTGAAAATAACATCTTTGAGTGCACGTAAGAAATACTAGAGGAAGCATTAAAGAATATTGCATCACAGAAAGCAATATCCTTCTTCCTTAAGAATTTCATCAACATAGGGAAAAATCACTTAGCTTTCTTTTGATGTGCAATGATTAATAGTAATCACAACACAAGTGATAATGGAAAATACAATATTAACATTTCATATTTATGAGATGTAGTTTAATTTAATATAGAGAGAATGACAAATTCATAAAAGATGTAGTCAAACGAAAATAAGAGAGTTCATAATAAAAATCCAATGTATTATCATTCTACTATACTTTCATTTTTGAAAAGCATTTCAAAGAAATAGGAAAGAATTCAAGCCTATTTCCACTACTTCAGTGGAGTTGATTTTGTTTTTGTTTCTTTTTTTTTTTTGTCCACGCCACGCGGCTTGCTGGATCCTAGTTCCCCAACCAGGGATTGAATGTGCGCCCACAACAGTGAAAGTGCGGAGTCCTAACCACTGTAACCACTGGAATTCCCCTGCTTATTTGTTTTAATTAACTAATAGTTATAAAAGCACTAAATATGTGCCAGGAAAAGTTCAAAGCATTTTGTTAACTCACTTAATCCTCTAAATAACATATTAGTACATATTAATACTCCTCCTTTATAGATAAAACTGAGGCACAGAAAGGTTAAGTAAGTTGTCCAAAGTCACACTTCTAGTAGGTGGGAAAGCAAGGATTTAAACCCAGAGAGTTTAGCTCAGGGGTCAGCAAAGTTTTATTTAAGTTTTGTTGGAACACAGCCACACACATTCGTTTCCATATTACCTGGCTGCTTTCACCCTGTAACAGCAGAGTTTAGTAGTTGCAACAGAGACAGTATGGCCTGCAAAGTCTAAACTATTTTCTTTCTGACCCTTCACAGAAGAAGTTTCCAAGCCCTGGGCTAGCTCTGTACAATGTATAATAGTTAATGGAACTATACCTTCCAAAGATTCAATCCCAGTTGCTTGTGCCAATAAATCTTCATGTCTTGCAACAACCTGAAAATCAAGAATGAATAATCAGCACTCCAAGTATTAAGTATTTTAATTTGTAACCACAAAGTAGAATTGAAGGGCTCTCTCTTTATGGAAAGTGGGAAAAATTAAAAAAAATTTTTTTGTATCAGCAAAAAATTTTTGCTGATACAAAAAATACAGGGTATAAAGGTGTGTTTGAGCTGAATGACTGGTGGGAACACAAACACGCTATAGCTCAACACAGAGCCAAAGATGTCTTTTCATTAGCCCCATGGTTTCCTAGGGGGATGTGCAGGACGAGTTGTGCCCAAACTGAAAAACAAAAACCAGCTAATTCTTGCCATGCTAATTAATACACGCTTCCCTTTTAAAGAGTGTTTTCAAACATTGGTTCTTTTAGTTCTTGCATTTAATTCAGCATCATCAAGACCACATTCTAATTTGGAAAGATAAAGCAGAGTCAGCGCCTCCCTAAACATCTCTCTGCTTCCAGCTTCCTAATGTCACAGCAAATCCTCTTCCCTGCAGAAGACTGGTATTTTTAAGAAAATTAGGGCAGTGTGAATAGTCATATCAAAAAAAACCCATAAAAGTTAAGAGTTAAAGGCTACACACAAAAGAGTCCTAGAAACACCAAGAAATCAAGCAAATCTTTAGAACAATGCAGGAATCCTTATTATTTTGTACCCTTTATTAAAATGAATAAGAAGTTTCATGTCTAGTCTGTAAACTGAAGCTCCTAATCAGCAAAGATTCATTCAATGGAATGCCTAAATCCTCTACTTTGTCCTGTTTCACATGTCACTTGTCATTCTACCAAGTTCCTCTATCACATATCTAAAATAAGTGTTACTTTTGGACTCCTATGTCTCTTATCCAGAAGACATCTGAGTTCTCCCCAGTCCACTGATATGGTCATTAATGTGTCCATCCTAACAAGATGAATATTTTTCTAATTCTCTATTCTTTGTCCCTTGTGATACTCTGGAAAGGTTGAAAAGCCTAAAACTACAATTTCATAGACTCCCCTTTCCAACAGATTTAGAAGACAGAAGAAAGAGGAAAACTATCTTCCCATTACTGTTTCAGCTAGTAAGCAAAGTCCTGAGACCTGAGGATTTAGAGACAGTTGAGATAGCCCTATAGATCATTCCAGAGTTCAGTTACCAAGCACCCAGAAGCTGAACTTTAGCAGTGGCATGGCAGGTAACAGCAGGAGCTTCCAGGTCTCTGTGTTGCACCTGTGGTAGATCCTTCAACTCATTCCATTAGCTGTCTATCCAATCCTCTGTATGAAATATCTTCCTGCTTTAAATACCTAGAGCAGTTTCTGCTTCCTGTACTAAAGCCCTGACTAACACATACTTTGGTACACATTTTGTAATTTTAATCATCTCAATGATATTTTTTTTTTTTTTTTTGCGGTACGCGGGCCTCTCACTGTTGTGGCCTCTCCCGTTGCGGAGCACAGGCTCTGGACGCGCAGGCTCAGCGGCCATGGCTCACGGGCCCAGCCGCTCCGTGGCATGTGGGATCTTCCCAGACTGGGGCACGAACCCGTGTCCCCTGCATCGGCAGGCAGACTCTCAACCACTGCGCCACCAGGGAAGCCCCGATCTCAATGATATTTTAAATTATTTTTATTATATTTTATTTACTGGTTTGGTTAGCATTATCCCAATTTTGCTTCTGCAGAAAAACAACTGTAGCAGGTTTAGATCTCATACCAGGAATCAGAGACTTCCTCCACCCTACATCCAGAACCACTGTAAGCATAACTTGCCCCCTCTAGGAGATGTTAAATAGATTTTAAGTTTTTACTGATTCCTTCAGAGAAGGTACTATATGCAAAGAATAAGGAAAATGCCAACCACAAAAAGGCAGAAAGAATTTCAGGTGGCTCCTGCAAAAAGCTACCCCCTGAGAAACCTAGGCAGAATTAAGTGCCTGGGTTTTTCCCCTGCTCCCACAGACACTTTGTAGTATTCTATTTAAAAAAGGCATCACTTGCCTGTCATTATTTCTGTCTGTATCTGCCACTGGTCTGTGAATACTTGGAGAGCCAGGAAATGTTTTCATTTTTCTATCCGCACAGCCTAAAGCAAAGCCTGACAATTAAAACTGTCCTATAAATGTTTCTCAATAAGTATTGATCTCTAATTATATAACCAGAATTTTAAACTGACCTTAAAAGTCACCCCAGTCTGAACTAAGCTGCTCTTTTTTTTTTTTAAAGAACTGTCTATAGTATATACTTCTATCTTTTTTTTTAATAAATTTATTTTTTTATTTATTTTGCGGTACGCAGGCCTCTCACTGTTGTGGCCTATCCCGTTGCAGAACACAGGCTCCGGACGCACAGGCTCACGGGCCCAGCCGCTCCGCGGCATGTGGGATCTTCCGAGACTGGGGCACGAACCCGTGTCCCCTGCATTGGCAGGCGGACTCTCAACCACTGAATTTATTTATTTTTATTTATTTTTATTTTTGGCTGCACTGGATCTTAATTGCCACGCGCCGCCTTTCTCTAGTTCCGAAAAGCGGGGGCTACTCTTCGTTGCGGTGTGCAGGCTTCTCATTGTGGTGGCTTCTCTTGTTGCGGAGCACAGGCTCTAGGCACGCGGGCTTCAGTAGTTGTAGCACATGGGCTCAGTAGTTGTGGCTCGTGGCCTCTAGAGTGCAGGCTCAGTAGTTGTGGCACACAGGCTTTGTTGCTCCACAGCATGTGGGATCTTCCTGGACCAGGGTTCAAACCCGTGTCCCCTGCATTCGCAGTCAGACTCCTAACTACTGCGAAAGCAGAGAAGCCCCAAACTGCTCTTTTAATTGATAAAGTAAGACACGTAAAACTTAAGGGAACATGTCTCATTATACCAGATCTAGGTTTCCTGGAAAATAGTTCATTTATTCATGCAATTTGTTCATTCATTTAAATATTTAAGTGCCTACTCAGAAAGAAAGGCAACACTAGAAAGTACACCATAAAACCACCCTATAAAAATCACAGAATTGTAGAAGAGGAAGGAACCTTCAAGATTTTCTACTACAATCTCCTCTTCCCCCTTATTCACTCCAACCCATTCCATAGGTTTTTTTCCTTTTTTTAAAAAAAAAAAGCAAGACTCAAAGGCATTACATGATATGAAAGTTAACAGCACAACTGAGATTTGGACCTATCTCCTAACTCCCCTCATTGTGTTCTATCCACCACAAATTTATCAACTTTCTGTAATTTCATCAAATATTACATTTTGTGCTCATAAAGTGTGAACTGTTGGTGGGAACATCCCAGTTTTTCTTATTCACACTGTTCTGCTTCCAAAATTCTATTTTCTATTATCTTTATCAAAGACATCCTATTTTTTGCCTACCTATACTCTCTCCATATCAGTTAAGATGATGAAAACAAAGTATGAATAAAAGGTTTTGGAGAGATGGGTATATCCATTTTTCAAATAACAAAAAGTAGTTTACAGAAAACTTTTCAAAGATATACTTGGAAAAATATACATTTTTTCATGTAAATATGCATTTAGATTAAATAATAAAAGGATTATAAAAATGATATATTATCACTCTGCGTTGAATAAATTGTATGATCCAGAAAATTGGAATTACCTGTAAGTGCAGTTCTTTATCCAACTGACTGATTCCTTGGGCAAGTTTTGCTAGCTGTTCAGCAATTACAGCTTGATGAATAGATCGAGAAGTATAAGTTTTTACATCAAAGTCTTCATTTAAAAAATCACTATAACACTCTGGGAAAAAAAATAAGAAAAAAATCCTTATTAATTACACTGCACCAAACCACAGATATTAAACAACAGAACAATTATAATCATAGTTAACATATTTTGAGGTCTTTCTATACACCAGGAAGTACTGAAAAGGCTTTCTGTTGTAAATGAGAAGAGGCGGTAGCAACAGCAGAAGAGACTGGTAAAATTCACTAAGAACTTACTACGCGTCAGGCACTGATATAAGCACTTTATACATACTAACTCATTCAATGTTCACACAACCCTGTTGGAACTATCATTCTCCCCGTTTCACAGGTGAAGAGACAGGCACAGACAGGACATGCAACTTGTGCAACTTCACTGTTTGAACCCAGGCAGTGTAGCTGCAGAGCCCACGCTCTGGACTACTATGCATATTCCTAAAAGCTAGTTTTTAATCAGTGAGTCAAAAGGAAAATACTGAGTAAAAGATTGAAAAAAAAAAAAAAAAAAACTACGAACCACAGCTTTTAACACAAGAAAACAAGGTCACTGACAATGACAATAGGAAAACTGACTGTACTTGATAATTGTGGTCTCCAGCATCTCCAGACTGATGCACAAATACTGTTATAATAAAGTGAATCTGAAATTTTAATAGAAGTAGGCAAATGCAAACTTACAGGTATTATTGAAATTTTGGATTTATGGGTGAAATAAATAAATGGAAAGAGAAACCATGTTGAAAGTAGACCAGTAAGAGAAAGAAAAAAAAGGGACTTCCCTGGAAGTCCAGTGGTTAAGAATCTGCGCCTCCATTGCAGGGGGCACAGGTTCAATCCCTGCTTAGGGAACTAAGATCCTGCATGCCACGCGGTACAGCCAAAAAATAAATAAATAAAAATTTTAAAACAAGAAGTGATGCTAGATGTTAAGAAGATACCTTTCTGTACAGAAATCCACAAATTTGTGGGTGAAAGGAAAGTGGAGAGAATTATGAACGAAAAATAGATACACAGAAGTGAAGTCAATGTAGGCATAAACAATTATCTCCTAGCCATATGGTAGATATACGTAAGACTGCCTTGACAGAGATTATGAAACTAACAAGCTATAAAATAGAGTACTTATAAGAAAACTTCAATTGTCTATATCCACTATAATGTACACCCCATGAGTTTGCTTTGTGTACTACCACACCCATAGAGCCTGAACAATGCCTGACACATCGCAGGTGTTCAATACTGGTTGAATGCATGAATTAATCTATGTATCAGCTGGAAGTATCATTCTGCTAAAAGCAAAGACTCATTCTTGACTACTCTCAAAGTGTAGTGGACTGAAAGAAGGAAACTGCTACTTTGGCCTTAATTCTGAGAACCCCATTTCCTTCGAGTTTGCCAAGTAGTTCTCAGAATTAAGGATTCTGTCAGGCAGACAAGTGGAGAAGGCTATTCCAAGAGGGAAGGTTTAGAGGCAGCAAACATAATGGCATATTTTGAGGAATAAGGATAATACTGACTTAAGTATGCCTAGATCACAGTGTGTTTTGGGCAGAAAGGGTAAAGAATGATAGGATTTGAGGTTCCAAAGGAAGGTTGGGGTGCAGTTTGAAAAGAGGCTGGTAAAATATTCAAAATGTTCAGACTATTTCCCATTGAAGCTTTTAAAGCCAAGAAAGAGCTCTGTTAGCCTTGTGTTGTAGAACAGTTTCTGGCAGCTGTATGGAGGATGACTGAAAAGGGATTAGCCACTCGGTGGTGCGCTGGGGCTGGCTCGGATTGGATCCTGAGAGCCAACTGTTAATCTCTCAGGAATTCTGTGAGCCAGCTGACATCACATGTAGGTATCTTAAAACTGACCATGGGGGCTTCCCTGGTGGCGCAGTGGTTGAGAGTCCGCCTGCCGATGCAGGGGACACGGGTTCGTGCCCCGGTCCGGGAAGATCCCACATGCAGCGGAGCGGCTGGGCCCGTGAGCCATGGCTGCTAGGCCTGCGCGTCCGGAGCCTGTGCTCCGCAACGGGAGAGGCCACAGCAGTGAGAGGCCCACGTACCGCAAAAAAAAAAACTGACCATGGTAAGGGTATTTACACCATGAAATTTAGCATACACTACAAAATCAGGGCTTCTTCTATTTTCCCAGGACACTAATTTATGTACACACCCATGGAATAGAGCCACAGAGGCCAGTAAGGTGTTATGTTAACAGCCTAAGTGACAGGATGAAGACTAAGATAGTAGCAGTAAGACTGTCAAGGAAGTGACAAATTTGACAAATATTCAGACACCATAATGTATAGGACTTACAGACAAGCTGAAAGATGGGTGATTAGGTAAACCAAGAATTAAAGGATGATTCCCAAGTTTCTTGTTTAACTGACATAGGGAATTCAGTTTTGCATAAAGCAGTCCACCAGAAATCTTTGTATAAAGATGAACATGAATGTACCCCTGCCTCCAAGGAACTGATAACCTACGTGGGAACAAGCACACATCTAACTTACCACATACAATTAATGGTAACAGAGACTACCAGAGGAAAAGGTTAGAGGAGAGGGGTTAAAAAAAAAAATTCATTTCACTTTTTCATGTGCAGAACCTATACTATTTGTTCATATGTAGATTTTTATATGTAGAATTAGTAGTGCTTGTTCACTGTCAAGAGAGAAATGTCCAGTAGAGAGTGGTTCTATAGCTCAGAAGAGGAGTACGGGCCATATGTGTATATTTGTATACATGATGATTTAGGAAGACATTTTAGAATGCACAAAAAAGGAAAACGGGAACGACAGAGCTCAGAAGCAGGAAAACACCAAAATATGGGGGTAGATAGAAGAAATGAAAGCAATCACAGAAATTAAGTGTTCAGAGAGAAAAAAAAACAGGAGAGAACAGCAAAAAACCAAAAGGGACAGCGTAAAGAAAGTCAGTAGTGTCAAAGGTCTTATAAAGATCAAACACAATGAAGGCTGAATACTGGCCATTGGATTTGGCATCTGAAGACAGACTGTCCTTCGTGCTTCTCTTTTAGCTTTCTCATGCCTATAGGAGGCACATCAGAAACACCTCACAAAATTTCAAACTATGCATCTGCTGACCAATCCTATCCTCTATCACTGGCAGACCCCTGACACAGTGGATCACTGTTACTGATGGAAATGTTTAATTCCTTAGGAATGTTGTGGGAGGGAAGAGTGGAGTGAACCACTGAATTAGGGGCGAAATGAAGACGACAAGCATCTAAAGAAAGCTGAAAAAGAACACTTAGAGAATTAGGAAATTAAAAAAAAAATGGAACAAGCCACATGAGGCAAGTATTTCAATAAAACATTCGAACCCTTTCATAAGTTCAAGTAAGAAAGACCGAAACAGTGTCCATTTGATTTATCCACAAGAAAGTCACTGGAGACCTTGGCAAAGCGATTTCAATGGCATAGAATGAGGGTAACTGGGTCCTTGAGGAGACAGGAAGAAAATCCAGAGCACCAAGGGGAGGGACTGTCCTTAGGAGGGAATGGAGACTTCACTTCTTTTATAATTGAAAATACAACAGAAAAGAAGGAAGAAAGAATGACTGCAGGTTCAGGCTTAGTTTATACGTTTAACCGCAAGAAATGGAAGAAGCGCATATCTAATAGATTTTTTTTTTTTTTTTAGGGAACTTGAAAACCATTTGTCGAGCTTAAAGGGAGTGGTTCGAAAAGAGTAGATTTAAATAGTTATTGTGGAAGATGGGAAAGAGAACTAAATAGGAAAATACAGAAAGCAGAATTGAGGACTGTTTACCCTCCAAAAACTGATTACAATTGCTGGAATGCACCCAACTGAAATAAATACCCATGCACGGCATGTACTGTTTCCTTCACTTCACCTGGGAACGTCCTATTTACACCTCAAAACCAACTCCATCTAGAAAGCCTTTCCTGACACTCCCTTAAACCACTCCCAGTTATCATCCTCTTTTGTATTCATGTTTTACTTCGTATACAATTCTACTGCTACCCTTACAACACCATATTACGGTGCCTACCTTTCTAACTCTACAGGGCTATTTCTCCTACCAAAATGGTGAGCTACTTGAGGGTGGGAATTGCGTATATATCAGGAGCTCAAAACTTGGTTAACCTGAATTTAAATTAAGGTACAAAGATGCATTAGCCAGAGATCCTAACCTAGAGAACATGATCTAGTTCAGAAAACATCATTAGTAACTTTTGACAAAAGTATGTAAATTATAATCAGAAGGCAAGGAATTAAGGGCAATAATAAAACATACAACACAGAAAACAAACAGTACTTTAGAACTTTATTTCATTCGTTTAGAACCTATTTGGGTCTACATATGTGTGCATATGCTTCTTTACTGTGATGTTCAATTTTTAAAAACCACTTACTCTGCACCTACTGTAGGCAAGTTACTGTTATTAACTCTGCAGAATATAAAAAGGGGTTTTACAATGAAGTAGAAAAGATTAAGTACACTAATTATTTTAATACAAGGTTGAACGTGATGGAGATTAGGGAAGAAAATTAAGAACAGGTGAGAAGGATCTTAGAAATTTGAACTTTATTCTGAAAGAAAAGAAGTTTGGGGCATGTTAACTTCATTAATACAATTTTATGTGCTTCTCAAATATACTATGTCTAACTTATCCTGTTATTTCTAGAAACTTCTATCCAAAACTATCAATAAACTTGATTGCTATATTCAATACGTATAGTTAATCCCAGCCTGAACGAATGCTCCCAACCCTCCCCCACGTATGGCTGTGGATAAACGACTTGTAAAAAAAAAAAAAAAAAACAAGCGAGCTTGTAAGTGGGGCCACCTGTGCAGTCCAAAAATTTATTAACAGGGTATTAACAGGGGGATGTTTCCAACTCTACCTAAAAATGAGACCCCCTTCATCAAGCGCTTGTAATCTGCTCTAGGTCTTACACTTCTCATGGAATCAAACGCTTCACCTTTTCGTCAAGAACTGCGGTAGCAGTGGGTCACCGAGGGCGGGAACTCGGGACATCAGCGAAACCCCAGGAGCGTGGAGGGAAGAGTTGAAATGAGGAGCCTCCAGAAATCAGGTGTCCCCAGGACACCCGGAAGGGAAGGGGACAGCAACTCCTGGAGAAACAAGTTGGCTAGGCCAGCACCCAGACGCCAGGGGGCCGGGCGGAGGGGAGTGGTCACGCCGAGACAGGAAAACTTTCCGCAAAGCGAAGGGTTGAGTCCACCACTTGGGCCCAGGTGCGGAGCAGGACAATCCCCCAACCCCATGGCCCGGCCAGACCCCGACTCCTTACCGTCCTGCAGGAGCTCCCGGACAGTCGCTGCAGCCGCTCCGGAGCCCAGAGCCAGACGGCCAGGCAGAGCGAGGCCGCCGTCGCCACCTTCCATGTTGGCAGGTGCCGGGGAGATGGCGTCAGCAGCGACGCGCCCCGCCCAAGTCATGACGCAGAATCCCGGCGCCGCCACCTCCGCCCACCCGGCTGTCTTGTAGATTCCTAACTGCTGCAGCTGGTGTGCCGACCCTGGCTGGGAACGGCGCGGGGCCCAGAGTAGGTGGGCGCCGAGGACCCAGCGCACCAGGGAAGCTGAGGTCGTGGGGCCGGCGCTTTCTCCCGTCTCCCGCCGCATTCCTGGGGCTGGCGGCGTTCCCTGGGCGGAAGAACAGGTGAGCGCCGGAACGTGGCGGCAGCGCTCACCTCTAAAGCAAGTATTTAACCTGAGAATGGGACCTCTCGATGGAAGCACTAGAAGAGAACGGAGGTTTCCGGTAGCTTCGTGTGCACGCCACAAGCACAGCTGGCGGGCGTTAATAGCTACCCACCTGTATCTATCACAACCCTTGCTTCGCGTTCTTGGGATAAAGGCAGGCGGGAAAAGCTTGGGGAGGAAAGTTGCCAGGGATGAAAGTGGGGAGAATTAGGGAGAGCCGAGAGTCGGTTAAGTAGGAAGACTGAACCAGGAATAGATAAGTGGGACTCAGTCTCTGCTACCCTCCCATGAGACAGTGACCTTAGGCTTTTTCTACCGCCTAGTTTCAGTCCTGAGCGACGCCAGACTTTTCCTTGTCACAAATTGATGGATTTTCCATCTCTCAACTAACAGTATTGGAGCTGTAAAATCATCAGGTTAGTTCCCGTTATATCTTCTCCGCTGTTAACATCGGCAGTATTCACCTGTATTTCTCTCACGATAAATACTAGTAAGTTAACAGGTCAACCACACGTGTGCGAGAAGGTTAAGCATTTCTAACGTAAAAAAGAAACGTTAACTTTTCCTTCGTGTACAGTAAGTATGTATGCAGGGAACCTATTTTTCCCAGTGCCAGAGCTAAAGTTTTTCTTGATTCAGCTAACGGATTTTCGAGAATGTGATAGTAGTACTTAGCTGTGCCAAATGCCGTTCGAACATATTAGATGCCCGTAGCAACTCAAGCAAGTATGTCTCACTACACTGCATTATGCTTTCTCTCTGTCACAGAGGTTTTCCCCTAATATACTTTGATTTCAGTCACGGTGTGAATAGGATTGAATGTTCTGAATGGAGGTCTCACAAATCGCCAAGGGCAGTGTGCTGAGATTCACATTAGGTTTCATTATCTATAATACACAAAATTTGACTTCAATAATTTTTGAATATTAATGATGAATAAGTATTATCTTTGAATTATGGATTGTTTTTCCTTCCCTGGCTTTTACATTGAAAATTTTTAGAAAAGTTACATAATATTCATTCATTCAATGAAGAGTTTGAGTCTCTACTATATGTACCAGCATGAGTGTACAAACATTAGACTCAATCCCTGTCTTATCCCAGAGGAGCGAATAGGTAGGTAGAAACCCATTTAAACAAACAGTATTACCAGGTGCCTTGGAGGACGTGGATTTGTTTATTCCCAAGCTTGGCTGCCCATTAAAATCACCTGGAGAGCTTTAACAATCACTGATGCTTGCTTGCATCCTACGCCCTGAGATTCACATGTAATTGCTCTGGGGTATGGTTTGGGCATCCTGCTTCCTAAAATCTCACCAGATCATTCTAATGTACAACCAAGATTAAGAACTACTGATTTTTTCATTCAGCAAATATGTATTAAGGGAGGCCTTCTTCGTGCCATGTACTGGGACTACAAGAATGAATTAAGTACCACCTGTTGCACATGGATAAATACCTCTGGAGAGGTAGAAATTCAGTTACACAAGGTCAGGGAACAAGTGCACTGGTTACAACAAATTCCCCTTGATACTCTATGGTCTTTCGATCTATTTAGCTGGCTACCATCATACAAACTGGACTTGTCATATTGCTTTTAACTCTGCCTTGCATAATTACTGTTTTTGCATAATTACTTTTAAGCTCTGTACTTGTTGCCTGTTAAACGTTTGTAGAAACAGCTTACTCAATAGGGTGACTCTAGCTCAGTGCTTCAAGATGACCTCCAGTGCTTACAACCTAGATGGAATGTAGACTTTAGATGGGAAATTCCTGAGTGTTCTTCTTCATGCTCCTCCTTGTTACTCAAATGTGGCTTCAGTGGTTTCCAATCACTATGCACTTTCCCTCTGACGTGGGACATGACAACCAGGAAACGCCCTTCCTGGTACCAAGGGACAAAAACCACTAAATATGGACAACCTGACTCTTGATCAGCAATGCTTTTGAGGAAAGATCTTGATCAAAAGAGGGAAATGTGAAAATAAAGAAAACTTCATTTAAAGTGGAGTCATGAAGCCCTGAAGGGAAAGCTGTCATGTATGCACCACTTGTGGCTGCCTGCATAACCAGCAGGAAGAAGAACAATAAAAATTATTTAACAACAACAACAACAGAATGAATAAGGGCTTCCCTGGTGGCGCAGTGGTTGAGAGTCCGCTTGCCAATGCAGGGCACATGGGTTCGTGCCCCGGTCCGGGAAGATCCCACATGCCGCAAAGCGGCTGGGCCCGTGAGCCAGGGCCGCTGGGCCTGCGTGTCCGGAGCCTGTGCTCCGCAACGGGAGAGGCCGCAACAGTGAGGCCCGCGTACCGCAAAAAAAAAAAAGAATGAATAAGAGTGAAATTATTCTTGCTAAAGTCACAATGACCTAGTTGCCATGGGACACGTTTTAGTCTTTACTTAACTCTTCTGTGATGTTTAATATGTTTATCCCCTCCCTCCTTCGTAATACTATTCCCTCTCTTTTGAATATCACGTTTCAGATTTATTCCTCCCAGCTCCAGAGTTCATCTCTCTGTCTCCTTTACATTCTTTTTTTTCCCCCTTTTACTTAAATGTTGGTGCTTCTAAGGATTTCTACAAGATATGGCATCCATAAGTACTTTGTCCATGTTTTTAGTTTCAACATATTACCTAAAGGTTAAAGACTTATCTCTAGCTTTTTCTTTAGTACCATATCTATATAACCAGTTATGAGGCATCACCACCTGGAAATCCCCTGAGCACCTCAACTTCAGTGTGCCCAAGTGTGGACTCGTTTCCCTCCCAAAGCCTGTTCCTCCTTCTGGTTCTCTGTCTCATTGATTGGAATGGCCATCCGCCCAGTCTCTAAAGCCAGAAGTGTACACATCATCCTAGAATTCTTTCTTAATTACACAACACGTGCTGTCATCAGGTGATTTCCACCTCCTAAATGTCTTGCTAGTTTATTTTTATTTCTAAATAGCTCCTAAATGTGTTCCCTTTCCTCTATCCTCATTCCTGGAGTCCCAGGTCAGATACTCATTACACACGGCTTGGTCTACTACAGTGGGCTCCTTACTGATATTTTACCAACAGCCCTAATCCCTCCATCGAAATCTTTCTGAATCAGAAATCTGACCATGTCATTTCTCTGCTAAAATTTTTCCATTACAACTAGTATACAAGGAGAGACAAACAACTTACACAAAAATATATGCCCATGGAAGTATGTCATTTGCACAAATTAACATGTTGAGTGCATATGTAAAAATCACCCACAGAGGAGGAAAAATGGCTGAGAACCAAGGCCCTACAGTTTAAAATCTAAAATATCTTAACCTGGTGTATAGGCCCTCTCATGCCCTTTCTAGTCTAGTTACAACTCAAGCAATCCTGAACTGTTGTTAATGGTTCACTGAAAACATCAAGCATTTTCATGCTGCTGTGGCTTTTTACATGTTCTCTGTAACTGGACACTTCCCCATCTCCCATGTAGTGTCAGCTCAAGATTTCCTTCATCCATTTTTTTTTTTTTGTGGTACGCGGGCCTCTCACTGTTGTGGCCTCTCCCGTTGCGGAGCACAGGCTCCGGACGCGCAGGCTCAGCGGCCATGGCTCACGGGCCCAGCCGCTCCGCAGCATGTGGGATCTTCCCGGACCGGGGCACGAACCTGTGTCTCCTGCATTGGCAGGCAAACTCTCAACCACTGCGCAACCAGGGAAGCCCCCTTCATCCATTATTGACTTCCCTCACTTCTCTAGACAGTTATTTCTACAGTGCTTAAATTGTGTTTGAGTGTATTAGCATTATTGTGTTGTGTAAGTTTGTCTAATACATTTTCAAGGACACAGAAAATATATTTTCATCTGTGTTCCCAACATGTAGCAGAAACTTGATATTTGTTGAATGAATAAAAATAAGATCAACTGGGATTCCAAGAAGATTGTCAGAGTCATCAGGATGGGGGATTATGAGTACAGAGACTCTGTGAGCCAGTGAAAATGGGCTCAAGGTTTAATTAAAGGTACCACTTAGTTGACACACCTGCAGGAGATGGAGAGTGAAGGACAAGCCCCAAGTTTCTGACTTGAGTGCGTAGGGATGGATTGTGATGGCATAACCAGGATCTGGAATGCAAGGGAGATGAGACAGGTTTGATTCATGAAAAGGCGACTACCTTTCTTTTGCTTTATACTTTACCTATGTAGGTGGCTTACATCTTTCTAATCATGAACTTTTGTTTAAAAAAATAAGCTATTAACTCTCTAAATATTAAGTTAAACAGTAACAGTGATAAAGTGATGAACAGTGATCAGTAGAACTAGCTTATCTTATTCCACCTGTACATTCTACCTAAGGAAATTGAAATTATTGGTTTATATTTAGGTTATAACAGTACTTTCAGGATTAGCCAAACAAGAAATTGCATGTGGAGCAATTAGACCTTTCTGAAGTTGGCCCATATATATTTTTAAGTTGGTAAGGCCAAAATTGGAATATGGAAAGCAGCCAACACTATGAAATGATAGGATTTTAAGTACAGTATAGCAACTATAAAACACAGGAATCGCCTAATTTAATCACTTCTCCCTCTTTGGGTATAATAGTGATTTACTATGCAATTATGTGATTACAATTGAGATTTTCATGAAACGATGTTCATGAAACATTTAAATGCTTAAAAATAATAATTAAATGTTTGTTTGCCTTCTGATTCAAATAAAAAGAATAGGATTTGAGAATAAGAGTAAACATATTCTTATATATGGGGAGATCAGCTCGTTGTTTTGTGACCACCTAGATGGGTGGGATAGGGAGGATGGGAGAGAGGGGATATGGGGATATATGTATACATATAGCTGATTCACTTTGTTATACAGCAGAAACTAACACACCATTGTAAAGCAATTATACTCCAATAAAGATGTTAGATAAATAAATAAATAAACCAGTACATCTTTTGAAATACTGACTACTTAAAGTTGTTCTGTTACTGCCATTTAACTTTCCTGGATAAAACAAGGTATTTCAAAGTGCCAGACATACACAGTACTATATATGAAATTATTCAAATCAAATTTGTTGGTTAATCAATGCCAAACAAAGTAAAATCTAAAAAAGTAACATGGAAAATCGTAATATGTATTCTAGGAAGATATCTTGTGGTTTTCCACATCCTGATCATTTATAAATTTGAGCAGAAAATGTTACAGTAGTGGGTTAAGTATAGAATTCAAAACTGTTAGTGTTTGACTTGAACAAGGGTAATTTGTACAGAATATAAATGTCATAATTGCACAGTGTGCTGAAAACTATCTGTGATTTATAAATAGAGGCAGAATTCAGTAGTATCCTATTCGATACTGTGAAAAGAAGCTAAGAAGATTCCTAAGCCCACAAAACCTGATGAAAAATACGTGTTCTTGGCAATTGAAATTGTAAGAATGATGGGATTCATCAAGTGAAAGTGAGTGCCTTTTCTCTACGCAAACTGGTTATCTTTTTCAGATTTGAAACAAATCTGTATTCATGAAGAGTGACTGCATGCAAACCACAACATGTCAAGAAAGAAAAAATGATCCAATAGAAATGCTTCATTCTGGGCAGCTGGTAAAAGTCTGCGCCCCAATGGTGCGATATTCAAAGTAAGTATTGTTAAATGGTTAATGAGCTTAGGTGTGATTTCCTTTTTATGCTCTGACTTCTTAAAAGTAAGACCACCCCACCACATGGGATCTTCAAACGCCTAGCTTTGGGACCAGGGTCCGGGCTTGAGTCCTCATGCTGCCAACTGCCTGGTATGTGTATGATCTAAGTGGTCAGACAGTATTTGTCTCTTTGAGACTGGCTTATTTCACTGAGCATAATATCCTCAAGGTTCACCCATGTTGTACCATGTATCAGAATTTCCTTTTTTTTTTTCTTTTTGCGGTACGCGGGCCCCTCACCGTTGTGACCCCTCCCGCCGCGGAGCACAGGCTCCGGACGCGCAGGCTCAGCGGCCACAGCCCACGGGGCCCAGCCGCTCCGCGGCATGCGGGACCTTCCCGGACCGGGGCACGAACCCACGTAGCCCGCATCAGCAGGCGGACTCTTAACCACTGCGCCACCAGGGAAGACCCAGAATTTCCTTCCTTTTTAAGGCTGAATAATATTCCATTGTATGTATATACTACATTTTGTTTATCCATTCATCCCAGCTTGAGTTGCTTCCATCTTTTGACTCTTGGGAATAATGCTTCTGTGAACATGGATATATAAATATCTTTTTGAAACCTTGCTTTCATTCTTTGTGGTATATGCCCAGAGGTGGAATTGCTAGATCATATGACAAATCTATTTTTAATTTTTGAGGAATTGCCCTGCTATTTTCCATAGCAGCTACACCATTTTATATTCCTACCAGCAGTACACAAGAGTTTAGTCTCTCAGCATTCTCATCAACACTTGTCTTCCAGGGTTTTTTTGTTGTTGTTTTAATAGCCATCCTAATGGATGTGACTTACTGTGATTTTTATTTGTATTTTTCTAGTGATGTTGAGCATCTTTTCATGTGCTCATTGGCTATTTGTATATCTTCTTTGGCACAATGTCTCTTCTAGCCCTTTGCCCATTTTTGAATCAGATTGTTTGTTTTTTTTGTTGTTACTGTTGTGTTTACTCTGGAGTTTTGAGAATTCTCTATACTAGAATTCTCTATACTACTCTTGTCAGATATGTGGCTTGCATATATGTTCTCCCAGCATGTTGCTTGTCTTTTCATCCTCTTAACAGGGTCTTTGGCAGACCAAAAGTTTTTATTTAATGATGAAGTCCATTTTATCAGTTTTTCCTTTTGCAAATTGTGCTTTTGTTGTCAAGTATAAGAAATTTTTATGTAACTCTAGATATTAAAGATTTTGTCCTATGTTTTTTCTAAAAGTCTTTTAGTTTATGGTTTACATTTAAGTTCATAATTTTTAATTAATTTCTGTCTAAGTGTGAGACTTAGGCTGAGGTTTGTTTGTTTGTTGGTTTGGTTTTGCCTGTGGATGTCTAATTACTCCAGTACTATTTGTTGAAAAGGCTGTCTTTCCACTATTGAATTACTTTCGCATCTTCATCAAAACTCAGTTGAGCATGTTTGTATGGTTCTTTTTCTGCATTCTCTGTTCTAATCCCTTGATCTATGTGTCTGTCCCTCTACCAATACCACAGTCTTGATTACTGTAGCTATATAATGTCCTCAAATTAAGTAAACTTAATAAATCCCACTTTTCTTTTTCAAAATTGTTTTAGCTATTCTAGTTCCTTTGCCTTTCCAAATAACTTTTTAGGATGATCTTTTCTATACCTACAAAAAATCCTGCTGGATTTTCCATAAGAATTGTATGAAAATGCATATCAATTTGGGGAGAACTGAATTCCCTACTGCGTTGAGTCTCCTCATGAACACGGTATGTCTCTCCATTTATTTAGATCTTCTTTGATTTCTTTCATCAGTGTCGTATAGTTTTCAACGTACATTTTCTGAACATATTTTGTAAGGCTTACACTCCAGTTATTGTACTTTTAATTTCAGCATCCATGTGTTCATTGCTGGTGTATAGAAGTAAAATTGCTTTTTGTGTGGTGACCTTACATTATGTGAACTTGCTATGTTTACTTATTGGTTCTAGGACGTCCCTCTTACAAATTCCTTAGGATTATCTAAGTAGACAATCATGTCATCTGCAAATAGAGATAGTTTTACTTCCTCCTTTCCATCAGATGCCTTTTGTTTCTTTTTCATGCCTTATTGCACTGACTAGAAGTTGCAGCACTGTACTGAATAAGAGTGATGAGAGCAGACATCTTTCCCTTGTTCTTGATCTGGGGGGAAAGTATTCTTTCACCTATAATTGGGTTGGCCAAAAAGTTCATTTGCGTTTTTCCATAAGATCTTACGGAAAATATATATAAAGATCCTAATATAATATTAAGTGTAGAATTTTTTGTGGATGTCCTTTATCGGGTTGAGAAAGTTCCCTCTATTCCTGTTTTCCTGAGAGGCTTTTTTTTTAAATCATGAATGCTGTTTTGTCCAGTGCTTTTTCTGCATCAATTGATACAATCATGTGTTTTTTTTTTCTTTAGTCTGTTAATGTGATGGATTACAGTGATTGATTCTGAATATTGAAACTTCTGTTTTAACTAGCTTTTTCTGACACCACCACAGCAGGGGAAGGACGAGAAAGCACCACCTCATTACTCTCAGGTGGAGATAGAAGCCTAGGTTTTCCACTTGGTCTCCTTTGACACCCCGGGGGCACAAGGCTCCTCATTACTGCTGAGCAGGGGTGAGAGTTCCAGCTCCCCATGCAGGGGGTGGCCTGGTAACTGCTGGGCAATGATGAAAGTCCTGGCTCTTCACTAAGCATTCTCTAACACTACTCCCGGAGAAAGGGAGAAGGGCACCTCACTGCTGCAGGGTTGGTGTGGAATTCCAGGCTCCCCAGATGGTCTCCGCTGATACCCTCTTTGTTACTGGCCAGCAGGGATTAAAGTCCCAGCTCCCTACCTGGCCTTCTCTAACACCACCGTGGAGGGGTGTTGGAGAACTTTGTGACAGCTTTGGAACGGTACAAGTGTAAGCTCCCCACTCGACTTTCGCTTGTGGAGGTGAGGGCCACAGTTTTTTCGCTGGTGTTGGGCTGGAGTAGAGCCATTATTATTTTAAAGCTTGCTAGGCTGCCCCTTTCTTGGTGCTTTGGCTAGAGAGCAGGCTTTTGCTGGGGCTGTTTTTGTCTGCACCCATTGCTATTTCCAGGTTGCCAGCTTCTTCAGCTTCAAATCTGGGATATTTGAGGCAACGAGAAAACCCAGGGAACTCACCATTGTCGTTCCTTAGGTCCTGCCCGAGGTCACTAGCCTGCCTGCTCTCTTCTCGCTGCCTTTCAGAGTTTCCATACGTTTGTTTTGTATATGATATCCAGAGCTCTTAGTTATACTAAGCAGGAGTGATAGGGAAGAGTACATCTACTGCACTTTCCCATAGGCAGAACTTTTCTCTAATAAATATTAAATATTTAATAATTAACTAAACTAAACTCTGATTATGGTGCTTTCTAAATGCCTAATTAAAGTTTTATATGCTCTCAGGTTGGCTTTTAGAACACTGGTAAGAAAATACAGTTGCGATCTGTGCTATACGCCAATGATAGTTGCTGCTGATTTTATCAGATCTATAAAAGCCAGAGACAGTGAATTTACCACAAACCAAGGTATGTGAAAGCTAGAGTTTGCTGCCTTTGTAAAACTTTAAAAACAAAACAACAAAACTCAACACTCTTGTCTAATCAGAGACAACACAATTCGGAGATTTTATTTTTAAATCTTTCAGTTTCTTACGGTTTTTATAAATTTTAAAAAATATGCTTTTATTCAGTACCTTGTAAACTATGGATAATATATCAAAGTTTTAGTCAGCCCCATTCTCTCACCTAGACTGTTGGGTTAGATTCCTATCTCACTGCCTCCAGTCTTATCCCATTTCAAACTACCCTCCAGACAGCCCCAAGTGACCTCTCTAAAATGTAAATTTGATCACTTCTTCCTGCTCACAATCTTCCTTAGACTTCTCATCACCTAAAAGAGTGGTTCTCAAAGTGTGATTTCCCAGACCAGTTAACATCAGCATTATCTGAAAACTTGTTAGAAATGGAAGTTCCAGACTCCACCGCAGGCTTACTGAATCTGAAACTCTGGGTATGTGTCGGGCAATCTGTGTTTTAAAAAGCCCTCCAGGTGATTCTGAGCTTGTTAATGATTGAGAGCCACTGACCTAAGGAGTAAAATTCCAGCACGTGTGGACAATATAGAACGTTCTTCATGATCTGGCCTCTGAATACGTGTTCTGCAGCTTTATCTTCCATTAGTTTCTCTCCATGGCCCACCAACTTTATTCTTCAAAATACTAAGTTATTGGGGCTTCCCTGGTGGCGCAGTGGTTGAGTCTGCCTGCTTATGCAGGGGACACGGGTACGTGCCCCGGTCAGGGAAGATCCCACATGCCGTGGAGCGGCTGGGCCTGTGAGCCATGGCTGCTGAGCCTGCGCGTCCGGAGCCTGTGCTCCACAACAGGAGAGGCCACAACAGTGAGAGGCCCACATACCGCCAAAAAAAAAAAAAAAAAAAAAAAAAAATACATATATATATATATATATATATATATATATATATATATATATACACACTAAGTTATTTTAAGTCCTTGAACATGCCCTAATCTCTCACACTTCTCTACCTAGAATGTCCTTCTTAGTCAGGCCTATCCCCGCATCCCTATCCCCCTGGGAAAGGACAGTTCATGCTTCTTAATGCTCTAAAACTGTGACCAAGGAACTTGCCTAATCACCCTCCATTCATGTCCTGTCTCGCAAGCCCCGGCTTTTTGTTGTACTTAATCCTACTGTACTGTAATTTCCTCCTCACATGCCTGTCTCTCCCACTAGACTGTGGGCTTCTTAAGGGTTGGAATTCTTTCTTGTTGGTTTGTATCCTCAGCTTCTAGCACAGCATTGAAAATATATTTGACCAATAAATGGTTGTTAGATTGAAATTTTATAACTCTCTTGAGTTACAAAGGAGAAAGCACCCTACCTACGTCCTCAGGAAAAAGCAAATTCTCCTATCCCTTAGATAATCCTGTAAATCAGTGGATTGCCATAGAAATTCTGAGTCAGTAGAACTAGAGCGATACCCAGAAATCTGCATTTTGGTAAACACCCAGTGAATCTGATACAGGTAGTCCTCAAAAAAAACTTTAGAAAAATTAAAATACATCTATTCAGAATTTATAACACCCAAAGATGAGAAAAATGTGTCCTTTAAAACCTAGGAAAGCTCTGATACATTTGGCTATGTTAAAATTTAGACTTTTATATATAAAAAAAGAGCACAGATATTCTCAAAGACAAATGAAAAACTGGGGAAAATATTTATAATATTTTTGATGTTTATGATAGCAGAGCTAATTTCTTTGTTTTATTTTTTTTTATTTAAATAATATGAAAAAAGGAGCAACTAAAAGAAAAATTGTACATAGAGAACTACGCAAAGAATATGGAGAGAGAGGCTACAAATAAAAAAATATGCTGTTGGGTATACAGTGTAGGATAAGTTGTAAGGAAATCAGAACTGTCATCCACACTGGTGTATATCTATATTGGTAAACTCTTGAAAGAAGATTTTATAATGTCTTTCAAAATGTTAGATGCCCGCCCAGCAGTTATACATACTCCTAGGAATTTACTTCATGAATATACTCACAAAAGCATGTATATGGAGTATCTTCATTGCAGCATTGTTTGCAAGAGCCGCAAATGAAAAATAATCTATGGTCCACCCATCACAGTGGAATACGCCACTAAAAAGAGGAAAATAGGTCTGAATACAGGTCCCAGATACATCCGGGGGAAAACACAATATGGATAGCAACGTACATAGAATGTTCACATTCGCTTAAATTTTATAGGTATTCATAAAATTGTTCTAGAATGCAGTAAGCTAATTCCCACCTTTGGGAAAGGGGTCTGTTTGGCAAGAGTGTTGTACTTTTCATTTTATCAAATTTTTTCCTATTTGAATTTGTACCAAATCTAAATTGCATGTAATTTAAAATATTTTAAATTATTTTAATGCTATCTTGTTTGAACAGATGCTTCTTAGCCTAAAAATTGTTACTTTATCCTGTACAGACATTAGAATTTGGTATCTCGTGTGCATGTGTGTGTGTTTCTGTGAATTTTAATGTTGAGCTATTTGTTTTATCAGGTGATTGCCCATTGATTGTTCAGTTTGCTGCTAATGATGCAAGAATTTTGTCTGATGCTGCTCGTATAGTCTGTCCTTATGCGAATGGAATAGACATTAACTGTGGTTGTCCTCAGAGGTAAAGCTCAAAGAAGTTGGAAGAATTTTCAAAAAGATTAGGAAAAACTATGTGAACATGGTAAACTATCATTCTGGTATTCCAAAAATTAAAAAGTAAGGAAAATAGAGATAAAGAACTGAGCTCTAATTAAGAAGCAAGAAAAAATAGGGAAATATTATTTAGAAACATACATGCAAAGATATTTTCTGATGGCTACAACAATATATAGACCCTTGACAAGTTTTTGCCTCACCTCATCACTAGAATTATTTTTATGTGTGGATCTGCCTTGAACCTCATCCGTAAGTAATTATGTGAGACTGATGTTTATGGCAATCCCTAAAATGTATTTTTACTGCTCTGTCAGACATACTTGCTCTAAACACTATGATTCTATGATTTGGGAGATCACTTGTTTTCTCTTACTTAATTTCAATTATAAGAAAACCTTCTTATAATTACCTTTTCTTCCTATACCATAGTTATTTGGTTGAGTCTGAGTAACTGGGTGTTGATAGGATGTACTTATTTTGACGATAACATCCCTACCTTCCTGGCACTATACTAGATTATCTGTCAATAATTCAAAATGTGTTCAAAGAATAAAATCAAGGTTTTATGTATAGCATAATCCAAATCAGATTAGATATATTTGAATACTCATTAGGAGAGTTCAGTAAGCTGTTTAGTGGTATTGCAATGCTGTAAGCCAAAAATATCTTTCCTCTTAAGATTAAAAAAACCTCTTGTTATGTACAATGAACATCAAATTTGGAATTAAAAAAATCTGAAGTAATTGCATTTACAAATACTTAAATCTGTTTCGGTTGAATGAACTTTAATTTTCTCACTTGCCAGTGAAAACCATTTCCCCTAAGTATTTCTTGATCTGGGAACATGTTTTCCTAATCTCAATACACTTAGAAGTGTTGGATCTATGAATTTTAAAAATCTGGTTCCATTCCAGGTTGCTAGGTAGAGAAATAATAAATGCACTTACTGTGCTTTTAGAATTGTATCTTCTCTTCCAACTGATAACAATTTATTTGTTGTTGTATTTACTTTATGAAGGTGGGCATTGGCAGAAGGTTATGGAGCTTGCCTAATAAACAATCCAGAGCTTGTTCGAGACATGGTGAAACAAGTAAGAAATCAAGTGGAAAATCCCAGATTTTCAGTATCTATTAAAATAAGGTAAAGATAATATTTTAATCTACTGACAAGATAGTCCATTACTCAGGAAATAAAAGAATATTCCTTTTGTCTGAAGGTGTGGAGATGTCTACTCTTAGTAAGTAGGCATCTAGTATATGAAAATGTTAAAACAAAACATTTAGTAAATGAATAGATACCATAATTTTTATTTATAATCCAAAACAATTTCTTCTTCGCATTTTTAAAGAAAAATTAAAATATCCTTTTATTATTAAAAACTCTCTCCCAAGAGAAACAACTTTTTCCATGTACTATTTAATTAACTAATGCTAAGAGACATTCCTGATACCAAGAGTAGAAAATAGGAATGATATTTGCACTAAAATTTCACAGTGAAAAGAAAATAAACTAAAAATTAGTCTTTTGGTGACAGGTTAAAAACAAATCTCAAGATAAATTATTATAATTCTCCCACTTGCGGATTGGAGCATGCACAGCAAATATTAAGATAGCACCTTTCAGTGCATCTGTGACAGTACTTTGATGAATCTTTCAGTTATCAAAGCCAAAAGAGAGGAGCACTGGGTAAAAGTTATTTGTCATCCTATTGTTATCGATAGTGAAATAGCTAAATTCAGGGTCTTGAATGGGAACTGATTCCTGAACAAAACCTCACTGATAGGGGCACGTGGTGATAACATGATATAGCATAGCTAAACTAAATAATGTAACAGATGAAATATTTTTCTATTTAGTTTATTGATGTTAGCATTAAGATTTGTGTGCTGTGAAAAGATAGATATGATTTTGAAATTATAGGATCCATGATGACCTTACAAGAACTGTAGATCTTTGTCGAAAGGCTGAAGCGACAGGGGTTTCCTGGATTACAGTCCATGGAAGAACTGTTGAAGAAAGGCATCAGCCAGTTCACTATGAGGCCATTAAAATAATTAAGGAAAATATGTCTATACCTGTAATTGCTAATGGAGACATCAGAAGCTTAAAAGAAGCAGAAAATGTGTGGCATATTACTGGGACAGATGGTAAGAAATAATTACTTCAGGTTTTTTGTTTTTTAATTGGCAGAAAAATTAAAAAGTGGGGGTGGGAGAATAATGTTAATTATTTTCCTGTTTTACCATATTTTCCTGTTTACCAATTTAAGCCAAGCAATTTACTAAAATGATGTTAATCCATCTACTTAGAAACAACAGATTATTTTAATTGGAGTAAATTAGTTCAGTTAATTCTCTGCCACCATCTCATCCAGTTAGTGACCACTAGAGCCTATAGAATTCGTGAATCCAAGAGTGGTCATAGGAGCCAAAGAAACCCCAGACTGCTATGCAGTTTCATTATCCCCTTCAACTTTGGCATACCAAGCCCTGTGATACCTATTGCTGGATGAGAGAATGCAGATAAACTTCAGGCAAACCCAATTTATAACAATCCAGATTTACTCTTAAGAAAATCCGGAAAACTAATTTTTTAATGTAGAAGTCTTTAAAATATAAGAAAAAGTCTTGTGAGTTCATTTACACTTAATTGGTTATAAAAAATACCAAAATGAATCCTTTAATAAGAATTAGTCTAATACAAGGGCATTGTGAAACCTTGTAATAATACTTTATTTTTGAATATTCTCAGTTTGTTTCATTGAGTTTGACCCCATAACCATGAGTTCTTAATGTGTGGACAAACGTGATGTGCTTTAATTTATAGGTGTGATGGTTGCAAGAGGACTCTTAGCCAACCCGGCCATATTTGCTGGATATGAGGAAACCCCACTGAAATGCATCTGGGACTGGGTTGACATTGCTCTTGAACTTGGAACTCCTTATATGTGTTTCCATCAACATTTAATGTACATGATGGAAAAGATAACTTCGAGGCAGGAAAAAAGAATATTTAATGCTTTGTCAAGCACATCAGCAGTCTTAGATTACCTTACAGACCATTATGGGATTGACTGGACTCCCTAAATTATTTTCTATCTTTAGTGAAACCACCCAGGGTCACATCTTGGTTTTCACTTTGAATCAGTGGCTCTCAAACATTAGTATAAAAACAATGCCCTGACAGAATTTTTAAAACTCATTCTTAGACCATATCCTCAGAGATTCTGATTCAGTAAATCTCTAGGGTGGACCCAAAATTTAGTTTGAAAGAAGACCCCAGGTGGTTCAAACAGACAAACATTGCTCTGAATCCTATTATGGATTTAAAACTGTAAGAATTTTTTTCTTAAAGGAATCATGTTTTTAACATTTTTAAATAAATAAAACTTTGTATTTTGATACTAAAAGTATGACTCATGGTATCTGTAAGTTAACATTAGGTATGTTTTAAATGAAAATAAGAGAAAAGTGTGAACAAATTCCAACATCTGTATAAAATGAAAAGGAACAAGAAATTCTGTATAGAATTGCATTCAGGGCTTAAATTAAAAGTTCAAATTGGAAAATCAAACTGCTACTTCCTAATTCATGAATTACACACCTCAAGGTATTTCTTTAAATTGTATGTAATAGAAGTTAATTAGATGTGATGTTTTCTATAATTTAAAACTAAGATTCCATGAAATTCTTTAAATGATATTAAATTTGTTACATTTCGAGCCTTCTCAATCTCGAAGATTGAGAGCTTGGTAAATATACCTGTACGTAAAATGATGTTAATTTCTGTCCCCCACATCTTAAATATAAAAAAATTTGGTAGCTAATCTGGAGGTGATTACACAGTCAGCCCTCGGTGCTAGACCACTTTGTATATGGGACTTGAGCATCCACAAATTTTGGTACCCACAATAGTCCTAGAACCAGTGCCCCACAGATTCCAAGGGACAGCTGTGTATTTGAAATATTATTTCCTGGAGAACAGTAACCAGGTTTTATTTTTAATTTAAAAACCTAATTTTCATACCCTGTTAATAGTAATGTTATTTTTATGCTTCCCAGCAGTTGATGATAATTTTAACTTTAAAGTTCCATGGTTTAGGGAATTCCCTAGCGGTCCAGTGCTTAGGACTCCTTGCTTTCACTGCCAAGGGCGCAGGTTCAATTCCTGGTGGGGGAACTAGGACCCCTGGAAGCTGCGTGGCACAGCCAAAAAAACTAAAAAAAATTTTTAAAATAAAGTTCCATGGTTTGGGGATGTCACTAACAGAATTTTGTTGGTGGTTAATGTGCCACTGCAAGAATTATCTCAGGGACTTCCCTGGTGGCACAGTGGTTAAGAATCTGCCCGCCAATGCCGGGAATATGGGTTCGAGCCCTGGTCCAGGAAGATCCCACATGCCGCGGAGCAACTAAGCCCACGTACCACAACTACTGAGCCTGTGCTCTAGAGCCCGCGTGCCGCAGCTACTGAGCCCACACGCCGCAACTACTGAAGCCCGCTGGCCTAGAGCCCGTGCTGTGCAACAAGAGAAGCCACTGCAACGAGAAGCAAGTGCACCACACGAAGAGTAGCCCCCGCTCGCTGCAACTAGAGAAGGCCCGCAAGACCCAACACAGCCCCCCAAAAAAAAAAAATTTATCTCAGGTTAAGATAAAACAGTTCTGTAATTAAGATATTGGTCTATATTACCAACATAAAAACTGTTATAAGGAGACAATTATCTAAAACTGCTTAATTCAACAGTTTGGGAATATTAAATAAATCCTTTTTAACATAAGCACTATGTTGCCATATTTTTTTTTAAGGCACATTCTGTGCTTTCATTTTTCAATTAACGGATCTTTAAAGATAACTGGCTTTTTCATTAAATATGAGTATATATTAGCAAATAGGGAGCTATAGCCAAAACTTAGTGATTTTTACGTTTGTAAATTAACTCTGTTACACCAGTGTTCTGAGGACAGCAGCATTATTAAAGTAAGGTGCACAGCCGTTCAAGGAACCAGTGTAGAAAGGCAAGGAGTTCTAAACGCCTTTGATTTTTTTTTTAAGTTGCTTATGGTTAATTTATGTTGTCTTTTTTTCTTTTCTGTGTAATCAAGTATACTTGTGGTAAGAGAAAGCACTGATTTAAATGTGTTTTTATATTCAGTAACCACCTCTTGTTTTCACCATTTGTTTAATCTTCCCAAAATAATCATCTCCAGGAGAATACTTTTATGTGCATTCCTGATACATTGTTAATATTGGTGGGAAAATCTTTAAAATTTTGAGTGTTTTCACGCAATTTGAAAACCTGGAAAAAAGTAATTGAAAGAATATACCCATACCCACGTTGTTCTTTCCAGTCAGTCCCCAAACATCACCCGAAAGTGTACTGCCTCTTCCCAGCGCATGGACGAGAGTAGAAAACGTCACACGAAGTGTATGTTGGACGCTACCTATCCTCCTACATTCTCCGAACAAAATGCGGCACAACCAACTTGTTCTGGACGACGAAACTGTGCCTACGGTAAAATACAAACCAGGAAAGGAGTGTTTCAACCACGTTCACTGAGTGTGCAGCACCCTATCTAACCTCCCGCCCCGGCGCCACTCCTCGCCGCGGACTCCAGCAAGCCCTTTCAGAACGTCGGTTAAGCTCACCCCTCCCACGCAAGCCACACTTCATTAGAAATGTTAAGTCCGCTCCCCAGAAGAAGTTGCACTTGGGAACCCAAGCAGCGGATCTGACCCTCTAATCCACCACCAATTAGAAAACAATTATTGCTAATCATCTTGTTCGCAGGCCTGCCACGTCGCCTGGGACCGGCCCCCGAGACCGGAATTGGGAGATGGAGCCTGCGGGGCTGCGGGTGGGGGCGGGGCGCGCTCCCCTCCGCCCGCCGCGGCGTGTGACGTCCCACGCGTCGGCGGCCGCGGAGCAGCGCGGGGAGCCAGGCGGCCTCAGGTGGGGTAAGGCCGGGCGGGACGTCTGGGGGCCTCGGGCCCCGAGGCGGCGTGGAGCGCGGGGTCGCACCGCACTCGCCGCGGTGGGACCGCGGGGTGGGGTCTGCCCCGCGGCGCGTTCGCTGGGCGGGAGGTCCCCCGGGCGCGGACGTTAGCAGAGGCTGGCGTTAGGCTACTGACGCCGCGAAGCTGGACGGAAAGCACTTCCGCGGTGCCGCTCAGGCCTCCTGGCCAGTTCTGCAAGGCTCGCTGGGGAGGTGCAGACGCCGGCCTCCGGGCCCACCCTCGACCCGCTCCCTCCCCTCCCCCAACTCCCCGCCCCGGGTCTCTGCCGGGCGCCTCCAGTTGAGGGGAAAGTCTGATTCCATAAACCTTCTGGCTGGAAACCTCGCGCGCTGGGGGCCTTTCCTTAAACTGAATTTTCTTGGAAAGGCGGTAGGGTGAAATAAATGTTTCTCTATTTAGGTGTGAAGAAAAAAAATGACACTTCAATGGGCGGCAGTTGCAACTTTTCTTTATGCTGAAATAGGACTCATTTTAATCTTCTGTCTACCTTTTATTCCTCCTCAGAGGTAGGAAACCTCCCAAGCGTTACAATAATAAATATATGATGAGCTCTTTAGACGGTTTAGTGTGTTAACGGAAAAAGTTTTCTTAAGATTAAAAAGGTTTCAGTGCTGTTTATATAAAAGGCACTGTTCAGAAATAAACTCAAAAACCAATTAGGTAATATATGATGACCATATTAAAATATCACATTACATAAAACGTTTTATTATATGTACAAATAACTTTTCCACCTCTCTTCTATAGGAAGGGCCTCGTCTTTTCTGTTCTTTTGATTGCAGATGTAATAAAGCAATGGTCATACTTTTGTCACCTGTCTTGTCGTTAGCTTTTACCTTCATTTTATTGCCCTGAATTACAGCAGTGAACTTAAATAAAAGTAAATGCATAAGTGCTGTTTACAGCACAGCATGATGCAGAAATGTTTCGGTGAGGCAGTGGAATGACCATTTGGAAACTTAAGCCAATAAATGATTCTTAGTTTTGGCCTTACATAATTCATTAGTGTTCGTTTAATGGCAATTTTACCACTTTATCCTCACACAGAATTAATATATATTAAACGTACTAAATATGAAAAGTATCAGAATCATACATTAGCATTAGTTCCTTAGTAAAGCACCTTCGAAGGACTTCCAGTACTATTTCGATTGAAGCCTTGGCTCACTTTACCCCTGTAATAACCCACTTATTAGGAGTTCAGTTTTACCTCAGGACTGGATAGTGTGAATGATAAAATACACCTGTATAAAAATGTTGCAAGACATTTGTTCACATAAAAGAAAATAAATGAGACCTAGAGATAACCCACTGAAATTTAGTAAGATTCCTCTACCGGAAGAGACTTAAGAAAGTTTTTATCTTGACTCAGGGTCCGGTAGTCTTCTGTTTTTGTCTATCAGCTGTAGCATCACTATTTTCTTTCTTACAAAAAGAAAAATTGAATTGTTATGTAGGAAGCGGCCTTTGAGATGATTTTATTCAACCCATTCATTCTATGGGAAAGTGGCCTGACTGAGGTCATCTAGCTGATCTGTGGCAAATTCTGGACTAGAATCTGCCTTTCAGTCTAGTGCTTTTTCTGTTCCATCACCCTATCTCTTATCCTGTTGATTTTGTTTCAAATCCTTACTAATACCCTGTTAAGCTTTTTGGTAATACTTGCAACAGTAGAATCCTATATTCAAGAGAAAGATGTTATTTATAAACATCTGAATTATAGATAAGGCTTAAGAATTTGCAAAAAAATTTTCTTTGTCAGTTGATCTCTTCTCCATCAAAATCGTGCATAAATTATGGATTTTTTTCCTGCCAAATATAATTTTTTCCTATCCTGATCAAGTATCTGTTAGATTTGTGTGTATGTACATACATTATATAAATATATCCTCATGGACAAATATACTTAAGAAAAATATGTTATATATGCACACAGATAATTTACAATATGTCCTTAACGTGTGTATCCACATCATTTTTTACCTTTCATATGTGTAATCACCATAGTCTTCAAGGAAAAGTCTTCAGTCTTCATTTAATTTGGCTGTCCACTTTTTTCTCACATACCCGCTGGTTAAAGACACATCTCAGAGATCAGACTGCCTGGGTTTATATCCCAACTCTGCAAGTTACTGTGTGCCCTTGGGCAATTTATTTACCATCTCTGGCCAGTTTCCTCATCTGTAAAATGGAGGTAATACTAGTATCCACCTCATATGGTGGTTGTGGAGATTAAATGAGCTAAAACATGTACAAGTGCTTAGAAGGAAAGTATGGTAAGGACTCTATATAGTAGCTATTATTAGCTTTGCCTTGAATGGAGCCTTATTATAAACTGCTCATTGTTCCGTGTAGGGGGTCTCTTTTGTGTTCCCTTTTATACTGTCAATTTACTTGAAATGTGAATTTACATTTGGACCTAGATCAAGGTATTGCCACTTATGTTCTCTTTCTTAAAATACAAATCTTTGTAATGTAAAATTTGAATAGCATCCTTGGATGGAAGCATAGAGGCAAAAGAAACTGCATTGATATCAATCTCTGTCTCCCCCAAACTTAAGGTTATTAGAGTTGTTTTCAAAACATAATAAAGTAAGACCTTTTTTTTTAAGTTGTAAGAATTTGAAATTTACTTAAGTGCTTATTACCGTTGTATGTCTCCTCTGGACTCAGTTAATGTGTTACTCATTTAAAATGCCCTTGTGCAAAGTTTGTTACCCTTTCAGTTGTGTGATGGATTACTTTGTCACTCTTTGCCATTTATAATCCATGCTTTTGTACCTCTGTGTCTTTGCTTATACTGTTCATTCCATCTAGACTATTTCATTTTATTTTTAAATTTCACTTTCTCAAATATTGATCTGGGTGGTAATTACATAGGTATATACACACATAAAAGTCCATCAAGCTATACATATATTAAATATATATACACATATATAAATTTATATATTTGTTTGTTTGTTTGTTTTTTGTTTTTTGGCCACGCTGCACTGCTTGTGGGATCTTAGTTCCCCAACCAGGGATTGAACCCAGGCCCTCATCAGTGAAAGCTCTGAGTCCGAACCACTGAACCGCCAGGGAGTTCCCTTTCACGCTACATATTTAAGATTTTTGCTCTTTACTGTGTATGTGTAATACCTCAGTGATTTTTTAAATTTCCGTATGGTAAAAGTAGAGAAACATTTTTACTTGGAGTAGATGTTGAAAGCGCATGTATTTTTTTTTCATTATTAAAATAAATAGTGCAGAGTCGGACCTCTTACTCCTGAAATGTTGTTAATTGTTAGAACAATAGATCTTTGTTATTTCTGAGTTACTGTCCTGATTATATATATTATGATATAAAGTGATAACTTCTATCAGCAATTTAATATTTTACTATAAGAATTCCTTTTTAAGGTTTTGATCATGTACATTTGCTTTAAAAGTTATTTTTACTTTAGAATATTTAAGCCACCAGACAGAAGATAATCAAATGTCAGATTATTATTAAATTTGAAAGAGGTTGTTCTTTATTTCATGAGACATTCTTATTGGTAAGAATTGGTAATTCTCTGGTATGACATAAAAAATTAAATTTCTGTAATTCTTTTCACTCGCTGCACAATTGCCAAAATGTTAATTCAGTATTTAGAAAGTATCTCAAAATGTCCCTTTGATTTTTTACACCTGATGTAATTATATTGCTTTACAGATGGCAGAAGATTTTTTCATTTAGCGTCTGGGGTAAAATTGCAACTTTCTGGAACAAGGCTTTCCTTACTATTATAGTCCTATTGATTGTTCTGTTTCTAGGTAAGTATTAGATTCCTCCTTTGACTAAGCTTAACTCTAGTTTTTATATTATTATTAAATGTATTCATTGATTTTTAATTAATTAAGTTGGTGTTGCCATTAGTATACAGTTGACTTTATATTACATAGTATATTGATAGTGTATGGAGTAGATAATTGATATATTGATAAATAGTTGATAGATATTACTGTTATATACACACAAGCATAAATTGCAGCAGAGTGCAGTGCTTCTTAATCTCTTTTCTGTTGTTTTAAGATTTCAATGCAGTGATGCGTAGCCTAGTTTTCAGAGTTACCAGTTATACAGTCATTTGTTATTTTGGTGTCCTAGGCACCCAGGGGCTTAGCTCTTAGGGGGGCAAATAGAGGAGTAGAATCACTAGGACCTCAAAAAGAGTTTTAGATGCAGGCTGTGAATCTTGATTGGATCCTGGTTGAAAAACAACAACAGTACAGATATTTAGGGACTACTGCAAAAATTTGAACATGGACTGGTTGTTAGATAATCCTAGGGAATTTCTGTTAACTTTAGTTGTGATAACAATGTTATTATTATAAAGCAGAAGTCAGCAACCTACAGCCCGCAGACCAAATGCCTATTTTTGTAAATAAAGTTTTATTAGAATATAACCATGCCCATTTGTTTATGTCTATGCATGAACAACTGCAGAGTGGAGTAGTTGAAACAGAAACGGTGTGGCCTAAAACATTCACTGTTTGCCTTTAGAGAAAAAGTTTCTCTAAAAAGTTTCACACCTGTGACATAGGAGTATGTCCTTATGCTTAGGAGTTGCATGCTGAAATATTCAGAAGTGTCATGATAGTTACAACTTACTTTCAAATGGTTAAAAAAAACCAAGTAAAGCAAATTTGGCAAAATGTTAATTGTTGAATCTAGATAGTGGAATATGGATGTTTATTGTACTAGTTTTTCAGCATGTTTGAAATTTTCATGATAACAAGTACCTTAGAAATTAGAAATCAGAAGTAGACTTTTTTTTGTTTGAAGTGGAAAAGAATAGCTTTATTGCTTTGCCAGGCAAAGAGGGCCACAGTGCGCTAATGCCCTCAAAACTGTGCGTCCTGACCTGGATTGGGTAGTGAGGAGTTTTATAGTAATGGTTCAAAGAGGGCATGATCAGCTCGTGGACATTCTTCTGACTGGTTGGTGGTGAGGTAATCGGGTGACAGCATCATCAACGTTCTGGTTCCAGCCGGTCTGGGGTCTACGTGCTTGTGGGCAGCATGCAATTAGCTTCTTCCACTTGGTTGGGGTTTCAGTATCTCAAAAACGTGCAGATTTTCCCATCATTTCCCCTTTTGATTGTAGGTCTTTCAGTAGGAATCACTGATGAGCAAAATATCTGTCTCTTGATGCCAGGGTGATTCAGCTTCTTGCCGTGGGTGCAGATCATGTCCCTTGGTGGTAGAACTCCTTTATATTTGCCCAGATGCTGGTGGAGGTATTGTGACGTCCAGACAAGACTTTTCTCTAAAAGTAGACCTTTAAGGTTCTTATCAAACTGGAAATTCCATGAATCGAAATAGTTACCATGTTTTTTAGAAGGAGTAGCTGAGCTCAGAGAGATTAAGTAACTTGTCTGAGATCACCCAGCTGCTTCTTGGCACTTCAGTTTTTGATACCCATTGCAGAGTGTATTTTCCCTCAGAATTCCCTCCGAGTTGTGTTGTGGGTTAGGTAGGTTTTACAGGGGCCATAACCACCACGTATGCCACTGTCTTATGAGAAAATGTTTTCTCACATTCCATATTACCAACCTCTGGGGTGGAATCCTCTTTATAAACCAGGATTAACTGGTGTGAGAAGGTATGAGTAGGTAATTGTATCAGGGTATGAATGGGTTTATGCCTCATTTCAAAATGTATTTGTCTCATGGTAAGTTATTAATGTTACTGATTGAATCTCCAGCCATAGAAGAAATAACACCAAGCGAGTAAAAAGCAATAAGGAAAACAGGTACCAACTTTGCCATCAGCTAACTAAATGACCTTTGGAATGGCATTTCACCTCTCTGAGTTTGGTTTATCCATTTGCAAAATAAAGGGAGAGAGCAAATAATCCCTGCAGCTCTTGCTATCTCTAGAAGTGTATTGTGACCTTCCAACTCTAAAATTATCACAAGAATTTCTACTGAAAACTGCCACATATCCATATAAGGAAGGGGAACTTTAGCCAAGCTTCTTTTGGTTACATATATCAGAAATGAACTTCAGCTCACTTGAGCAAGAAAGGGGAACTTAAAGTAAAATACGGGGTTGTTCCACAGCAGCCCAGGGAAGGAAGGAAGCCAAACTCCCAGGAACTGAAGTGTCCTTTTCGTGTCCCTGCATTTCTCACTGGGTCTACTTCACATCTCTACAGACTCTGATACTCTGTTCCCACGTCAGAAAATAGGTACCATACAGCTGCCAAGTTTTGTCAATCTAGCGATATGCAAGGATTAATTAGCCATTTCTTTTTTTTTTTTTTTTTTTGTCCGTGCTGCACAGCAAGGCATGTGGGATCTTAGTTCCCCTACCAGGGATGGAACCCATGCCCCCTGCATTGCAAGTGCAGAGTCTTAACCACTGGACCGCCAGGGAAATCCCTAACTAGCCATTTCTGAATCCCAATTCCAATTCTAAGGGAAAAAATCTGATCAGCTAGCACCAGGTATCCAATCCTCATCTGAGAAGCTATGGCCAGGGGCAGGGTCACAGAGCAGAATCATGACTGCTGGCTGGAGCCTACATCTGTGGGCAGAGGGAGTAATTAATTCCCAGAGAATAGGAACATCATGGATGGTTAATGCAGGAGCTTTAACCATGGATGGTAAAGACAGGCAGATAGGGTCTTATCCGTGAAGCCTCAGTGTTTCCATCTCAGAACAGGGGGATAACACGTACTTCACTGAAGTGTCGGAAGGATAAAATGCAGTTACATATGTAAAGTACATAGTCCGGTGTTCTCGTCCACTAGAACAACACTGGTGTAAGTAATGTAAACCCAGTAGGTTTGAATTACTCAAGCTTAATTCATCTTTTATTTTGGAATTTTTTTTCTTGTTGGTCTAATAAGGTAATTATTACAAGGTGTTAACATTCCTAGAGCCAATACTAACTGAAAAGTGTGTGTGCATCTGTGTGTGTTTTAGCACGTTGGAATAGGCAGAAAGGAAGTAGGAAACCCAGGAGAATATGTTCAGTGTCAGCACAAATGCATCTTGGGAATTTGAAAGCGTCCACAAGTGATCCAAAAAAAAGACTATCTCTGTGTGCCTTATAGAAAATTGACTTTGTCACACCCTCCCTTTATTGTTGCCCCCATCCCACTTTTCATACATGTTCTCTTCGTTATTATGCAAGCAATTCATTCTACAAATGGGTTTTTATGACTATTTATATTTATTCTTTGATAGTGCTTAATCTTTAGCGTTTCTGCATAATGGATCCAGGAGTATTGTTCCTGTTTAATTGCCAATGAGTAATGATCTTCACAGTATTATGAATTATTTTTATGAGTTATGTTTGGTTTATTTTTGTTTTGTAGTGATTGGCATGCTCTTACTATATTGAGGCAATCTGAGAAATAACTAAGCCATGAAAAAGAATGAAATCTTGCCAGTGTGTCAACATGAATGGACCTTGGGGCATTATGCTAAGTGAAATAACTCAGACAGAGAAAGACAAATACTGTATGAACTCACTCATATGTGGAATCTTTAAAAAAATAAAATCAAGCTCATAGATGCAGAGAACAGATTGGTGGTTGCCAGGGGTGGGTGGTGGGCAAAATGGGTAAAGGGAGTCAAAAGATATAAGCTTCCAGTTATAAAATAAATAAGTCATGGAGACGTAATGTACAGCATGGTGACTATAGTTAGTAATACTATATTGCATATTTGAAAATTGCTAAGAGAAAAGAAAAAAAATTCTGTAACTATGATGATGGATGTTAACTAGACTTGTGGTATTTTACAATATATACAAACATCGAATCTTTTTTTTTAATTAGCAAATTAGGAATAGAAGGAAACTTCATCATTCTGATGAAGAACATCTACAAAAACCTAGAGCTAGCATCATCCTTAGTCAGATGTTGAAAGTTAGCCCCATAAGATTGGGAACAAAGCAAGGATATTCACTTTCACTATTTTTATTCAATTAAGTAATAGATTTTCTAACCAGGATAATAATGTCAACAAAAACTAGAAAGCATAAAGATTGCAAGTTAAAAAGTAAAACAGTCATTTGCGGATGACATGATTGTTTATTTAGAAAATCCTAAAGTATCTATGAGAAAGTTACTGTGTCAAAGAAATATAGTGGCATCAAAAAATACAAGGTCAATATACAGAAATGAAGTGTATTTCTATGCTATAATCAATAATTCAAAAATGAAATTTTTGAAAATTCCTTTTATAAATATACCAAGAAACCTAAAAACCTTACAAAAAAACTTTATAAAAAGATGTACAAGATCACAACGCTGAAAGCTACAGAAACATTGCTGGAAGGAATTAAAGAAAATGGAAAATAAAAATATCAATTGGAAAACTCACTATCATTGCAATGAAATAGCACTTCATACCGACTAGGATGGTTATAATCAAAAAGACAGAAAATAACAAGTGTTGATGAAGATGTGGAGAAATTGGAACCATCATACTCTGCTTGTTGGAATGTAAACTGGCACAGCTGCTTTGGAAAACAGTTTGGCAATTCCTCAAAAAGTTAAACATAGAGTTACCATATGATCCAGCAATTCCACTCCTAGGTATATACCAAGAGAAATGAAAACTTATGTCAGTACAAGAACTTGTACGTGAATGTTCATGGCAGCATTATTCTTAATAGCCAAAATGGAGAAAATCCAAATCATCTCATGAATGGATAAACCAAATGTGGTATATCTGTACAATGGAATATTTTTCAGTCATAAAAACTAACAAAGTGGACTTCCCTGGTGGCACAGCGTTTAAGAATCCGCCTGCCAGCGCCGGGGACACGGGTTCGAGCCCTGGCCTGGGAAGATCCCACATGCCGCAGAGCAACAGCCCGTGAGCCACAACTACTGAGCCCGCGTGCCACAACACTGAAGCTCACTGCCTAGAGCCCATGCTCCGCAACAAAAGAAGCCACCGCAATGAGAAGCCTGTGCACCGCAACAAAGAGTAGTCCTCGCTCACCACAACTAGACAAAGCCTGTGCGCAGCAGCAAAGACCCAACGCAGCCAAAAAAAAAGTAAAGGATAATAGTTTGCCATGTAGCTAGAGATTAGACAGCGCAGTGATGGTAAGTCCTAGATGACTAATAAAAAAGCAAAATACTGTTAACATTCAAAGTTTACCAGTATCCACTTACAGAGCATCTGTTTTGAGCGTGGTACCCTCCCACGTATTGTAGAGGAAAGACAAAAAGACAGTCCCTAGCTAAAGTCCACTATCTAACAGTTAGGTCAGTTGTGCTAAAACTGCTTCCCGTTTTAATAATAACCTTATATTCTTAAAAGCCAAAAGTAATATTCCCTCTTTTTCTCTGCTAGATGCTGTGAGAGAAGTAAGAAAATATTCCTCAACTCATGCCATTGAAAGCAGCTCAGCCAGCAGACCTGCTGCCTATGAACATACACAGATGAAACTTTTTAGGTCTCAAAGAAATCTTTACATTACTGGATTTTCATTATTTTTCTGGCTGTAAGTTTTTTAAAAAGCACAATTTAAAAACATGATTTGTGTTTCTCTTTCTCATTTTTTCTACCTATACTATAGTTGTTTTTTTTTCTGTACTATTTAGCATACTAACGTCTTTATGAAAGAACTCAGATGACAGATCCAAATAACAAATAATAATTGTGGCTTGTAGGTTCTATAGGCCCATAACGCCCTGCATGATCTGGCGCCTGCTGCTCTGACGTGTACACCACGTTCCAACCACACTGCCCTTCGCTGCTCATTCATTCATCCATTCTTGCAACAAATATTTATTGAGTTCCTGTTTTGTACCCTGCTCCTTCCTGCTTCAGGATCTTCCCACCAGCTTTCCCTTCTGCCAGAATACTCTTTCCTTCCCTCTCTCCCTGGCTAATTTCTACTTTAGCCCCTTTCTCAGGAAAGCTGAGACCTCTGACCATCATTCCCCCAAAGTAGGAAGGTCTTCTGTTGTACACTCCCATAGAATGTGTAATGTATATGCTTTTCTTTCAAGTGTCATTCGTGATTGCAATTAAATACTGTTTTAATTCTTGCCTTCCCAAGTAGAACCTAAACTCTGAGAGCAGGGCCTCTGTCTTGTTTCCTGCTATGTCCCCAGTGCCTGGCACAGTGTTTAACACTTAGCAGTTCCTGAGGAAATATCTGCTGAATGAATAAATGAAGATAACGATTACTACTACTAACAAAGGAAGTTACCTATAAGTAGAAGTGAATGAGCAGTTTTTAGGTTTGGCCAGCCTCACAAAATGCTCTTTAAATTTTTTGCTGAGGGGGAAAAACTCTTACTGGCCCTGCCACACTGTCTGGAATTCTGTTTCTTCTCGTCCTGGCCAAAGGCCTCTACAGAGAAAATAAGTAAATTAATAAGTAGCACTGAACCTGCATTCCAAATGCTAATCTTCTAACGAAGATTCCAAAGAAATGAGACACAGGCTTGTTTTGACTGGAAGACTTGAATTAAAAATATATCTTCCTTCCGTAAACATCACCTCCCTCCACCACACCCACACCTGAAGGGGAGTCGCTGGATAATTATTACTTAAAGTCACAGTTCCTGGTGATTAGTTGCACACTACTCTGACATTTTTTTCATTTTCTTAGAGTGTTGAGACGTCTGGTTACCCTTATTACTCAGCTGGCAAAAGAGCTGTCAAACAAAGGAGTACTTAAAGTTCAAGCAGAAAATACTAACCAGGCTGCCAAAAAATTCATGGAAGAGAATGAAAGACTAAAACGGGTATTTAAATTTTCTTCTTAAAAACTGGTGTAAGTGTTATTGGTATTCCCAAGGGGTGGTTTATTATTTTTCAGCATCAGAAAGAGCATTTTCATAATATATAAGCAGAAAATGACCATAAATAACAATATTCTACAAAATTATTGTTTCAGAAGTATTTTATTATCTTTAAATTTGTGTGTTCTCACAGTTTCCCTCCATAGTAGATTAATGCCATTGGACCTACTTCCTATGATTCAAGGAGAAAACAGTATTCTGGGAATACGAATTTTAATTCCTTCATTACCATTAATTTTACTTTATAACCTAAAGCAAGTTCTAATAAGTCTCTATTATGTTTCCATTTCCCTTTCATTTAAATTCCTGTTGGTTTTTTTGGTGTGGTTTTTTTTGTTGTTATTGTTGTTTTCTTTAAATGATGATTATGTAGGAAGCAGATGAAAATAGTTGATATAGATTGATGACTGCATATAATATTTTCAGTTTCTAATTTGGTTATGCTGTTGATAATTCTTCTTTGAGAACCCTATGCTGTCTTTCCCTGGCTACTCAGGGAGAGTGTAAATGAGATACTGATGTTTTCCATGTTAAGTAAAAAGAAGAACGAATGGAAAAATGGAAGATACAAAATTACTTCGGGTATTTTTTTCTTAGGTTTAAAATTTAGGAGTCAGATCTCATAGCTTGAGTGTTTTCAGTTCATTTTAAGCCCCATAAGTTTTCCTAATTCTGCTTCTTAGAAAAAAATAATCAGTGGAACCTTCAGAAGTAAAACAACTTTTCTTGAAGAAAGAATTCCTAGCATAATGCAATAAGATTATCTCCCTATTATAAATTAATGAATTACAGTCAATTATATATTACATCAAATTATATTTATGTAAAAAGTATTGTGATCCTAAATTCTAAAGCCCAGCCTCTTACAGAAAGAACTATAAGCATCACCTTTCATCAATGCTAAATGAGTTAGCTGTTACATAGTACAATATAAATCTTTCTAAAACCTATGAAATAAGTCAAAACTCATTGCAAAAAAAATTTTTTGATACTACAGTGTCATGGTCACCTATTCAGAAACCCATGTTTTACTTATGAGGTCTACCTTATTTTTACTACAAAAACAGGATTCAAAAATGTCTCTTTGGGTAGATTATAACCAGCATCTTTTAATGAAACTTTTAGAGAATAAGCACCGGTTTATATTTTTACTTCATTTTGTTCTGTTTTGAAAAAGCATTGATCCATAGATGTCATGTAACTTTCCCGTTGTCATAAATATAGGTCTGGAAATCAAGCTGTCGGTATTTCTGTATTCAGAAACAAGCAATATACGTCACTGTAGTGTTTCAGCAGCACAGTCAGCCTTATTTTGTACCTTAATATTATTTGCTTCATTTTCTATCCTTTGATCTCATTTCATAATGGTAAAAACGAAACAAACCCCTCAAGACTTTTATTAATATATGGTGGCTAAACTCAAAAGCACACAGCCAGTATTTGTAGACTTACCATGTACCGATCTTGATTTACCATGCCTATCATGTTAAAGTAGTGAGTTGTAACTACTAATAGAACACTGCTTTTTTCCTCTTATTCTTGAACTCCAAGAAAATGGAAAGTGTTTTTGTAGTTTTGGTACTATGATTTTTCTCATATATACCATAATTAATGTACTTAAATTAGTTTTGTCCTTCAGAAAAAGCACGTTCCTCAAAGCATTTCTTTTGGGATTGTTTTCAGAACCAGTTACTAACTTGCAAGGAAATTTATTTCATGATTACTGATTCTTTGATCCGCCACAGTGTCTCCCTTTTTTTGTTCTCCTCTCCTTTGGTTCCATGCTGTCCTGGTTCCCTGCTTCTGCATATCTGTGGCCCAGTCAGTGGCCCTAGATCATAAGTGCATAGATATCCTGGGCTAAAGCGAGTACACAGTGGGGAGAAAGTTTGCAAGCTGGATAAAAATACTGTCAGTGCCCAAAGTGTAACTGATTAACCATAGGTCAGAATGTCAAAGATGACTTCTACTTCAAGATACTTCATGTAGGTTTTGAAATACCAGCTGAGGAAGGATAAAATTGCTAAAACATCTCTTCGTTCTCTATCAGAGGTACATTATCTAATGGAAAGTGCATTACCCTGAAGTCCAAAAGACTTGGGTGCCAGTCCCAAATCTACCAGTAATTAGCCTTGTGACCTGGGGCAAGTCACCTCATTTGTTCTGGGCCTCAAGTTTATAACATAATAGCTAACGTTGTTCACATGCTTCACAGTAAGGTATTAACTCTTTCAATTGTTGCAACAATGCTATGAGGTTGATGCTGTTAATATTTGCATTATATAGATGAAGAAATGGAGGCACAGAAAGGTTAAGCGACTTGCCCAAGATCATTCCACTAATAAGAGATAGACCTAAGGATTGAATCCAAGCAGGCTGCCTCTAAGATCCACACTCTTAACCACATTGTTCTGTGCCCTTCAATCGTGTGCTAACCTATGAAAGGACTTGCAGATGGTGCCTGGGACGCATTTCTGTTACGATATTCAGTTAATGAAATAATTATGAAAGACCAATTAACTTTTAATTTAACTGCTTTAGTATAACAACAGTGACAGAGCTTTACTTCTTACTTGTTTTCTTCCCAGCCACTTACCAAGGTGGGATAAGGTGGGTGGGACAGTGAACATGTGTATTATTGTAGCTGGTAGCTATTGAATTTCAGATTCCAGGGCTCTTGGTCTTTCTCGAGCATCAAGATACACAAAATAATGTTGAACAAGTTGACAGGTGCAGTAATGAAAGCTTATTTACAAGACTGACACCAAATGCAACTTTTCCAAGTCAGTGGCAATAATAATTCAAGCAGACAGGGTAAACATTCCTGTAACTCAGTCGTTCTCTTCCAATTTGGGTAATCACTGGAGGCTGTGTTAACTGAATTCAGTGAAGTAACAGCTAAGATTGTTTTGAACTTGAAATGGTCAACAAACTTGTAGAGATTTGGAGGGTTTTTTCCCTAGTTCCTGCTCTTAAAAATATATATATATATATTTTTTTTTTTTAATTTTGGAGATAAGAGGCTCCTTCGGTTTTAGTAGGTACTTCAGTCCTTTACCTCCTAAAAAAATTTCTTGGATTTATACAGTATATTCGTTCGAGCTTTAATTCCTCCTTCGGATCTGCCTAATCTCTGTTATAACACGGTAGTATTGTATACGATCTTGTGCTGCAGTATCTATGCTCTAGTCTCATCCTTTCCACTAGATTGAAGTTACCTGAGAGCAGAGACCATACTTGCATTTTTACTCCTTATAGTACATAGCACTGTAAAATATTTGCATGTAGTAGTAGCATGCTCAGTAGAACTTTGTTTTGTTTGTTTAATATATCAGCTTACATTAGAAAAGGAATCACCCAGCAGTAGAAATTCTTTACTGTGTCAGTCTGTTTTAAATTGTCCTGAGTTAACTTTTTTACCTGACTACGGAAGCTTTCCGTATCAAATTGCTGCCTTTTACTTGGTCAAATAACTCATGCCAGTATATACATGTTCTGTTTTTCAAACATTAATCTAATTTGCCTTTCTTGGTAACTTAACATCTTACAATTTCTTTTTGCTAAGTCGGCGTCTTCATTCTATTAACGATGATTTCCATCCAGACATATAGATTATGAAATTTTTACCCCATGATGTTTTTATTTTAGTCAAATATTTTACTATTCAGATCTTAATTTTTCTTGTCTAGAAAAGATAAGCTACAAACATAAACATTTTAAAAGCCAGAATAGATTTGAAAATAATAAAGAACATCGTAAAGGATTAACCGAATAAAAGTAATTTGGAGACTGTTCAATGAAAATTAGGTAGAATTGTCCAGGTGAAGAGATGGCCCTGTTATTCTCCACTTACCCATCTCTATCCTGACACCATTATATTCTTCTCTTATGAATTCGTCTATATAGAACTAGTCTGAGTAGACAGCTCTGCATTGGAACATAATGGCTTTCCAAGTAGTACTGTCCCCAGAACTATTTGTTTTTCCTTAGAGTAACATCACGCAATTAAAGAAAAGACATTGTTTATCTAAATACCTTTGAAAATACAATTTTTTTTTGGCTGCCTTGGGTCTTCGTTGCTGCGCGTGGGCTTTTTTCTAGTTGCAGTGAGCGGGGGCTACTCTTCGTTGCGGTAAACAGACTTCTTGTTGCAGTGGCTTCTTTTGTTGCGGTGCACGGGCTCTAGGCGCGCGGGCTTCAGTAGTTGTGCCACATGGGCCCCAGAGTGCACAGGCTTCAGTAGTTGTGGCTCGCACGCTCTAGAGCACAGGCTCAGTAGTTGTGGCACACGGGCTTAGGTGCTCTGCAGCATGTGGGATCTTCCTGGACCAGAGATTGAACCCGGGTCCCCTGCATTGGCAGGCAGATTCTTAACCACTGTGCCACCAGGAAAGTCCCTGAAAATATAATTTTAATTGTAGCCCAACCAGAAACTCTTGTTATTTTCATTTCAGAGATTTCAGTCATAGAAGAAATTTTGTGTGTGTTTGCCAAATATCAAGTTTCTGCTAACAGAAGTTTACTATAAAAAAGTATAAAATACTGAAAAGGACAAAGAATAAAATAAAGATCAATAATTTAAAATACATTGTTCATCTCTTTTCCTGAAAGAATGGCTATTACAATCTAATGTTACTTCTTTCTATAACTCTCTTTTCTGATAGCTCTTGAAAAACCATGGCAAGGAAGAAGAACACATTTTGGAAGCGGAAAATAAAAAACTAGCAGAAGATAAGGAAAAACTGGAAACTGAATTAAAGAAGGCTTCAGATGGTAACGTTGTATGCATGCACAAAAGTAGGAAAAGTATTGTGAGATTTTATGCTGTTACACTTCACTGTTTTTCCTAAAACAAAATCATGGCTAAATGTTCTTCTGGCTAAAATACCAAGAGTGACCTATTTATAAATTCCTGCTCGAATATGGAGATAAAACACTGTTTCAGCCAAGAGAAACATGCTCTGTTATACATACAAACATGTAGGTGTTTCAGATCTGTGTTGTAAATACAGATGTTCCTCCCTTAGCAAAAGAGCTATGTTCCTGAAAAGTTGCTTGTAAACACATGTTTGGAAATGAATCACATTTTTCCGTCATAGTATATTGCTTCTTTGAAAGAAGCAATGACGGGGGATTGCTTATTATTATTATTTATCTTATCTTATTATTATTTATCTTATAATTATTATTATTTATCTTATCTTATTATTTTGGTTATAAGAAAATACGTTGCTTATCTCAAGCCCTAATACTTTCTACCTGCCAGATATAAGGAAAATGTTCCTTGAAAGAGATGGATAGGGATAGAATAAGCCACAGTCTAGGATGCCAGCTGAGAGCTTGAATGTCTCATTCCAAAACACACTGCAATGAGGACTTGGGGTAGGGCGTCCTAACTCCATTTTCCTGAAGGCAGCTATTTCTCCTACATTTTTTGTTTTTTGAAAAATAGCTCTGTTAGTATTTTCTTCTTCTTAGACAAGGAACAAATTATTATTGCCTGTAGCTGCATAGCACAGAAGAGTCCCAAGTCCAGTGTCATCCCAGGAAACTCTGAATAAAAGTTTATGGCTTGACCCCTGAGCAACATTCCTGCATATGACATAGTCCTTGATGTTGTCCAGATACTGGGGAACCTCTCAGTCAGAGTCAAGATAATAACCAATGCATAGACCTTCTCCAATTTCAGATCTCTTCCACTACTTTGTGTTGGGAATAACTTGGAGAACGTTCAGTGACTGAATCAAAGACCTACTTTATGCCATTTGTAAGTTTAGGTTTTTTTTAATAGACCTCAGTATAATAGAAGTTTCTGTACTATAACTTGCTGTTTGATTATCTATGGACATTGTTTGTGTAGAGTTGAGTTCATCAAGATGTATTTGAGGGACTTCCCTGGTGGTGCAGTGGTTAAGAATCCTCCTGCCAGTGCAGGGGACGTGGGTTGTAGCCCTGGTCCAGGAGGATCCCACATGCCACGGAGCAGCTAAGCCCATGTGCCACAACTACTGAGCCTGCTCTCTAGAGCCCACAAGCCACAACTACTGAAGCTCGCGTGCCAAGAGAAGCCACTGTAATGAGAAGCCCGTGCACCACAACAAAGAGTAGCCCCCGCTCAACACAACTAGAGAAAGCCTGCGTGCAGCAACAAAGACCCAACACAGCCAAAAATAAATAAATAAACCTATTTAAAAATAAAAAAGTATTTGAATTTGAGATGAAAAGCCTGAAGATAAAAGCTAATTCTGTTTAAAAAAAATCTGTAGGATATTTCATATATGATATAAAATATATAGTTACTTTCCTACTTCTTATTTAAAGTAAAAAAAGAAAAAGAAAATCATTTAGAGGCAGTAAGTTAAAAAATAAGTTACTCTTCTAGACAAGGTGGTAGATGATGTGATAGGTATAGTATAGCTCAAAATTCTAAATCTTCTCATAGTTGGTGTACTGTTGGCTCTTCTGCAATTCCAGACAATTTGGAACATGATCATGAAGTTTTAACATTTGTATGAAAATAAATTTAGTAATCAGACATTTCAAGTGAGAAGTAGTGTTCTTTTTTTACCCAACACAAAATATTGGTGCTAATCCTTCTGAAGAATGCAAGGGACTATTTCCAAAATACCTTTAATTAGTTTAAAAAAGTTATTTTAAATTTCTGCTTTTTTTCATATTTGCCAAAGATCCTTTCCCTTATGTTGTAAGCAGAGTAGGACAGAAATAAAAAGACAGACAAGAATAGGTTGTGTGCCATGCTACACCTCTCCTAACCCTGGCCAGCTTAGTTTTTTCCTCCCTTTGCCTTTTAAAAATTCCAACTCTGAGATATTTTGAGCTTTAACCTCACAAGTCTGAAATATAACTCTAAACTCGGGGTTATTTTGAGTAATATAAAGAAACTCAGTATTTCTTTAACAGACAATTCAGATGTCTGGAGAAAATGAACTCTTTGATAATACAGGCATTTTGTTTATGATCTGATAAGAAGAGATGCCAAGCTTCTGTGTTTGAAGTGTAGACTGCAAAACTGCTTTCAAAGTGAATCAGTGTTGAGGTAAAAGCAGATTTTACCTGTTTGAGTATGTCCTGTTTGGTTCCTGCAAGGTGTGTAGTATTTTATGAACACATTTTATTTTAGATAACATTGTTACTGACCTTGAGAAGATCAAAGTTCCATTTCTAAAGGAGGTATAACCCTGGCTATGTTCTCTTGACCTATACCAATCAAATTCATTAAGACAAGAACTAAGAAATAAATTAATAGTACAAGATTTGGATGAATTCAGCAGCACAATGCTTTGTACATAGTACCATTCAAATATATTCATAGATTTCTAAAAATTGAGGGTATTAAGGCTGACAGTGCTTAAGAAATGTTTTAGCAAGTTCTTTTATATTTGAAAACTGAGTAGAAAGGCAGTGTGGTTTGTTTCTTAATAGAGGTAGAGTATTTTCCATATGTATGGTCTTACCCTTAGTGTTTCTTTAATCTAAGTGAAACATTTTCTCCAAATATATTAGCAGAAGTAAAGCATAAATACAAAATGTCTGTTTAAACTGATTCAATCCAAATTGGAAAAGTGCTATTCTGAAGGCAGGTATTAAGAGCACTCACTCTATCAGTAGTGCCAAAATCTCCATCAGTTTTTAACCACCAGCTTAGATTTTTGACCAGTTAGTAAATTACCTGTGCTTCAGTGCAGTAATATGACCCCAGTGAGCCAAACGAGAGCGTGCATGTCCCCAAGCACCCAATTTACACTCAGGACTAACTTAGTCAGGTGTAAGGACCTGATCTGTCATTTTTAATGATTTGTTTAATGGTAACTCTGATGTCCCGGTGTGTGGAGTAATTGGGAAAGGTCAGTGCCATGAAAAATGAGACCTTAGGCTCTAAAGAATTTACAAAGTTCACAAGCCCTCATAATAAAAATAGACCTTGTATGTAGTGGAAAACCTTCTGATATCCAAGGAGATTGACTTTTAAAGACTCTTCCAGGAGAGCTTCCCAGTATTTATTCTTAATACTTTCCCAGTATTTATTCTTTTTTTAATTAATTTCTTAAATTTATTTATTTTATTTACTTATTTTTTATTTTTGGCTGCGTTGGGTCATTGTTACTGCGCACAGGCTTTCTCTAGTGGCGGCGAGCGGGGGCTACTATTTGTTGCGGTATGCGGGCTTTTCATGTGGCCTCTCTTTGTTGCAGAGCATGGTCTCTAGGTGCGGGGGCTTCAGTAGTTGCAGCACACGGGCTCAGTGGTTGTGGCTCGCGGGCCCTAGAGCGCAGGCTCAGTAGTTGTGGCACATGGGCTTAGTTGCTCTGCGGCATGTGGGATCTTCCCGGACCAGGGCTCAAACCCATGTGCCCTGCATTGGCAGGTGGATTCTTAACCACTGCGAGGAAATACGTACCATTCAGTCATTGCGTGCATCCAGGCAGTGGTAAAAGTGGATACAGTTTTGAAAGTGATCGAGTTACCTGTGGACATGTCGCTTCCTCATTCTTTTAGGAGCAATAGTATACCCATAACATGCTACATTGAAAGTTACCAGGGCTGCCATTCTAATAGTAGAGGTTGAGTAGTAGTGTATTTCTCCTACATAAAGGGAAAAGAAAAAGAAGAAAATACAAAAAAATGATTGAGGCAAATTCCTTGACCCTGCCCTTATTCTTTCTTCCTTCCTTCCTTCCCTTCCTTTTCTTCCTTCCTTTCTTTTTCTTTCTATCAGCAATTTTTTTGGAACTATTCATATAACTTATTCATTGTAAGATCACTTAACATGGAGCATAATTAAAACTGTCCTTAAAAAGCATAACTATTGAGGGACTTCCCTGGCATTCCAGTGGTTAAGACTCTGTGCTTCCAGTGCAGGAGATGCGGGTTCCATCCCTTGTCAGGGAACTAAGATACCACATGTCACACTGCGCAGCCAAAGAATAAAGAGCATACCTATTGAGGATAAGGCAAATTTTTATTTATTTTTCCTCCAGTTTTATTGAAATATAGTTGACATATGGCACTGTATAAGTTTAAGGTGTGCAGAGTAATAATTTGATTTACATGCATCATGAAGCAATTATCACAATAAGTTTAGTGAACATCCTTCATCTCATACAGATACAAAATTAAAGAATAGAAAATAACTTTTTTTCTTGTGATGAGGATTCTTAGGATTTCCTCTCTTAACAACTTTCATGTATGACATACACCAGTGTTAATTCTATTTATCATGTTGTATATTACATCCCTAGTACTTATCTTATAACTGGAAGTTGGTACCTTTTGACTGCCTTCACCCAATTGCCCCTCCCCCCCCACCTCTGGTAACCACAAATCTGGTCTCTTTTTTATGAGTGTGTTTGTTTTTGAAGTATAATTGACCTACAACACTATGTTAGTTCCTTTTACACAACATAGTGATTTGCTGTTTCTATACATTTCAAACTGATCACCACGATAAGTCTAGTCAAGTCTAGTTACCATAAGTCACCATACAAAGATATTACATAGTTACTGACTGTATTCCCCACACTGTACATTTCATACCTGTGACTCATTTATTTTGCAACTGGAAATCTGTACTTCTTAATCTCCTCACCTATTTCTTTCTTCCCCTTACCTCCCCTCCCCTCTGGCAAACACCTGTTTGTTCTCACTATATATAAAACTCTGTTTATGTTTTGTTATGTTTGTTAACTTTTTTTAATTCCACATATAAGTGAAATAATACATATTGCTCTTTCTCTGTCTGACTTACCTCACTTAGCATAACATTGATCCCTTCTAGGTCCATTCATGTTGTCACAAATGGCAAGATTCCATTCTTTTTTATGGCTGATTAATGTTCCATTGTGTGTGTGTCTGCATGTGTGCGCGTGCATGTGTTTGTGTGTGTGTGTGTATTACGTCTTTTTCATCCATGTATCTTTTGATGGGCAGTTAGGTTGCTTCCATGTCTTGGCTATTGTAAATAATGCTTCAGTGAACATAAGGGTGCATGTATCTTACGTTCTCTAACTAATGTTTTAGTTTTCTTTGGATAAATACCCAGGAGTGGTATTGCTGGAGATAAAGCAAATTTTAAATGCTATCTAAACAAAGTATATACAAACAGAACAGAAACTGATTGTAAAGGCCCATTCTGTGTTCCTAAGTATTGGCAGCATATAACAGGGACCTTAGATTTGGACCAGGAAATGGAATCTTCTAATCCTATTTAAACTTCTCCTTTGCCAAATAGAAGGTTTATATTTTTCCACTCTCAACTAATTTATTCAACTCTGTTCCTGGATAAATGCTTCTCTGTCACTGTGGCTTACCTTGAAAAGAACTAGCATTCTAGCATTTCCTTTTACAGACCAACTTCACTACCCTTAAAGATGTTCAAGTGTTTTTTAAAACTCATCACCCTCTAATGCCAGTAATAAACAAATCATACTAACATAGGGACCAGGGAGTGAAGATAGTTGAAGTGCTTTACAAGAGAAATTGAAGATCAAGATAAGAGAGAAAATTACAAGGGAATTACTATTCTGTATATCAGTAACCCTAAATTCCTTCTTCTTGAGTTCCTTACAGAGGAACTGTTTGAGCCATCTATCTATCTAAAAATAAATTCTCAAAGTCCAAACTAAGCATATCTTACAGTTGCAAATTCTTGTGGGTGTAAATTCAACTATCTTTAACTTGCAGTTATAATCAAAGCCACCGTCTTATTTTAAATTTTGCAATGCTTTAAAAAATTTGGTAGTTTTAGTCATATCATGTTTTTTGTTTTATGACCTTTTAATGAGTTTCTATGCTTTGAATAAGAAAAAAACATGTATTTTCTCCTCTGTGTACTTATCTGGAAGTTTCTGCTTCTTTAACATCTCCTTCCCTTCCTTTGTTAGCTGAAAAATAAAAGTCCATATTTTAAAAGAATAGCATAGTTTATTTGAAGGATGTGGCAATAGACTATATGTAATTAATAATACATCAGTTATTTAAAGCAAATAAAATATATGACCCACCATTTTAGTCAGGTTTTAGCTCTTAGGTTGTTTTTTCATTTTTTAATGAAAGATATATTGCCATTTATTAGTTTATATTATCTCCACATGCAGTTGATGTTACTGTCAAACCAGAAGAAGGAGGCTTTCTTGCTGTGACTGCTTTCCTGGCACTAATATATCATGGTGATATTTTCTCCTGCTGTTCCCTATTACATTCCCATTTAGTTGTGATGTTTTCCTTTTTGTGAGCTTCCTATCTGTTTGCAGGCCCTATATAAAATAAACTATTTAAGTGTCATCCAGTGACCAGGAGGAATAGCTACAGGGAAGATAGTAACTGAAGACAGAAATTCAAGGATACCTTTCATAGCATTGACAATACCAGCAAGCATGACTGATGCTACCTGAGGAAAAGCTTTTATTAGGTCTACAGAGGGGCATTAAAGCAAGAGAAAACAGTCTCTTCCCTGAAGAGCTTTATAACCCAGATGGATGGATCCAACATATATACATAAAGTGACTACAATTTATTTCTTCCCCTGTGTGATACATGAGTTAGTTTACTAAAAAACATGGAGTGGAGAGTGCTAAATGCATACTGAATAACAGAATGTTCCAGGTGATAAGAATATTATCAAGCATAGTTCTCCAAGTATGTTGATGGACATATAGATTGGATCAGCTTGTATCAGGTTTATGTTTACTGCCAAGTGCAGTAACGAAATTAAGCTGGACAACTCTGCTCTAAAAACACTTTTGAAATGGATGGAAAACAATCAGCTAGGAAAATGAGCTGGAAAATTAAAGAAGGAAAAACCTTTTCTTTGTAAAACTAAATCTCATTGCAGGATCCACTGTCTGTATAGCCTTTGTTCTTTCTATAAGCAAAATTGGAAGGGATAAAATGGGGAACTTCTTAAGAGGTTTCTTAAAATTTCCAGTATACTTCGGATCCTCCTCTCCTCTTATGCTCTGATACTTTAATTTATATTTCTTTTCAGTAAATTTATAGTCTAAGAGAAAAGTGGTAAGAAGTAGAAGTGTGTTTTAGGAGAAGGATCAGAAAACTATGGCCCATGAGCCAAATCTAACCTGCTGCCTTGATTTTAGAAATTAAATTTTATTAGAACAAACCATGCTCATTTGTTTACATATTTTCTGTGGTTGTGGAGTTAAGTAAACTGGACAGAGTCTGCATGGCATAGAAAGCTGAAAATAAGGGAGTTCCCTGGCAGTCCAGTGGTTAAAACTCCGAGCTTTCACTGCAGAGGGCCCAGGTTCAGTCCCTGGTTGGAGAACTAAGATCCCGCAAGCCGAGTGGTGCGGCCAGAGAATAAAAAGAAAGCTACAAATATTTACAGTCTGGCCCTTTACAGGAGTAGTTTACTGACCCCTATTAAGGATCTTGAAGTAAGGAAGAATACCTTTTTCAGTATAAATAATGGTGTTGAAGAGATTGGTTTCTGCTTAATATTGTTATAAAATTTGCTGTGCACTTAAGTGCTGGTTGAATGAATGTTGATCAGATAATTTAAGAAATTATATATGCTTATATGTAGTAAAACTAGTTCTTTGTTTACAGTCAAAGTAAACTGACTCCTTCAATTCTCGTATATGATGGTTTGTAAATTCTTCTAGATTCCACGTGTTGCTTCTGCTTACACACGAACTTGCTTTATAAAGCATATCCTTTTCAAAGCAGTTTGTATAAAGCTATACCTACACAGTACTTTGCCTAAAACGTACACCCTGATTTTTAAGTGCAAAGCCAGCATATTAATATAATTTGTAATTATTCTTTGCTAAGTCACAGAGCCAAAATTCTTTTCTTAAATACATTACTTAGCAACTCAGCTAAGATTAATGAAGGAAGTCTTCATGCATTTATTGGTGTTTCATTCGCTAATAGCATAAGAGTGGGGCTGATTTTATTTATTAAATTATAAAGCCTGCTCATCAGTTCCTTGGCCCCGAGTCCCAGTAATCCTTATAAGTATCAGCATGCCTTACATCCCTGTCTTTTCTAAAACCCAAAAGCGCTTCACCCATAAACCTCATTCATGGTCATAGTCCCCCAGAGGGTAGGGGCAGGCACCAATATACCTAGCGATAGGTATAGAAATTAAGACACACACAAAAAATCACTCATTTCCCCTTTGCTCATGTGGCAAATAGAGCTATAATTGGTTTCATGCATTAATGTTTACTCTTTAGTATAATTGTTTGGGCAGCTTTCTTTCCATTCCTTCTAAAGCATGTCCCTGCCATTAGTCTGGCTTCTTCACTTTGCCACTAGGGTGGCAACACCACAGATCTGATTATGCTTCTTCACTTCTTAAAACTCTGTATTGGTTCCTGTGACCTTTATAGCTCTTCAGGATGACACACGTGGTCTTCTGCGATCTGCCCCCCAGCGTCATCTCTAGTTTTGCCTGCCCCACCCTTGTCCAGTCTAAATTTTATACCCGTACTCTTTTAAATATGGGAGCTTTTCCTCCTAACAGTGGTGTTTCATCACCTTTCCCCTTTGTCCAGGACTGCAGGTCTGTCTGCCTCTACTGCCCTCTTCCTTCACACTCTGCCAGCTTGTGCTCATCCTTCAGCTCCAGCATCGCTGCCTCTCAGGAGCCTCCCTGAAACTCTCTCCCTTCAAGCTGGGTTGAGTGGCTTCCATCTGGACCTCCATAGTTCTGCATGGATACTAACTTAATAGTGTACTCTGTAGAAATTACTTTTCATTTGTTTATCTTTCTTACTAGATTGTAAGTGCTGTGAAGGCAAGGGCCACATCTAAGTCAACTCCTTGTCCCCAGCACATACTTAGTGTTCTAGGCCTGTTATCTAATAGATATGAACCCCCAAACACTGGTTCATCATAATTAGGCTCTTGCAAACTACTTACCTCCTTCTTCTTCCTCCCCTCTTCCTCCCCCCCCTCCCCCCTTCCTCCTCTACTTCCCTCCTCTCTCAAGGACCGAGCTCTGGTGATAGTCAGGTATCCATCACTTGGTACCTGCACTCAAGCATCTCAGCATTGCTGAAGGAACTAACTTCTTATTTTAAATAAATGGTCACTGCATTCAGATGGTCCCTCAGCACTGTGACAGTCCTATTGAACTTCTCTAAAATCTTCACTTTTTCACTCTTCAGAACTACTTTAGATCTTCTCATCTCACTTCTAAATTCTAAATCCACCCTACTTCATTGGACACAAAGAATTAATCAAAAAAGTCATCTTCTCACCACCAAAACTACTGTCCTCCCTCAGCTGGCCTCAAACTCTACCTGTCCTTGGGTTACTGTGGATTAAGTGTCAATCCTTCTTCTACTGCTTTGGCTGCCAAGCCCACTATCCTTCTCAAGGATGCTGTTTCTGCAATTACTTCCTCACTTCCTATCACCCTACAGACATCTCCTGGCATCTCCTATCCCAAAACATAAAAACAAAAACTTCCTTTTGTCTCATACTCCTTCACTTACTGCCCCATTTCTCTGCTCTACTTCATAGCAATTTATTTTTTTCCTTTTAACTTTTTATTCAGACATAATAAATTCAAATCACACAATTCAAATCACAGGAGAGATGCAAAAATAATACCAAAAAAATATGCCCTGTACCCAAATGATAACACCTTACACTTGCCTTATCCTTTTCTTTCTCTTCATATTTTCCTCTCACTTACTATTTTTATATTTTCCAAATGGTGATTTTCTAATTCTCTTATTCCTTCTCCATTTATTAGATGCCATTCTATTGTTAAAGGAGAAGCTTTCCCTTTTTCCCCCAGTTACTTATTGATTTGCTTGTGTAATATATTCATTGCATTATAATTCATTGTGAGCATTATATTTTAGTGTTCAGATTGTCTCAGATTTGGCCAGTGGAAGTCTTTTCAAGCTGGGTCCCATATCATTTTGTCATGCCCCCATTCTGTAAGCACATACATTCTGGTATAACAAGATAGTCCAAGCTTATCTTGTACTTTTCCTCCTCTATCCCTTGAATCAACCATTTCTCCAGTGAGCCTTTAGGTAGGGAATGGTATTTAGAAAATAATATCTAGAGCCTAGGTGTGCTCATTGCTACTGGGGTGTCATTACTTCTAGGTGCCCTTAGCAGACAGAACTGATAGTAGCTTAAATTTTACCACTTTAGAGAAACTTTTCCTGAGTACTCCATCTCATGTGGCTGCATAGTCATTCTTTATCACATCACCCTATTCTAACTTTCTTCATGACACTTGGCACTCACTGTTGGTTGGTTGGTTGCTTTATTGTGCGTCTTCCTCTGACTAGAAAATGAGTAGTACAAGAGCTAAGACCCTACCTATCTTTTCATCCTCAACACTTAGTAGAATGCCTGATGCCTAGTAGTCATTCCATACATTGTTGAATGGATAGATGAGTGGATGACTCCCTTGTCTTAGGGCAGTTTCACCTGTGTAACAGCTTCATCTTCTCTAGTCATGAACAGTAGGAATCTTTGGAGGGGCTCTTATGTGTCATGCACTCTCAGTGGTTAGAGACTGGGAAAAACGTTTCCTTCTTCATACTCTTGATGAAAACAGTAAAGATTTCTCATCGCTGTTAAGGAGCTTAATTCTCACAGCCCTTCTGTATTTGTTGTACAAATTGACCCTAATGTGGATTTCATAAAAACTGTTTTTATGAACACTAACTTTAAATATTTTTAAGATATTTATAATCATATTGCCTCTCAACCCTCCTCTTAAATAACTTAAACCTCTTACACATAAGATTTATTCATGAAGGTTAAGGGACCTACACTTTGATATTCTTGAAATGTATTAAGTTCATGCTTCTTTTTTTTTTTTTTTTAGTCTATGGCAATATCTAGATCACTTTTCGTGATCTGGCTTACCTCGTTTTTATTTTTGAATTTAATTTTATTCATTTTTCTATACAGCAGGTCCTTATTAGTCATCAGTTTTATACACATCAGTGTATTAATGTCAATCCCAATCGCCCAATTCATCACACCACCATGCCCCCCCGTGGCTTCCCCCCTTGGTGTCCATACGTTTGTTCTCTACATCTGTGTCTCAATTTCTGCCCTGCTAACTGGTTCATCTGTACAATTTTTCTAGGTTCCACATGTATGTGTTAATATACGATATCTGTTTTTCTCTTTCTGACTTACTTCACTCTGTGTGACAGTCTCTAGATCCATCCACGTCTCTACAAATGACCCAACTTCATTCCTTTTTATGGCTGAGTAATATTCCATTGTGTATATGTACCACATCTTCTTTATCCATTCATCTGTTGATGGGCATTTAGGTTGCTTCCATGACCTGGCTATCATAAATAGTGAGATTCATGCTTCTTTACTAGAATATCTGCTTTTCTTTTATCTACTGCCTCACTCCCGACTCACTGACTTTTTTTAATATTACCACTTTGGTGGGGTTTTAACTACATAATATAATAATTTTAAAACATCAGAAGATTTTACACAAAAGAAAAATTTAATTAAGTTTTTGTTTATTTAAAACAATGGAACTTAAGGGGTCATATTTGATAGGTTCTTACTAAGATAGTACTTATAGCCTAATGAATTTTATTATATCTTGTTCTGTATACATGTGTTTTGTGTGAGGTTTTTTCCCACTGTACTTTTTTAAAATAAATTTTATGTTAGGACAGTTTATATTTATAGAAAAGTAGGCAATATAGTACAGAGAATTATCATATACCCCACACTCAGTGTCTCCTGTTATTCATGTCTTACATTAATATGGTTCATTTATACAATTAATGAACCAATATGGATATATTATTATTGACAAAGTCCATAGTTTATTCAGATTTCCTTAGTTTTCACCTCACATCTTTTTTCTGTTCTAGGATCTCATTCAGGATACCACATTACATTTAGCTTTATGTCTCCTTAGGCTCCTCTAGGCTATAATAATTTCTCAGACTTTCCTTATTTTTGAAGAGCTTGACAGTTTTGAGAAGTATTGGCTATTTTACAGAATGTTTCTCTATCAGAAGCTGTCTGATATTTTTCACGGTCAGACTGGAGTTATGGGACTGGAGAGGAAAGTCACAGAGGGTAAAGTGCCATTTTCATCACGTTATTCCAGAAATACATACCAGCATGATTCATCACTGTTGATGTTGACCTTGACTGCCTGGCGGATGTTAGTGTTTGTCAGGTTTCTCTATGAATGTTACTTTTTTCCCCCTCTTCCCATAGTGTAGTCTTTGGAAGGAAGTCACTATTTGTAGCCCAAGCTTAAGAAGTGGGGGGTTATGCCCTACCTCCTTGAGGTGAGAGTATCTACATAAATTTTTGGAACTCTTCTGCACAAATATGTCTATTTACCCCTAATTATTTATTTATTTAATCATAGGTATTCATTTTATACTGTAGATTATAATTTAATACTCTTAATCTATACTCGTGCTTCTCTTCATAATCAAATGAATCTTTTGCCTTTTCCTAAAGATTCGTCTGGGGAGGGATAAAGCATGACTATTGCTTCAGTTTTTTGAGGCCTTCTGGGAATAAACAAGGCTGTAAAAAAAAAAGAAAGAAAAAAATACTCTTTTATTTATTTTGTTGCTCAAGTCATTTTTTTAGCATTAGCCATTGGGAGCTCCTTCAGTTGGCTCCTGTGTCTCTTTGACGTGTCCCCATCATTTTGGATTTTTTTTTTTTCTTTTGCTTTATCTTTTCTTGAGTACATCCTTCTGACTCTACAAGGTGCTCCAGGCTTATCTTGTATATATCCTGCCCGATAGAATCAGTGTTTTCTTTTTTTTTTTAAACTAAACTGGATTCTGTAATAGTATTCGTTTGCTTTTTGTTTTTAATTATGAATTAGCATGAGATATTTGTAACGTGATTATATTTTTATCAAAATATCAAGAAAGGTCTGTTTGCTTTGTGACTTTCCAGCTAGCCTGAATTTATTTCCATTAAAGATATAATTTGGTTTAGTTGCAACCAAGATTCCTATCAAGTGACTAAAGTGGTACCTCATTGTTTACCTGACATTTATCATATTTTCAAAAAATGAACTGGTTCCACACAAGTGAATTTTTCAGATGCTTAAAGCTTAGACTTTTCATTTGTCTGTTCTTTCCTTCCTTCAGGGAACATATTTTAGACACCTGCCATGTGCTAGGCACAGTGCTGGGTACCCAGAACAGAGAGACAAGACACAGCTTTGTTTCTTGAGTAGTCCACAGTCCGGTAGGGACATAGTTATACCTCAGCATGATAAGTGCTATAATAAAATTAAGCTCAAGATGAAGTAGAAGCCAACAGAAAAGATCAAGGATAATTTCTTGACATTTCAAAGGATAAATATTAATTACCCAGATGAAATAGGAGAGAATGAGTCAGGCAGGGAGGTGAAAGGAGATGGGCAAGGATGTTTTAACAAAATGAGTAGCATGTAACTGAAAGAGTATGCCTTTCTGAAGTACTACAAGGTGCTCACTGTGGCTGGAGCATAAAATAAGGTGGAGGTAGTGGTGAGAGTTGAAAAGTAAGCCTAGGATCCATCATAAAGGGCCTCATGTGCCATGTTTATATGTTAACATTTTGGTGGGGGGAGCACTGCTGGAGGGTTTTTAGGCGGAGGAGCAAGCAATCACTTTGACATTACTGTGGACAATGAATTAGAGTAGCCAAGAAACAAGGTGAGGAATCCATTTCAATAATCTAAACTAGAGATGAGGACCGTGATAACAGATTGAGTGAAGTGGATGGATTGGAGAGATAAAAAGGAAGTAGAATCAACACACCTTATCAACATACGGATGTGAGGTTAAAAAAGAGTGGGTGAGGGCTTCCCTGGTGGCACAGTGGTTGAGAGTCCGCCTGCCGATGCAGGGGACGCGGGTTCGTGCCCCGGTCTGGGAAGATCCCACATGCCGCGGAGCGGCTGGGCCCGTGAGCCATGGCCGCTGAGCCTGCGCGTCCGGAGCCTGTGCTCTGCAACGGGAGACGCCACAGCAGTGAGAGGCCCGCGTACCACAAAAAAAAAAAGAGTGGGTGATAATTGAAGTGATAAATAAAACAGACCTTACCTGCATGTACCTGACAATATAGGCTTGTACAAAAATTACCACACTATAATTAAAACCACATTTATGTCCCTTACTGAACAGAAGTTTGTGTGTCTACTTTCCAAATATTTTGGAAGCATTACTGTAGCTTAACGGTCCAGTGATGGTCCCTGTAAAGGAACAGTACATGTGAGGATTAAGTACTGAAGAGCTCTGGTATGTCACACTCTCGAGTTCTCAAAAATAGAACCAAATGAACGGAAAAGAAATCAACACTAGATGTAGGGAAATTTTTCAAATTAAAATTTGAAAAATTTATTTCTCTGGCACAATCCTTATAGCTAGTGTACAGCAGCCAGCTTGAGCTGCCACGCCAATGTGTCTAAAAATTTTCTCTTACATTTCTTGGCAGAGCTTAGCTAATACTGTCTGTTATCCCGGGTAGAAAATACAGTGATACAATACAGTTACACAGTGCATCGGTCTCACCAGCTCCTCTTGCTGTGCAAATAGCTCCATAAATGTAAGTTTGGCACTTGGAAAACCACAAATATTTTTGGCCTGCTTACATGGCATTTTACACAAACATTTTGGCTTACTACATGTCACTGTAACATTAATTGGGGTTATTCTTTATATTAATAAATGATTTTTGCCTCAAAAAGTTCCCAGAGAACATAAATGAATCTGGCCAGTATTGTCATGAAATATCTCAACATTTCCATAACGCTACTGGCAAATGATAGCAGCTCATTTCTGCAGATGAGAAAATTGAAATAGTGACTTAGATGTATCACCTCAAGCCTCCTTGTCTGATGTCTTCCGTATATATGCTGTTTCCAAAATAACATGGTTCAAAATAAAACAAGCATATTCAAATGTCAGATAACAAGTTTATATAATCTTAGTCATGAAGGCAGTTCCAGAAGGAGGTAGAAGACAACCAAAACAGAATATTGTAATTTTTATAAAATGAGAGGTAGAGAAAGGACTAGGAAACAGTCCAAAAGGCTCCTAGACAGTAACATCCTCTCCTAATTAGAGTGAAATCAGTAAAATAGTCATCATTAGGTTTACTAATATCCACTGAAATACAAAATAAAATAAGAAACACAGTTCATGCCTTGGCTTGATAAGTGCAAGAAAAACAGGATTTGCCTGCAGTTGTTTTGTTATAGCTTCGTACCATTCATGATGAGAAGAAACTTCTGGATAGACTGTACAAGTGGTTTTCTAGCTGCCTCTACAGATTTGTAGTTCCACTTGACTCATTCTTTCTCCTAACAAGTCATGAGAAAAATAGTATCTTTTAATAAGGAACTAATGAGTTGATATCTAAGAATTTCCTAATTAATTTATTCATTTCAAAAATTTAAGTATAAATCGTTTTTAACATTAAGATGAACTGTTCAATACAACCTCCTGACCAACGTTTTTTTTTTGTTGTTTTTTTTTTTGCCGTACGCGGGCCTCTCACTGTTGTGGCCTCTCCCATTGCAGAGCACAGGCTCCGGACGCGCAGGCTCAGTGGCCATGGCTCACGGGCCCAGCCGCTCCGCGGCATGTGGGATCTTCCCGGACCGGGGCACGAACCCGTGTCCCCCGCATCGGCAAGGGGACTCTCAACCACTGCGCCACCAGGGAAGCCCCCTTTCTTTCTCTTTCTTTTTTCTTTTCTTTACTTTCTTTTCTTTCCTTCCTTCCTTTCTTTCCTTTCTGCATTGGATCTTTGTTGTTGTATGTGGGCTTCCTCTAGTTGTGGCGAGTGGGGGCTACGCTTCATTGCAGTGCGTGGACTTCTCACTGCGGTGGCTTCTCTTGTTGCAGAGTACCGGCTCTAAGCACGTGGGCTTCAGTAGTTGTGGCATGCGAGCTCAGTAGTTGTGGCTCACGGAATCTAGAGCACAGGCTCAGTAGTTGTGGTGCACGGGCTTAGTTGCTCCATGGCATGTGGGATCTTCCCAGACCAGGGATGGAAACTGTGTGTGTCCCCTCCATTGGCAGGCGGATTCTTAACCACTGTGCCACCAGGGAAGTCCCTGCTTTTTATATACCAAAGTAAGTCCAGGCTCGTAAACATTTTTAGTAAGGAAGGAACTGAAGATAACACCATGTTTTGTATTTTCAAGTATCATCTAGGGGGCTTCCCTGGTGGCGCAGTGGTTAAGAATCTGCCTGCCAATGCACGGGACATGGGTTCGAGCCCTGGTCCAGGAAGATACCACATGCTGTGGAGCAACTAAGCCCCTGTGCCACAACTATTGAGCCTGAGCTCTAGAGCCCATGAGCCACAACTACTGAGCCCGTGTGCCGCAACTACTGCCGTGCGCCTAGAGCCCATGCTCCGCAACAAGAGAAGCCACCGCAATGAGAAGCCCGCATACCGCAACGAAGAGTAGCCCCTGCTCGCCGCAACTAGAGAGAGGCCACACACAGCAACGAAGACCCAACGCAGCCAAAAATAAGTTTATTAATTAAAAAAAAAGTATCATCTAGGAAAGGCCTTACACACAGATTGAAAAGTAATGTGTAAATCTTTGTATTGTGGGTGTGGTCCCTATGAAATCTAACCAACTACCAAAAATCTCTCTTCCACATCTAACCCATGCCCTTCTTTACTAAGTGACGCATAAAATTTGTCAAATTCAACTTTTAATACCTAGTTTAGATTTATGGACCTATAGAAGTAATGTGGAGGAAGTTATAAAGCTGCGCTATTATGGCTAGCCATTAGCTACATATGGCTATTTACATCAAAATTTAAGGGACTTCCCTGGTGGCACAGTTGTTATGAATCCACCTGCCGATGCAGGGGACACGGGTTCCATCCCTGGTCCGGGAAGATTCCACATGCCACAGAGCAACTAAGCCCATGTGCCACAACTACTGAAGCCTGTGCGCCTAGCACCTGTGCTCTGCAACAAGAGAAGCCACCACAATGAGAAGCCCACGCACCAGAGCGAAGAGTAGCCCCCGCTCGCCGCAACTAGAGAAAGCCCACGCGCAGCAATGAAGACCCAACACAGCCAAAAATAATTCATTAAAAATAAATAAATAAATATTTAAATTTGATTTAATTTAAAACTCAGTTCTTCAGTTGCACTAGCCACATTTAAAGTGTTCAGTAGCCACATGAAGCTAGTGGCTGCCATATTGGACAGCACAGTTGTAGAACATTTATTGGACAATGCAGATGTAGAACAATGCAGAGAGTTTAATTTGACAAAATAGTCTAGAAAGTATTGATACAAAAGGCACTTCAGTTGATAGTGACTTACATACTTATATATAACATATGATGGCTTCTCAGGAGGGAAGGCAATCAAACTGTTTATAAACAGAACCTGTAATTTCATTTTGCCAAAAAAGTGACTTAAGTTTTATAAATCCCACTTTCTTTCCTAAAATCCTACCCTAAAAAATTTACAAATGCAGAACTTGTGAAGGCTACATGTGCAGAATTGTATGTAGAGCCAGTTCAGGATTCCCAGAATTTCTCCAGTCCATCTTACACTACTCTTCCCTTCTACACATTTGCTCATTAGCTTCTACGCAATATGTTGACTTAAATGTTTATCTCATATATATATTTTTTTTTAACTTCTGCCTAATTTGCTGACTTAGATTGTACCCTTTTGGTAGACAAAGACTAATATGTAGCCATATTTGTGTATCATCTTGAGGTTAAAGTCTTTAAGTGCCACTTATACACCCCATATTTTTCAGCTTTGTATAAGAAAGTGATTGTTCTTAAGGAAATATTGTCACCCAGCCCTTAGTAAAAATGATAAAATATTTTTTCCACCCTCAGTTTTTTCAAAAGTAGACCCTTCTGATAAACTCTGCTCTATAATGCCTGAGTCCAGGTTGAGCCTGGGAGGTGTTAGGATAAGCCTGGAACATCTTGTGCCAGAAACTGTTGGGGGCATAGTCGAAGGACATGGATGCCAGCCTAAAGTTCCCACTGGCCAAATCTGGGGGAAATTAAGTATAGTAATGAATTATAAGTCATTGAAAAAATAGGAATGTATTAGTTCATACTGATGATGGATGGATGGATGGAGAACAAAGGAAGGCTCTTCTTTATAGTACAATGCTGACTGATAAATTTGGATGGAATGATGAAGTTGGAAAATCACCATTCTGCAACCATCACAACAAAGATTGGTTTAGGCAAGAATGATCAGTAGATGCTAAACATAGGGGGGATGTTTTGACAAGGAACAGGATGTTTACATAGTCTTAATTGTCTTCTCACTGCTTCTTAGTTACAAGGAGGAAAATAACTATAATATGGAAAAACCAGTGAGAGGCAGATGGGCCTCTGGATATGATACCTTGAGATACATTCAGCATCATTTATGTCATATTTGTATGTAAGTGGGAGGCATAACCTGAATTTAATCATAAGAAGACATCAGACAAAATCAAAGTGGAAATCATTCTATTAAAAAAAAAGTGTCCTGCATTCTTAAAAATGTCAATGTCTTGAAAGATAGGGGAGAAGAAGGCAGGGGGAAGGCTGTGGAACTATTCCAGATTAATGGAAACTAAAGAGACATGACAACTTACTGTTAATCTTTGATATAGGACTGGATCTCTGGACTAGAACTGAAAAAATGATAAAAAGGTCATAATTAGGACAGTTGCCAAGACTGGAATATGGATGGTAGATTAGATAAAGGGTATTGTATTGGTGTTAAATTTCCTAAATTTGCTAACTATATGATGAATATCTTTGTTCTTAGGAAGTACACAATGACGTACTTAAGGGTAGAGGAGGAGGATGTCTGTAACTTAGTCTCAGATGGTTCAAGAAAATGATTGTGCATGTGTGGAGATAGAGAATACAATTACAAATGTACCATATCGTCAACAGTTGGTGAATTTGAGTAAAGGCTACAAAGAAGTTCTCCAAGTGTTGCAAGTTTTCCATAAATTTGAAATTATTTCAAAATAAAAATTTTACAACTCTGTTCGATGTTCTCTAGCCCTTTCTAAGGCACAAAATGACATGACGGTGATGAAGATGCAATCAGAGGGACTTTCGAAAGAATATGACCGGCTCCTGAAAGAACACTCAGAACTTCAGGTGGGTGACATCCATTTTACGAGCCTCAGCTTTTTGAAATAGTAATTAATTACCTAAGTCAATTATTTGGGTTATTTGCCCTTCGCAAGCCAAGAGGATTGATAGTTAATCCTGACTTTGCAAAGTGATTAAATAAGCCAATTTTTACTTGAAGATTGGGATATTGCATGAAAATAATCATAACAGAGAGAATTACTGACATGCTAACTTACAGCATTCTAGCTGGAGTAAACTTTTAAACCAAAGAATTGAGCCATAAAAACAGCAGCATTGGAAACCAGACTGGTTCTGGAAAAATTTAGTTTTACCATTTAGAATGTTTGCCATATGCACGCCAAAATAAAGCCAAAAATGGAAGATCCACATTACACTACTCCTTCTATCCCACTGTTTGAAATATCTTAGGACAAAGCCTGAGGCATTCAAATATATGTTTTACCTCCAGAGTTGAGTTGAAAGATGGAAATGGAGAAAACCTTTTTATCATTGAAGTCAGAAAGTCAGGGGCCATGGTTTTCTTTCTGTTCCCCTTCAGTCCAGCAAGAGTCAGTTCCCTACCTTCACCCATGTTGGGTTTGTCTTCCGTTCCTTCTTGGGCTGCCAGCCCCTAGCCTGATTTGATTTCCCAGCCCACTTTGACCACGTGTGGGGAGAATTCAGGGAAGAGACCATTCCAGAGGCAACCCTGGCCCTCGCAATTCCTCCCAAGATGGAGGGTCTCTGCTCTTCTGCTTTCAGATTGGGTTTATCCTTAGAAATTGGCAGCATTTGTGGCCTTCAGTGAGGGCTTTTTAGCAATTACAGCTCTACAGTTATTTCACTGTATTAGAAGCCTTAGTACCAGGACTCATTTCCCTGCATGTCAGTGGTCATTGTATCTTCAGGATCCAGCACTGTGCCTGGCACAAGACAAACAAGCACGATATTCATAGGCTTGGAGTCAGACAGGCCTCGAATAACTATAACTTTCTTACTAGCTTTGTGATCCCAAGTAGGTCATGTCACCCCTCTGGGGCTCACTTTTCTTCATCTGTAAAATCAGAATAGTAATAACACCTGGCTCACTGGCTTGTTGGGAGGATTAAATAAAATGTGTAGGGTGCTTAGCATTGTGCCTGGCTGATAGTAAACACCCAAGGAATGATAGCTGTTATCATAATTATCACTATTGCCAGTACTCCTCTGTAGAAATTTTACTGAAAGAATGACTTATTCTCATCCAGCCACTTTGGCCTTGATTAGAGCCAGTCAAGAGATAATCTGATGCACATCTGTAATCTGGTATTCCCAGCTGAGTTGCGTGTCTGATTTAACTGACCTACTTTGACAGTAGGGTGACCAGAGAAGCATAGATACCCTGTGGGCTCCAGACCCAGGACACCAAGAGCTCAGATCTCATGCTCTGGAGTAGATAGTTAGATTTTCAGCAGGACCACCCTTTCTCCATCTCTACAACAGAGGTCCTGAAATTGCTGACTTCACCATGGCATGATGAGAATTATTCCATTGCATACTTAAAGATCCACCATGGAAAGTGAAGAAACGTTTCAGAAGCCTCTCGCCTAGAAATAGAACTATTTTTCCCTCCCATCTGTGAGATCAGGGTGTAGTCAACAAGGATGAGCATCTACACCAGTGGTCTCTGCCCAGGGTATCAGAACCGTTTAGATCCCTGGATGGAGAAAGAAGCAGAGAATGTCCCATTGTGGTAACAGCCAATGATTCTGTTAATCCCTCAAGAATGTATGTGATAGTAAGATACCTTCAACCCATTTTCTTTCCCCAAAAAAAGCTTCAGTTTGAAGCTTATGCATTCCTGATAAAAGATGTTCAAAAGTTTTTACGAGTAATCTCTTCCCAAGAAAGTAGTTTTTATACCTGTCTTTGAAAAAATGTCCTCATCCCAGATATGCCAGGTGCCAGGCTGAGAGTTGGGCCTTGGTGCATTTAAGCCTTGTATCCAGGTTTTTGAAATACTTATGGATGACATTTACTGAGGGTGTGCTCAGGACCAAGCACTTGGCTGATGGCTTCATATATGTTATCTGCGTTCTCTCCTTGATAGCCCATCAAATTATTGATAAAGTACATATTTTAATACCCTATTTTGTGAATGAGGGAAAGGAGACCCAGAGATGTTAAATAATGTACCCAAAGTCACTGAACTGAAAAGTGATAGCTTTCAAAGTTGGATTTAAAGTCAGGAAATCTTTCTTCAGAACTTCCATCATTAACCATTATGTTCCTTCACCTGTGCTGGTCATTGGACTGTGGGTTCTGGGGTCCGCTGTCTGGATTCTGTGCAGATTCAGCCAAAGGGAGGCACTGGTAGAAGACTGAAGGCAGGAGGAGGGGGAAAGCCAAGAAAGTCTCCTGTTTTCTCCACTTCGGGTGGCATCTGCCACAGCAGCCTCATCTCTTTCCATGGTCCCAGTTCCCACTGGGCGTCTTCCACCTGGTGGGACCTCGTTCCTGGGATCTGTTAACACTGTCTCCTCCATTGCCCTCCAGCCCAAAGAATGGTTTTCTGCCGTTGCTAATACCTGAGGTGTCTTTTACCACCCTGTGTGGTGTGTCTACTCTCTCACCACCTATGAAACCAATTCCCTGTGATAAATATCTGATGAAAAAAACTCTCATCTCCATGGTTGACCAGTTCTGTAAACCTCGGGTGAATCATTTGACATTCATGCAACTTGGCTTCTTCAGTACTTAGATGAGGATTATAATATTTCATGAGCATTAAATCAGATCCTGGGCAAGAAAGCACTTTAAATATATTTAAACAAGAAAAACTCTCTACAACTGTACGGTGCTATGAGTTATTTCTCGATTGGACACTTCTTTTTCCCATCCACCTACTTAACCCTCCATTGTCCAGTAGGAGAACCTGAATAAGATTCTGAAATATAGGTGTCATTAAATGAGAACCATTTTCTTAAAAGTGACTCTTACACTTTGATATTCACATTCTGAACCCAGCTGAGAAGCAAAAGATTGCTGTAGACCATCTACAGTAAAAAGCTGTACCAAACTGTTCTTCACGATTTTACTTCAATTGTCAGACCAACCTCAATAATTGAATTACATCATAAAGTTCATTGGGAAACTTAACTTTTCAATTTTATATACTTGATATACTTTAAATAAAATAATCATAAAATAAAGGACTGTTAAAACGTTAAGGAAACAGGTGGAAGAGAGGAAAGCTTGTTTCTTTACTGTAAACAAATCCCACTTTACATCTTTTAAATTTGTTTGGATTTCCCCATCTGATCCCCTTCCTGTTATAGGCACTAAATAAATATTAGAAAATAATTCCTTTGAAATATGTAGTCTTTGCCTTTCCTTGTTTGCCCTGGCTCTCTTCTAGAAAAGAAAACCCAGAATGTACTCAGAATAATTGGCAGCTAGCCATTTTAAAATTTCATTTTGGAAAATCACCCTTCACTTAAGGGACTTATCCAGAATAGCAGATCCATTAAAGCTGTGCTTTTTATCTTAGGTGGTAAGATACATGGAAACACATAAAAGCGGTACCTTGTTACTCATATACCTCCTCTAATGCTGTCTTCTGACTCGATTGCTTAAAGTTGATGTTACTGAAGTTGCTCTGAAAGCAGAAATGCTCAGCCGCAACGAGAGCTCGATAGCTTCCCGGGTGCAACAATAACCCCAGAACTCCATTGTTTGTGATTTTTTTTCTCAGTGTAGATGTCTACCTTCTTCGTGCAAATGATCTCTCTGGTTGACTTCTATCCCACTTTCCTCCAGTTTTAAGTCATGTATTATAGTCGTCTTGAGATCAGCAAAGAGTATAATTTGAGAAGCCAGTTCTATTGGCAAATATCTGAAGAACCAAAAGAAGCCCACCCCATATGGGTTTTTTGGTTCTCTTCTTTCTTTGCCAAAAATCTTCATTAAGTTTGCAAGAGGGAAATTTTAGAAATTTTGTTTTCCTTGTATAAGCTGTGAAATGAAAGCAAAATATATTAAAGCAGAGGAAAAGGTGAACTTATCAAGAGTGTTATTTTTTTATCCCTCTAAGCACTTTTTCAAGTAAAACTACTCACTTTGTAGTTTTTTAAAATTTGAGACTTTCTCAATCTATGTTTTAATTTGATATTCTCATAATAACTATACACAGAAAAGGATGTTTTTTAAACGTCCTTGTCATATTTATGAATGTGTTTCTCACTCTTGCTATAACTACCCGTCACATTTTTTTTCTTGCAGGATCGTGCAGCGAAAGGCAATAAGAAAGGCCTGTGAACTTTATGAAAGAAGACTGTGATACACCATGTCAAGAGGATAAATTTGTTATCATGTTAGCCTCTGGAAAACTTAAAGTTCAGTTCAGAAAAACAAACTGTCTGTGACCAGCCAGTATTTTTTTTAATGCCACACACATAGGCTGTTGTCATAATGGCATTATCACAATATTTGATGATGTTTCAGATATATTGTAAAGTCTGTATTCTAGCTCTCAAGTGAAATATAAGCATGTTAAACACCTTATCTAGATATAGTAACACTGGTGTATGGTGGCTGTTTACCAATAAAAGGAGAAATTCATTAGCCACTTACTTCCAAACTTAGATTTTTAAGTTGCATGAAACCATTAAACAACCTTAAAAGCTTTGATGAATTTCCAATAATAATACTACGCTTACTTAATCAGACGATGGTGTATTTGAAAATAGTATTCAATATCAGCAAGTTTGTTCATAGGGAGATTAACTAAGGATAAATGATTAGAAGTAGCTACTATATTTATAGGTAAGAGTCAGAAAGAGCAAAAAATAAAAACAATGACCTTAAGTTTTATTTTTTTAAGCCTGATGGTACTGCAGTTGACTGTCATAAAACAACTATATTGATAATTATATTTTTGTTACTGTGCTTCTGCACCTGTTGGGGATTATTTTTGTTGACATTTGTGTTACTAACACATAATTAGTAAAGATTCTGCTTTTTTAAAGTTCATCTGGGAATGGAGTTTACATCTATTTGCATAACTGCCACAGCACTGAACTGAAATTATTTTACAACAACGTGGAATTCTTGACTTGGAAATGTATAATGTATCCAAAAAGCAGTGTTTCCCATTGCTGTGAGAGTTGCTAATTATACAAATATTACCTCAAATATACACACAGTGGCGTCACAGTTTTGCCAAGATGTTTCTGTATTCTGAAAGCTAAATATTAAATACTGTTTTTCTATTCAAATATTCCATTTAGTTTCCTTTAGGAGAGGATGATTGTATATTAATGCGATTTAGGTTGTTCCAGTGTTTAGACTTGAAAAACCATCTTCCTTGTCTCTAAATATAAAAGAAAATGGAAAATAACTACTGGAGTTTTTACTTTTCTGGTATTTGTTTTATCCTTTGTTATTTATTGTCATTTTAGCACCAACTTCATGCATATTTAATTTTTTTCACTGTAAAGTGGGTGAAGTGAGCAAGTACGTAAGTATTTTATTTCAGATAAAAGGAGTTAACTGCTAGAAAACAGACATGTAGGAGACATTTAGCAGAGTAAGAAATGGGAGTTAGACCATATGGGCTGACAGCACCGTAAATAACAAGGCAAGGGAGCGCTGACAGAGGAGAGAACTGAACAAGTAGCAACTTAGAAATATCGAAGTGCGATCTACCTGGTTAAGGATATAGATACTGTTCGTGATCCTGGCCTGGTGAACAGAAATCAAGTCTAATGACAGAGTAACATACAGAAAGTAGAAAATACACAGCTTTAGAACTGGTAGAACCAAATTATAATCCTAGCTTCAGCACTAATTTAGCCATGGGATTTTGTACAAATTATTCAAACTTGCTAGATTTACATTTCCTCACCTCCGAAATGGGAGTCATAATATTTAGGTCAGGGTTATTGTATAAACTAAGATAACACAGTGATTCGCAAAGTTATGCAGACTGTACAGCAAGGGGAAAGCCCAGGTGCTCTTTGAAGAGCATAAGGATTTGAAAGATTCCCAGAAGACACTTTAAAGTATACATTTAAGTATTCTTAGTCCTCAACCCTCTCAGTTGTCCAGGTCTGCAAACTGAGGCCTGAAAAGTGTATGCAGTTTTCCCAAGTTAACATGGATAGTTAGATCCAGGGCTAGGATTTGAGTCTAGAATTTAGGTGTCCTAGTTCCCCAGATATTACTCTAGTTTTTATAAACAAATCAGCTATAATTTGCTAAAAAAAATACTGCCATGTACTAGCCAAGGTCTGGACTATGGAGTCTGGCTCCCATGTCGTGTATTTTACACTACACTGAAGGCCTCTTGAGCTCTGCTTCTTAGTTCTTATGATTCTCCTAGCCAGTGAGGGTGTTTAGCAAATCCTATTATAAATAAACACGTATTCCATGGATTTAGTTAGACTGCATATTAAGTTATGTTCCTCCTGTCAGTAATGACTTTTTTTTTTTTTTAATTATTTTTGGCTGCATTGAGTCTTTGTTGCTGTGCACGGGCTTTCTCTAGTTGCGGCAAGGAGGGGCTACTCTTCGTTGCAGTGCGCAGGCTTCTCATTGCGGTGGATTCTCCTGTTGGTGGAGCATGGCCTCCAGGTGTGCGGGCTTCAGTAGTTGTGGCAGGCAGGCTTCAGTAGTTGTGGCAGGCGGGCTCAGTAGTTGTGGCTCGCGTGTTCTAGAGCGCAGGCTCAGTAGTTGCGGTGCACGGGCTTAGTTGCTCTGCGACATGTGGGATCTTCCCAGACCAGGGCTCGAACCCATGTCCCCTGCATTGGCAGGTGGATTCTCAACCACTGCGCCACCAGGGAAGTCCCAGTGATGACTTCTTCATATCTTAGGCTGTATTATAGGTTCAAACACAGAAGTGTTATTCTTGCCCTTTGCTATAAGTTGCTTAAGAGTTTTGTCAGACTCTGTCCTACTTGCAAATGTACCTTGAAGTTCCAGACTCCAGGAAGTTGCACTTAAGAAGTTCTAGCCGAGCATCTAGAATTTGGCGTTAGTCATCCTCATTTCTTGCCGGGCTCTGTCTTGGGCCCCAGTACTGGTAAGTAGATTACCTGGAACCCCAGTCTAGAGCCTGGAATTTAACTGCTTTCTATGGTGCTGTCCTGATGCCACCAACCTGCCTGGATCTCTAAAGACCCATGCTGTGGTCCCGGAGCTGTTCTGCCTGCCTGCTGAGACCTCACAGCCTCCTTGGACCTCAGAGCCACAGCCACTTGGCTGCACCTGCTCCTGTCCTCCTGCCCCGCCTCTAGGGCTTGGTCTGGTTCTGCCTTCCCATCCCGTTGTCCGTCGCCTTCTCACCATCCCTCCCATCTACATCCCACCACAGCGGAACAGCCATGCCCAGACCAACTGACAGGTGACACACCTTACGTTTGAGGGCCCACAATGCAGTGCATAAATACAGCGGTCCTTTTATGCCTTGACTAATATCTGGAATGAGTTATTTGAAGGCCATGAAGCCCTTTTGAATTTTTTTTTTTATTCCTCAGCCTTCCTTTCCTAGAATTCTTGAAACACCACTAATGAAAATACCATTTTCTTTTTTTAACGTTTCTTTCTCTAAATTTACCAAGTGGCATTTATTTCACAGTATTGCTTTCCACCTTGATCTCTAAACATATGACTTTGTCTTTCCTTGTATAGCCAAAAGTGATTTCCAACACTACAAAACTGAAAACAACCGCCCAGAAGCTGTCCATGTCCTGATGCCTGGAATCTGAATATTCTCCTCTGGCAAAAAAGTGAATATTACCTGATATGGCGAACCACGTGATGAAGTTAAGGCTCTTGAGATGGGGAGATTATCCTGAATGATCTGAGTGGGCCCTAAATGCCATCACAGGTCTCTTTAAAAGAGGCAGGGCTTCCCTGGTGGCACAGTGGTTGGGAGTCCGCCTGCCGATGCAGAGGACACGGGTTCGTGCCCCGGTCCGGGAAGATCCCACATGCCGCGGAGCGGCTGGGCCCGTGAGCCATGGCCGCTGAGCCTGCGCGTCCGGAGCCTGTGCCCCGCAACGGGAGAGGCCACAACAGTGAGAGGCCCGCGTACTGCAAAAAAAAAAAAAAGAAGAAGAAGAAAGAGGCGATGGGAGATAATACCACCCGGAAGAGGGGAAGGTGCTGTGACCACAGATGCAGAAAGCAGAGCGCTGCAGCCACCAGAGCTGGAAGCGGCAAGGGACGCGTTCTCCCTGGAGCCCCTCACAGGAGCCGGACCCTGCACACCCCAGCCAAACTGATTTTGGACTTCTGGCCTTCAGAACTGTGAGACAGTAAACTTGTTCCAAGCCACCAAGTGTGTGGTAATTTGTTACGGCAGCCATAGGAAACTAACGCAGGAACATGCAGGACAAATCTGTAATGGGCTGGAGTGAATTTCACAGCAGGTAGAAAACAGACACTCTTCGACACCAGCTGGGCTTCCCCAAAGATAGCCTTAGCCGTCTCCCCTCTTAGTTCTCTTCCTCCTTCAATTTTATTTCTCTCCACCCCCACTGCCACTGCCAAACCAAGCCATCATCCCTTCTCACCTGGACTACTGTCACCACTCCCTGCCCGTCTCCTCCCTAGGTCCACACTCTCAGAAACCACAGCATTCCCTGCTTAAAGTCTAGCAAGTATTCCCACTGTACCTCAGATGAGACTCCCGAAACCTCACCAGGCCCCTACCTCCTCTCCAGCCTCACCTCCATCTACTTGCCCTGCCGACCACAGCGGCATTCAGAGTCCTCTTAGAACAAGCCAAGTTCTTTCCCCTCTCAGCGTTTTTACATACACAGTACCTCCTCCCAACCCTATTTTGTTTATCCTATTTTATTTTTATCCTATTTTATTTTCATACTTATCATTGTCTGAAATGATCTCATTTATGGTTTGGTTTTGTCTCCTGCCCGGAGACTTAAACACAGTTCCTACACACGGTAGAACAGTATTTCTCAACAGGCAGTGGGGAAGATGTTCCCAAGGGACACTTAGCCATGTCTAGAGGTGTTTCGGGTTGTCATAACTAAGGGACTGCTGCGGGTGGGTAGAGGCCAGGGATGCTGCTAAACTCACTCAACAATGCACAGGGTGGCCCGCCACAAGAAGGAGTTCTCTGACCCCGAATGTCAATATTGCCGAGGTTGAGATACCCTGCAGTGATGCTTATGGCGGAGGATACTCGGTGTGCCCCAATACCAATCTTTAATGCACCTGTGGTGAGACATACCCCGATGTTTTTACACACAGTTGCCAAGCATAAGGACAGTATTTTCCAGTCTCCTTGTAGGTAGAAACAGGAAGGAATGTCACGTGGTAGCAGTTTCTTTTTTTTCCTTCTTCCATCCTGCTGCCTGATACACAGGCGCTGCCATCTGAGATCCTGAGATTGAGGCTGTGCAAGCTAAAGCAACAAGACAGAAGGATGCTGTGTGCCTGCCACCACAGAGCACCCAGCTCTCCTGCATCGCTTCTCACCAGATAGTTCAGTAAATAAATGACAACAGATATGTTTAATGCATTGTCTCTCTTAACAGCCTAGACATGGATAAAGAACCAAAAACACATTTCGCCTTCTAGCACAAAACCATCAACCTTTTTTCCTTTCTCTTTCCTACTCAAAGGGTTTCGACTTCCCTGCCATTTTCATTAGGATCATGATTTTAAATTACATCCTCTACTTTCTCTGCAGTCCAGCTTATTATATTTAACTTAACCATTATTAGTCCATTGACAGCGTGCAGTGTGCCCCCCCACAATGTCTGTGCATTTCCCACGGGAAGAATTTACAAGGAAAGATCTCTGGTCTCTCCTCTGTCTTTACTGTGACTTTTGCCACAAGGAGAACAAACACAGGCGCATTCGGTTACACTTTGTATAACCACACAGAACATAAGAGCTTGAGGTCTAATTGTGACAAAATTAGAAAAGACTAAAGTTCCTACAGGGTTTTGTTCTTGGTGATCACCCGTTTTTCTAAATTTGGGCAAAGGATGTATTTGAAGTTTTGGCTTTGCCCCCTAAGCCAGATGCCTTCCTGGTCAGCCAAGTTTCTCCAGAATGTATTTATCACTCCTTCAGAGATCTTTGTTCTCCCTGAAGCAACACTGTGGTAAAGAATTTCATTCTCATTCTTCCAAGGGCTGCCAATTTCCTGGAGCCCAAATGACTTCCTGGCACATCTCAGCCAAGGGCTTCCTGAAATAACCCTCCACGGGGGGGTTACTTCTGAAAAGTCTTCTTTAAGTTTGTTTGGTTTTTTCCTCTTAAAACAAAATTGACACACAACTAACGTAGAAAACATAAAAATCACAGAAAAAGAATACAGTTAGCAGTCTGGTTAATGCTCTTACACATACAAATACTTATTATACACATAGGAATATTTACAAAAGTGAGAGCATGCCATACATGCTATTCTGTGACCTGCTTTTATTCCCCGACATCAATAAAGATTTTTCTAGAACAGGACCTCCAACAGGTCATGGAAACATCACCCATCACCCGAGGGTTTAGGGTTTTTTCAAGCTACATATAGTCGTACCCATATGCCCCATTCACCACTAACTACACCATTGAGAATTACCACCCCCACCCCCCCCCCCCGCAGGCAGCAGGACTGTGCCATAACCGTCCAGTATGTGAGGACAGGAAAAGGGGATGAGAGCCACTGTCCTGTGACACACAATATGTGATTTAGCCCCTGTTGGACATTTAATGAGAACCTTTATTGGCAGAAAATGCTCTACAAGCAGTAGAGCATCGTGGTTATATGCACAGACCACCTGGAATCAAATCCCACTTTGAGTCCTAGTTTCTTCATTTTTAAAGTGACAGTAAGACTACCTCAGGGACTTGCTGAGAGGACTAAATGAGGTAAAACACTTTGTCTGGCAGAAAGCGACTCTGAACGTTATACAAAAACTGGTACCCAATGGTAAATTGCCTTCAAGAAAGAGAAAGGAAGAGAAAAAAATATAATCTGAAAGGAGAATTTATATGTTTTAAAAATGGACCCCCTAGTTCTACATAATGAAAATGTACAATGAGGCAGTTTTGGATGACTTTTTCTGACAACTCTAGGCTGTCATTCCCCTGACACCTCTCCTCCAGCCCCAGGCAAAGCCCAGCATCTAATTTGCATAGGAATGCAATAAATGTTTGTTTATTTGGATTGAATTCAGTTCTAATGCATCAGATTCTCTTCAGATGATTCTTCCCATTCCTCGTCTTTAGGGTATGTCCTGTTGTTTTAAGATTATGACAGAATCAACTACCATTTTGACCAACTTTCTTAAGATATTACTTAGTCCCTTTTCCAGGCCAGTAACATATTTCTCTTCAAATCCCATTGGCAGATTTGATGTTGTGGAAGGGCCTGTGTCTGGGGTGTTTCATTAGCCACTTGGACCTTTACTGCAACTCTTATTTTTCCTTTCCCTATGATTAAAAATACATACACACTTGTGTATGTGTGGCTGTGTATGTGTGTGATGTTTCTAACTCTTTGAAAAATAAAAGAGGCAAGGGCAGGGGCAGATCTACAGTTTGCAGTGGAGGGGGCTTACTAGATAAAATTTGTAGAGATCTCTGTAAGAAAGATAATATAAAATTACCAAAGCAAAATTAGGTTTGAACATGAGAATTTCTTCAGAATAAGAACAGAAATGACAACAAATTGCTAGAGACTTGGAGACCCAGATCCCTTTCTTCTAAGGGACTCCTTAACTCCATATAAATCTGCCTCTAGGGAAGAAATGGGAGGGCAAAGTTAATGTAATCAACATGCTGAAAACTTCTTCAAAATCTAACGGAACATGCATCACAATCACGTTTTTATTTCATGGTAAGTATATTAGTTTCCTATTGCTTCTGTAACACATTACCACAAATGTGGCTCACAACAACACAAATGTGTTCTCCTACAATTCTGGAGGTTAGAAGTCTGAAATGAGTGTGATGGGGATAAAATCCGAGTGTTGGCAGGGCTTGTTTCTTCCGGAGGCCCTAGAGGAGGGTCTGTTTCCCCACCTTTTCCAGCTCTGCATTCCTCTGTCTGCATTGTATCCTCAGAGCCAGCAATGGCCAGTGGAGTCTTTCTCTTCACACTCTGACATTGGTCTGCTTCCCTCTTTCACATTAAGGACCCTTGTGATTACATTGTGTCCACCCAGAGAAGCCAGGGTAATCTCTTTATCTTAAAGACGATTGATTTGCTACCATTGCTTTTGATATTTAATTCCACCTGCTATCTTAATTCCTCTTTGCCACGTGAGTTAACACACTTAACAGGAACTTCCCTGGTGGTCCAGTGGTAACAACTAAGAGTTCACAGCTAGGACCCGGTACAGCCAAACTAAGTAAATAAATATTTTAAAAAACAAAAAGAAACAAAACACTTAACAGTTTCTGGGGATTAGAATATGGTCACCTTTGGGGAGACCATTGTTCCGTCTACCACAGTGAAGAAGCTACTTGAATGCCAAGTTCTTTTGAAAATGCTTTTTGCAATCGGATTCCTATAACATTGGTTCTCCGTTTGGAGAATTTGCGGGGTGGGGCGGTAATAGAGGGAATTTTATTTTATTTAAATTGAAGTATAGGTGATTTACAATGTTGTGTTACTTAGAGGCGGGTACAGCAAAGTGATTCAATTATACATACATATCTATTTTTTTCCAGATTCTTTTCCCTTAGAGGTCATTACAAAATACTGAATATAGTCCCTGGAGAATTTTTATTTTTAAAAGTCCATCTGTGAGGGAATCCAAAGCATGACTGTACGTTTCAGAACTGAAAGGGAGCAGGTATTCCAAGCTGAGCATGCCCAAAGCCTGCTGCCTGTGGTTTTTCCAAATGAAGGCAGCTGCAAAACTCTGCCAACACTTAAAGATACCAGATGTAGGATTTTCACTCAAAGAAAACAAAATTGCAAAAAGATAGCTGATTGAACACACCTTTTTACTCTCTCCTAAATTGCACTAAAACTAAAGGGAGTTTTTAAAGGCATAAACCTATAAGGATAAAGTGAGTATGAGAAGAAACAGCACCAAAGTTCTAGAAGCTGCAAAGCAGGTGAACAAGCGGTACTGACTTGGTGGAACTGAGGAAGAATGAATTCTACTTCCTCCAGGAAGGGCAAGTCAAGAACAAAGTCTGTTTAAAGGACCAAATAACTGAGGCTCCGGAAGTGGTGGCACCAGCTACTTCCGGCAAAGGAGTGCTGAAATGAGGCGGCTTGGTTGAAATGCTGTTTGAAAAGCAGATCCCTAGATGCCCCTGTCTTCCTGCAGTGCTCGGTGACCGCCCTCCCTCATCCTAGCAGCGACAGTTCATCTCTCTGAAGAGCTGGTAAAGCAGGTCTTTTTCCGAAACAGAAAACAGGTGAGTTAAATAAATGACGTATCATACTAATTACAGAACTTCTTCCTTAACCCACCATGAGGGCAGCCAGTCCCTCATTTTCAGGCAGAAGACCAAACAATTCTTTTTCTAGGCGGGGATCTCTCAGACCCAAGAGAAAAGACCTTCTGACACAGCCATGGGTGTTGAAATCAGGAGTTCCCGGCCAGCTCTCCCTACAGGACACCTCACCCTCTCACCCAGAGCTTCCAGGCAGCTCTTGAGGTCCCCTCCTTTTAAATACAAGCAGGCAGTCAAGCCTGAGGAGACCTGAGAAAAAGTTCTAATATGAAAAAATAGAGACCAAAAAACAAACTGAAAAAAAAAAAAGTAGAGAAAACAAAGTGTGCTGGAGGAGGAAAAGTACAGTGAAAAATAACAACTCTTAATGTCTTCAGAGAAACCGTGGATTCTTATTTCAATACACCCATGAAATTAGAACTGGAAGCTATAAAAAAAATTTTTTTTCAGAAAACAAAAATAAGCCCTTAGGAAAAACTAGAAGGAGGGCCCAATCAAATCCCCAGCACAGTGTCTGAAAATAAACCCACATAAATTACCTGGGTTCAAAGAGAAGATTCTCGAGGTTTCCAGTGAGAAAGCACAACACAAAGGTGAAGGGAATCTGAACGAGTTCAGATTTCTCAAAAGGAAATCTGAAAGGTGGAAGACAATGGAGCAAGGCTTTCAAAAGTCTGAGAGGAAATTATTTCCAACCCGGAACTGTGTACTCAATCAAGTTATAAATCAAGTATGAGGGAAGAATAAAGACATTTTCAGGCTCGCAAGTTCTCAAAACTTGTACCTGCCACACACACCTCCTCAGGGAGCTGCAGGTAGAGGATGTGTTCCACCTAAAGGATGAGTAAACGGAGAAGGAGGAAGCCAGGAGCCAGAAAAATGGAGATCCGCGTGGGCAGAGACAGAGGGGGACCAACAGGAGGATGGTCAAGGGAGATTCTTAGCCACGAAGCGGCTCAGACCACTCTGGGAGAGGCTTTTACAAGAAGACGTAGCTGGGCTTCCCTGGTGGCGCAGTGGTTGAGAGTCCGCCTGCCAATGCGGGGGACATGGGTTCGTGCCCCGGTCCGCGAAGATCCCACATGCCGCGGAGCGGCTGGGCCCGTGAGCCATGGCCGCTGAGCCTGCGCGTCTGGAGCCTGTGCTCCGCAACGGGAGAGGCCACAACAGTGAGAGGCCCGCGTACCGCAAAAACAAAAACCAAAACAAACAAAAAAATCAAGAAGACGTAGCTAATCACATTCCTCACGTGAATGAACTGGACATAAGGAACATATGGAAAAGAGATTTCGATTATGCTGGAGGAAGGTTTGAGGTTACATAGAGATAAGTTTCAGTGGTCATGGGAAACTAAGCAAATAACACAAGAGGAAAAAAACCAAAAAAAACCCAAGACAATCAAAACTCAAAAGAACATTAAAAAAAAAAAGTCCAGGAAATTAAAAAGTAATAGCTGCTTACCATACAGCTCCATTCTGAATAGAAAACAGAACTATAACAATGGGAATCCTCACTCTTAATGTAACCAAAATTCGGCCCCTGGATTGGGAGATGGAGAAAGGGGGAGTGTGTATGGTTTGGCAGCGGTGGGGACACAGGAAAGAGAGTTAAACTCTCACCTCACAGAGTGGGAAAACTGAAAACAAAAAACCCAAAATGCATGAATATTATTTAGAGATATGGAAATACCTATCAAAGAATCAGCTAAAGGATTTAAAAGTGGTTGTCTCTGGGAAGGGGAAGCTGGGGGAAGGGGCTGCTGTTCTTATTCACCCTTGTAGAAGTAGTCGATTCCTGAAACCATAACATTGATAAAATTAAAATTTTAAAAAATTTTAAAGAAAACAACATTGCTAAGCTAAGAATCTATTTCACTTTTCTGGAAGTGCTGTTCAGGTGAATGAGAGGTTTATAATACATTATGAGCCCTTTGGGATTGACATACGCCCACTACTATATATAAAATACATAACTAATAAGGACGTACTGTATAGCGCAAGGAACTCTACTCAATACTCTGTAATGACCTATATGGGAATAGAATCTAAAAAAGAGTGGATATATGTATATAACTGTTTCACTCTGCTGCACAGCAGAAACTATACAACACTGTAAATCAAATGTACTCCAATAAAAATTAATTTAAAGAAAGAATAATACATTATGAGCTCTTTGGAAGAAAGAAAGCCTTATTTAGATTTCTTTATATTGGTCCTCAGCCCGTATTAGCATCTCCATTTGTTCCTAGTATAATTAGGTTAACATTACATTAGCATATGACTTTGCCTTTTCCAGAACTCTAATTAAGATTTTAAAGAAGATGTATACCGGTGGGAATCTCTCATTCACCCTCTGTTAAACACCTTTCCTATTTGATTATAATTCCACTTACTAATTCCTTCTGGCTTTTGTCTTCCAAACAATTTTTGATTTTTATTACATGAAGGCAGTTTGAACTGATCCAGCAAATGGTTTACAAGGTCCAGGTGTAAAATAAATTGGCAACCTAAATAGAAAAGAAGACAGCCATTGGGTAGAAAATGGTGACCAGTGTTACCTCTGCTGATCTGCTTATTAAAAGGACAGTGCTATGAATTTTTTCCCAATTTATTTTAAGTATTTTTTTAGGCTCCAAATCTACACTGAGCATTATGATAATAATAACAGCCAACACTGGGTGAGTACTCACCGTACGCTGAGTTCTCATTGCTTTACCCACTCTTCATTTAATTATTGCAGGAATACTATGAAGTAAATAGTTTTATTATCCCCAATTTGCAGACAAGGAAAATGAGTCTTGGTGAGGTTAAGTATATCTACTGAATTTCTCAGGGAATGGCAGAGCAGGGTCTCAAACCCAGACCCCATACTCTGAATCAGTGCTGTGTGTCCCCTCCAGCATGAGCACCATGGAGGGGACCATAAAACAACAGAGGAAAGAGAAAGGAATGAACTATCGTGGTCCAGAAAGTTCTCTTGTATTTAACCATCACAACAATGTGATGAAAGGTTATTACTTCCACATGCTTGTGAGACAGGTTAGGAAACTTCCCAGAGTCATAGAGATAAGGTTCAGCCCTCAAGAAACTTATTTCTATTGGGAGTTAACACAAACACAGAAGGAACTGGCACAACTACAGATGATGTCAAATGTGTGGTAGAAATAGAAATACAGTAAGATCTCCAAGAAGGAGTGTTCAATCCAAGGGAGAGGCTGAGAGACTTCCTAGAGCAAGTTGATGAGCAAAAGCTTGATGTGTCGATTTCAGATAGACAGAGAGAAGGGTTGAACAGCATTGTTCTTTTCTCTGCTTGCAGTTTTACTCTTTTTGTAAATGTTCATTATTTTACAAGATATTGGCTTTAGTGTTGACGAAAACTCACTTCCAGACTCCTTTCTTTTTATAGGAATTTCAAAGCAGAGACAAATGCCTAGGCTTAGAAAATGATAAGAAGCATGAGTGGAATAAATTTAAAAATTAAAAAAAAAGAAGCATGATCGGAAGAGTAGAATATGGAAACTCAAGAGGAGGGATGTTGTTCTCTTAAGGTTAGAATAAAGAGAGGGAAGGGATAAACGCTGGGAAATGAAAAGAGGGAAGAAAAGAAGATTCAGAGTATAGGAAAAAAAAGTGCAGTTCTCTGAGGGAAATCTATCTTGAGACAGGATTTGGATTCAAAGCCTTTGTGGCCCAGACCACTGACCTGTATGCTCTTGGAGAGATTTTCATAAATAAGATGCTGCCACTTATTTTTTTTTAAAGAATTTCAGAGGTGTATGGGAGAAGAAAGCTTTCTCTCAGCCAAGATGTGTGCAGTTCCTCCAGACCCGTGGCACGTCCTCTCAATCTAGGGAAGTATTGCCACTGCTTAGCATTTGGGATGAAGCCAACAGCGACGTTCAGCAAATATGGGTTTCATCTACTCGAAAATAATTGCCTTTACATCTTGTGACATCTTCCATGGACTCTGCAGTGAAAATCAATTATAATCCCTTTTGGTGGGAGAAACTAAATTAGAAAGAAAAGTGATCAGAAACAGAAGGCAGCTTGACGCTTGTGATGCCAAGTTTGCTCAACGTGTGATTCAAAAGCCGTGGGTAAGTTTTTCTGGCCATTCTCCCAATTAACAACCTTTAGCTTACTTAAAAGCCAAAATCCGTGACTCAAAAGAGGGTGCTAGGAAGAAATTTTTGACAGATAAAATTAGCTATTCCTGGCAACATCAAATAACATATACATACACTCATGTACCTTTTTTTGAAATGAAGCTCAAAATATACCAAGATCTAACTGAAACTGCTCCCCAAGCCTCCAAAACTCAATTATAAGACCTGACGTTTATCACGTGCTCACTATGTGCCAAGCACTGCATTTAATTCTCACACTAACATTATGAATTAGGTAATATTCTCACATAACCTTATTTTTTAAACTATGAGATTCAATCAAGGGGAAGCTAAATAACTGTCCAACGTCACAAAGGTAGAAAACAACAGAGTCAGGGATGAAACTCAGACAATCTGACTCCACTACACTCTGGATAAAGTCCTTACCTTCAGGGAGTTTAGAGTCTAATAGTGAATTCAGATAAGTACCCTTCAGTGTGGTAAGACTGCTAAGGACCTATATAGGAAGAACATCTAACCTTGCTTTTGGCTCTTAGGGAAGGATCCATGAAAGGGACAGCTAAACGAAAGCAGAAGCTAGGAATGGCCAAAGGGGGAAGGAATTCCAAGCAGAGGAAGAAGCTGGCCTCTAAGCCCAGAGATAAAAGAGAGCTCAGTACCCTGGGTGTATAAAAGGAGAGGGCTAATGGCAATGGAGAGTCATTTTAGAAGACTTTAGCTAAGGATGGACCTGACTGGATTTGCATTTCTAAAGCTGTTTTTGGCTGGTTTGGAGAATGACTTTTGAGAAGAGCAAGAAGAGAAACAGGGAGACCTGATAGGAGGCTATTGCCTTGGGGGTAATCCTGGCCTAAGCCCAGGCAGTAGCAGTGGAGATACAGAGAAGCAGAGGAGCTGGAGAGTAATTCAAAAAGTAGACTTGATGGGGACTTCCCTGGTGGTCCAGTTGTTAAGAATCAGTCTTGCAATGCAGGAAACACTGGTTCAATCCCTGGTTGGGGAGCTAAGATCCCACATGTTGCAGGGCAACTCATGAGCCCTCATGCTTTGGAGCCCTCACCTCACAACTAGAGAGAAGCCCGTGCGCCGCAATGAAAGATCCCACGTGCTGCAACTAAGACCTGATGCAGCCAAAAATAATAAATAAATAAATATATTTTTTTAAAAAGGTAGACTTGACAGTAGAATGACATCAAAAGTAACAAAGAAGAAGGAATCCAGGATGGCTCCTAAGTTTCTTCTTTGGGCAGCTGGATGGATGAGATGCCATTCACCAAGATGGAAGATGCTGAAAGAGGAACAGGTTCAAGAATGAGGTTGAAAGAGGATAATTAATTCCATTTTGACTGCATGGAGGTCCTCATGCAACATATGGATAAAAAGGGGATCATTCTTTACTTTACAAAAGAAAAATTCACATAAGTTATTTTAATCACCTAGTTCTAATTTATTTTTAAAAGCTTGATTCACAAAATTTTGATTATACAGACCCTTCCAGTAGAACTTTTTTTTTTTTGCATCTAGTAATCCACAACTATTAAGACAGACATATACACAATTTATCTTATCACTAGGAAACTTCAAACATATTATTATTATTATTATTTGGCCACACCGCATGGTTTGTGGGATCTTAGTTCCCCAACCAGGGATCGAACCCATGATCCCTGCAATGGAAGAGTGGAGTCCTAACTACTGGACCACCAGGGAATTACCATATTATGTCTTTTTAAATGATTGAAAAACTTAAAATATGGACCTAGCGAAAAAGAAAATAAACTCATCGTGCAAAATACTGTACTATAAAAGTAAATCTCTTCATTAGTATGAACTTACGTTAGCTTAACAGAGATACAGATGGTTTCATATAAAAATATTATATATAAGTTTATATACATAATATATTTCATAATATATAATGTTATTTCATAATATACACACATATATTTCTTTGTTATGTCAGCTGAGAGAGCCTATAAGCAATGGCATTCCAGTAGCAAAGAGCACACCTATTGGCCTGCATCTTGGTTTCTAACACCACTTCCCTATAAAAGGAACCAGGGTTCCTTGGAGAAATGGCTGATTTCAGGACTGACACAGAAAATATATAAGATAAGCCTGGAACATTTTGTAGTGCCAGAAAGTAAGGGAATGCTCCAAAAACCAGAAACAAAACCACCCTACATTGATGGGGCATTTCAAAGGGGCACAGGAGCCAATTGAAAGAGCTCCCAATGTCCAAGCTAGAACAATGCGATCAACAAAATAAAGTAGTATTGGGTTATAATGCAAAGTATAAAATAAATACTCATGATTCCATCATAGTGCCCTAAAGAAATGATTGAATAAATGAATAAATGGGGAAGGGAGAAGACAAATCTCCCTTGCAGAAGAATTCCAAGCAATTTATTTAGATACCCTGTCCTCAAGGAGGTGGAGTTTAACTTCCTTCTCCTTAAGTGTGGGCTTCATGCAGTGAATTTTTTCAAAGAGTACAGCATAGAAAGGGGGATGGGGATGAGGGAGAGTCACTTTATAGTGATGAAACCTAAAAAACCCTACCTCAGCCAGGTGCTCAAAGTCAATAGCAACAATAAGTCATGTTGACACTATGTATCCTTGATATGTAATGAAAATGACTCTTTGCCTCTGTGGTTTTCCTCCCCCAAAAAACATATCACCAGTCAAAGTATGAGAAAAAACAGACAAATTCCAATAGAGGGGCATCCTACAAAATACTTGGCCAGTACTCCTCAAAACTGTCAAGGTCACCAAAAACAAGGGAAGTCTGGGAAACCATCATAACCAAGAGTATTACCAAAGGGAACTTGGGTTCACTGGCTGTGCAACAAAGCCAATCTCCTGACACCAGTTTGTAGTGAAGGAAAGTATAGCATTTATTTGCAGGGTACCAAGCAAGGAGAATGGGTGGTTTGTGCTCAAAATACCCAAATTCCCCACGGGAAGGGTTTTTTTTTAAATCAACATTTGGCTAGAGAGATGCGGGGTGCATGACTTTCTTCTGATTGGTTGGTGGTGAGGTAACACGAAGGTGTTTCAGGAATCTTAATCATCAACTTTATGGTTCAAACCAGTCTGGGGTCTCCATGTAGTCACAATTCTTCACCTGGGGGGTGGGTGGAGTTTGAGGGTGGTCTTAGTTTCTGCATGACAGCTCAAAGATGTGCATTAAATTGTTGTGCATATCCCTTGAGGAGGATCTAGGACTCTGTTTTATCCTTGAACTATTGTTTCTTGCCTACTTTTTCTTTCTTTCTGTATTCCCTCCCTTCCCTAAGTAGTAACTGCTTGAGTCTGCTCTTTGGAACTCAGGGAAGGCCTAGGAGACCAAAGTCTTTATCTACAAAGGAGAAATGGGGGACACAGAGGGGCTTTTTGTACCTGGGAGGGCCCCACAGTGTCCTGCTTTGTTTCAAGAGGAGCGTAAGGAAACATGACGACTAAATGTAATGTAGTATCCTGGAACAGAAAAAAAGTATTAGGTAAAAACTAAGGAAATCTGAACAAACTATTGACTTTAGTTAATAATAATGTATCAATATTGGCTTCTCTTTTTTTGTTTGTTTTTTTTAAGTTTTATTTTTTGGCCACACCACAGGGCATGTAGGATCTTAGTTCCCTGACCAAGGATCTAACCTGTGCCCCCTGCATTGGAAGCATGGAGTCTTAACCACTGGACCACCAGGAAGTCCCTATATTGGCTTTTTAATTGTGGCAAATATATCATACAAATTTAAGATGTTAATATGGGAGCTCTTCATATTATCTTCTCAAATTTTCTGTAAATCTAAAACTGCTGTGGGACTTCTCTGGTGGTCCAGTGATTAACACTCTGTGCTTCCACTGCAGGGGGCACAGGTTTGATGCCTGGTGGGGAAGTTCTGCATGCCTTGTGGTGCAACCAAAAATAATAATAAATAAAATAAAATAAAATAGCTCTAAAAATAAAGTATATTTTTTAAAAAGTCCCTTGAGGGAAGTCTCTGGTGGTCCAGTGTTTAGGACTCAGCACTGCCAGGGCCCAGACTCAATCCCTGGTCTGGAAACTAAGGTCCCACAAGCCAAGCAATAAGACAAAATAAAATAAAATAAAATCCCTTTCTTCCGTCAGAAACTAGTGTCTTGTGAATTTATCCAGAAATACTCTATGCCTCTATGTAGAGAGTCTCCATTGTCCCCTTCCTGTCCACTCTGCAGCTTTCTCTACTCTGCTCTGTGCCCTGAATACTAACCTTACAGGAATGCCAACAGGCTTCTCAGCCCTCTGGCTTCTTCCAGTAGAACTTTGGCAATGGAGGAAGGGAGGGTGGGAAAATACTTACCAGCAGGACATCAGATGGGAGGGGAGAAGTAGAGGTACTTATTCCCCCAGTTCCTTCCTCCTTGGGCTTGGAACTAGCAGGCCCCATTCCTGTACTGAAGTCCTAGTTCCTGTCTGGAAGCCCTCTCCAACCACACACTGGGTCCTGGTACCAGCTCCCTCCCCCCACCCCCTTAGGCTAGGACTGATGACTGCTCTTTTCTCGGGACCTTTGACACCTCCCTTCAGCCAGCCCCAAGGGGCTTCACCAAACCTCATTGGTTTTCCTTGAGCCTGCCGCACTTTTGTAAACAGTGCCTTCATTAACTCTATCTCAATGTGTTATCTCTCTGCCTAGGACTCTGATTAAGATCATATGCAAATGTATATCCCCTTCATTTATGCAAATATGAGCATACTCTACACATTCTTTTGCACCTTGTCTTTTTTCATCTATATTCCACTATGGGTTTCTTTCCATGTTCATATACATTGATCTACTTTGTTAGTATCCCATGGTATCTCATTGTCTGTGTATATCATACTTCTAAATATTATATCAAAAGAGGAGAATTAGAAGCTGAAACTTAGCAGAGGGAACATGAAGCCTGAGCTGGGGCACTAAGACACAAGTAGAAATTCTATGCTATGGTGGCGGGGAGGTGAGCTGTTGTTACTAAAGCCCCGGGTACTCTCACAGAAGTTACGAGAGTGGGCTTAGGAGTCAAATTGCTTGGGTTCAGATTCCGGCTCAGCCAGACTGTATGACCCTGGGCAAATTACTTAACCTATCTCCTCATCCATATAATGGGAATAAGAATATCCACTGCAAGGTAATACTTATGCTCAAAAGCAGTTGAGTTTTCAAATCGGACCGCCCTGGGCAATATGGCACATCCAGTGGAAAAAAATGCCATGAGTCTCCCTCTTGGTCTCTCTCCCTGTCCCAGTCCTTTGATTCTTTCTCTTCAGCCTCCCTCAGCTTCATCTTTCCCTCTTTTTTCCCTCCTCATCAACCTGTCTGACCCTTGATAGGCTTTCTCTCTGTTGATATTTAAGATTCATTTTTAAATGAAGAATTTGACAGTAGATTCTAGGATTAATTGTGTTGCTACTAATTTGTAGTTCAATAGAGGTGGTATGAACAAATTTAAAAAGGACATTCTTTTTTTGGCCACATGGCTTGTGGGATCTTAGTTCCCTGACCAGGGATCGAACCTGTGCCCCCTGCAGTGGAAGCATGGAGTCCTAACCACTGGACAACCAGGGAATTCCCCAAAAGCTTATTGTTTATAAAGCAAAGTAGCTGTCAGCCAGCCCTCGCAAAAGAAAAATAAATGGCCTCAGATGATATGCAGTTGTTTTTCACCAAAAGGATCTAGTGTGATTGCCTGGATCAATTTCTGCTCAGATCTACAAGAATTACCTTGACTACTTATACTGAGTATAAGGCACTACCAGTACCAAAAAAAGTAAAATTATTAATCACACATGCAATAATTAGAAACAAGAGGATACATTTTAAATAATAAGATTTTTTTCCTTTACTTGACATGTGTCATTAAAAAACATAGCTACCAAAAACATTTTATTCAGAGACTAGTCCTCCAAAGCATTCAAAGTATTTTAGATTTTTTTTTTCCTCTCCACCTGAGCTCAAGGATTATCTGCATTTTATAGAGGAAGAAAGTCTCCTCCCGCTCCTCCAGTGACCTCTCAGGGACTGTGTACTGGCCATGTTTTATCTGTCCATCCTCTCCCCTAAATGTCAGGTTGTAATTGCCACATGCTGCTGAGGTCTCTCAATCTGGTATCTCCAGATCTGCCTTATCTGGATTTCAACCACACTGCCTTCCTTTCAGTTTTTGAAGCACATCAAACTCCTTCCTGACTCAGGGTTTTTGCATTTGCTGTTCCCTCTTCCAGAAGGCCAGTCTCCTTCTCACAGATTTCTCTTACAATGTCAGCTCCTTGGAAAGAGAGAGGTCTTCCCTGACCACCCTATTTAAAGCCTTCCTCCCTCTCTCCCTGCTGTTATTGCCCTCCCCCACCCCGGTAATTCTACCTGACATCATTCTGTTTCTCAGTTTATCATCACAGGATATTATCTGATTTATTTATTTGTGTATATCACTGCCCCCCACTAGACTATAAGTCCTTTTGTAACTGATCAGGACCCTATGGGACCTTCCCAGAACAGACACTCCCCACGCACACCTATGTCCTCTGCCTGCCTTTTGTCTGTAGAAAAACTTTAATCAAAGAATAAATTTAATCAGAGAAGTGAGAAAATGCAGAAAGAAAGGAGAACGGTCATACAAGACAAAATAATAATAGGTTAGCCATTAAACAAAGTCAAGGACCTTTAGTTCCTCCTCAAGGACTATAGATAATATTCTGAGGCACGTCCTTTGAGCTGTTTCGCAGATACTGAAACCCCCATCAGGCAGAAGAAGTTAACTGTATGCTGCCCACAAGCACATAGACCTCAGACCCGTCGGAACCAGAAGGTTGATGATGTCGACTCACCACCAACCAATCAGAAGAATGTCCATAAGGTGATCACATACCCCACACCGTCCCTCCCTTACCCTCTTTCTAAAATGCTTTCTCTGAAAGCCTTCGGGGAGTTCAGGCCTTTTTAGCTCTAGCTGCCTGGACTCCTTGCTTTGTGCCCTGCAATAAACACTGCACTTCCCTTCACCACAACCCGCATAAGAAGATTGGCTTTACTGTGAGCAGGTGAGCTGACCCAAGTTTGGTTCGATAACACTTAGATGGCAGGAACTTTGTCAGACTTGTTCAATGCTGTATCCCCAAGACTTAAGATGGTGTCTGACACAAGTAGGGGGCTCAATAAGTACTCACCGAATAAATAAATAAATATATTGATGTACATATGGATGAACGAATGGATGGAATACTTAAACATCCAACTCAGGGGACTTCCCTGGTGGTCCAGTGGCTAAAACTCTGTACTCCCAATGCAGTGGCCCCAGGTTTGATCCCTGGTCAGGGAACTAGATCCCGCATGAGGCAAAGATGATCGCACATGCTGCAACTAAGACCTGGCACAGCCAGATAAATAAATAAATGTTAAACAAAACAAAACAAAAACATCCAACTCAGGATAACATAGCACATCAGTGTTTACTTGAAACATCTCTCAAGTTTCCCTTTTCTCCCTCTATTGACAAACCGTGTTCATGGAATAGGTGTGCAAAGATAACTTTAAAAGTTAAATACATCAGATAAAGAAGCTGTTGTATATGTATATAAAATGGAATATTAGCCATAAAAGGAATAAAATAATGTCATTTGCAGCAACATGGATGGACCTAGAGATTATCATACTAAGTGAAGTAAGTCAGAGAAAGACAAATATCATATATCACTTATATGTGAAATCTAAAATATGATACAAATGAACTTATTTACAAAACAGAAATAGGCTCACAGACATAGAAGACAAACTTATGGTTACCAAGGAGGAAAAGGTAGGGAGAGGGATAAATTAGGAGTTTGGGATTAACATATACACAGCATTATATATAAAATAGATAACCAATAAGGGCCTACTATATAGCACAGGGAGCTATATTCAATATTTGGAACAACCTATATGGGAAAAGAATCTGAAAAAGTACATATATATATATATATATAAAACTGAATCACCTTGCTGTATACCTGAAACTAACACAGCATTGTAAATCAACTATACTTCAATTTTTTAAAAAAAGGGGAAAAAAAAGACCTTAAAATTTTTTTTAAAAGTTAAATACATTTAAAAAAAAAAAGTTAAATACATTTAAGTAATAAGATAGTTGGGTGGGCCCTCAAATTACAATTTGCCTTAAAAAAGTGCCATTATTTCATTTATCTCATGAGAGAGAATTTTACTAAGACAATATCAAATTTGGATTTATATTAAAGAATGTGGTTTTTCCTCTACTATCTGAAACATTTACTGAATTATACTATATAAAAATGAATATTTATTGACACTGAAATTTGCCTGAAATTGGAATGGACTGCCACACATGTTTGGAAAGAATTCTTTTGTTTAGTGATTTTCTTAAAAAAGAATAAATTCTCATCTTTTAAAACAAGTTTCATTCCTCAAGAGGCAATGATTTCTCAAGATCCCATCATTAAATGATAAAGCAATCAATAATTAGACAAGTATTTCTCCAGTATCTATTACATTGTCATAATTTGCCAAGGTATTGTGTAGAGCTGCAAAACAAGACTAGCATTATACTCTTACTTGCTTGAAATATATACGTTTGTGTGCATAGAAAAAAAAAAACAAGAAGGAAATAAGCAAAAAGCTTAGCAGAGATTATGTGGGTGATAAGAAATGATTGCTATTTTCAATTTTAATATATTTTCCAACTTGTTCACTACAGACATATTTAATTTTTTAATACCATAAGAGACATATAACATATTATTTCTGTCTTTAAGGAGCAGATCTTATATCTGGAGAGGGGGGAAAAAGTAACATTCAGGAAATAAATGAAAAACAATAGAGTACAAAACTGTATGCTTACTGAAAATAAGACAAATCAGTTTTCAGAGGAGAGATCAGAAAAAGAGAAAGTTAAAGTTATCTTTTTATTTAAATATGGCAGAAACTTAGCATCTATTGTCTTGAGAAAATTAACAAACATAATAAAAATAAAGCTCACAGATCAGAGTTGAAATTCCCAGGGAAAATGACTTTCCCTGGCAATTGGTTTTTCACCAATGTCAATATGAAAAGTAGACAGTGTTTCTTTTTGAAATGTTAACAGTGAGTCAAATGCTGCCTCCAAACAGAAGTGATTCAATTCAATTCTACATTTAAAAAAAAAGCAAGAAATAAGGTACAAACATTACAGTTCAAAGGTAGAAAATGATAAAAATCGGAATCTAGGTTGCTTTTAAAAACAGACTTTTTGGGCATTATTTGCATATTTCTGTTATTTTGCAATTCTACTGATTAGAGAAATTTTTAAGTTGGAAAAAAAAAAAAGACGAAAAAGAAACTAAGTAAAATTTGCCCTCTAGACCAGAAGAAGGTAGCAAGACTGAATTCTCTCAATTTAAATAAACACAGGACTCAATTAAGTCATTCTTGTAACACACGAAATCACTCAAATATATAGCTACACTTATGATTTTATATATATTCAGATTTCATCAATTCTATTATGCCATTAATTGTAAAACTCACAATTATTTTATGAACCACTAAGAAATAAAAAAAATGCTGCCAATTGAACTATAACACACCATCAATTATGAGTCCTGATAAAATGTGAAAAATCTGCATTTTAGAATCAGTGAAATATAATATACAACTTGTGACCATGTAGTGAATGTTTGCTGCACCCACAGGTATGAGACTGGGGTTCATGCTTCTTTGTTCATCACCGTATCATGGCCAGCACTCATAAATTCTTAATAAGTCCTTGAATGAATGAATGAATGAATGAATGAACAAATAAGTGAGTGTGCAGATCTAATAGTGGACTTTGTCTTACACTCCAAATGCCTAAAGGATATAAATAAGGAAATGCATTTTAATCAGCATTAACTGCTAAATAAGTGCTGGAAGGTAACAATAATATTGTCTGACATTTCTTTTTGAAGTGACACATCTATCTCTTTGGAAAGAAGTCCTGGAAATGATTAAATTCTGGTAAATAAGAACCACCCACCTCTATGTGAAACAGGTGAAGCTTGATTTCTAAAGTGAGTAATTTGAGGTGTTTAATATAACAAGTAAATTGGGTGGGGAGAGTCAGCTGTTATCACCTCCTACTCGTTTCTATTTTTAAAGGATGGCCAAATTCAGACTAGTGAGAAAAGCAGTTCTATACTTTTATAGAAACCTGTAAGGGAGATGCCATTCTGTCCATGCACCATATATTTCTTCAGTAGAAAAAGCATTTAGGGCTTCCCTGGTGGCGCAGTGGTTGAGAGTCCGCCTGCCGATGCAGGGGACGCGGGTTCGTGCCCTGGTCCGGGAAGATCCCACATGCCGCGGAAAGGCTGGGCCCGTGAGCCATGGCCGCTGAGCCTGCGCGTCCGGAGCCTGTGCTCTGCAACAGGAGAGGCCACAACAGTGAGATGCCCGTGTACCGCAAAAAAAAAAAAAAAGAAAAAAGAAAAAGAAAATGCATTTAACAGAAAGAAAAAAAAAGGCAATATATTCATCCAGGTACATGTAAGTCTTATTATAGTGCGATAATTGTTAAACCGAATCCTTATCTAGAACGATGCAGTTCAAAGAATTCTGTCTATTCTCCAGGGGAAGTTACACCATTGACTCCTAGTGTTATTTGATAGCTTCTTTTCTCCTGTCCTTCTGAGACCTCTAACCCACTCCCTGTTCCTTTGAATTGCTACCATCACCATATGATCACCAAGTAGTGATACGAAGTGGTCCACAGAGCTGACTGGACTAGACTAAAAATGTTCAAAATAGCAAGTGACAGGGAGCAGAAATGCCTATCAGAATGAGACACAGATTATATTTATATTTGCACAGAATGCCTCCAAATTAAATCAATAAAGAATTGTGAATCGTCTAGGTGAGTTACCGTGGAACTGAGTTATAGTGTGAAATCTTAGACAGCTTTTTAAAAAGTTAAGAAAAATCCATATATATTCACCTGGAAAAATATTCCTAACATAGCCTTAACTGAAAAAAAAAAAGTTGTAGACCAATATGTAGCACAATTTTTAGTTTTTTAAAAAAAAATATGTTTGGGCTATAGCTATATCTTTTTAGAAAACATTATAGAAGGTAATAATGACTGGAGGGAGACATTGTGCTTGCCCTCAAGAAGTTTTTGTCTAGTGAGGGAGATAAGACCTGTATGTAAATCAAATTATGATACTAAGCTAGATAGTGAGAGGTGTCTTAAAGAGAGAGGCCCAGATAAGGTGCCAAGACAATCCAGAGAAGTAACTGGATTAATTCTGAGAGACTCAAGCACTGTTCATGCTTGAGACAGTGTTTTAACTGGACGTTGAAGGTGTGTGTGGGGGTGTGATAAGTGGGGACATTCAGAAGCTACTTTAAAAAACTTGCCTCTATTTCAGTGTACTGTATATATGGAGAGAGATGCATATATTTAGTACACATAACAACTTATTATTAAATGTACATTCGAATAACATACAGAAACTTAGAGGGACTGAAAACTTCATTGTAGTTTGTTTAGTAGCATCCCTGGCCTCTTTCCACTACATCTCAGTAGCATCCCCCCAGTATGATAACCAAAAATGTCTCTAGAACTACATATATATATATATATATATATATATATATATATATATATATATATATATATATATATGTATGTATTCTCCTCTGCAGATAGATAGAAATTCTAAAGTTCATGACCTGGATTTTTTTTTTTTTGGCTGCACAGCATGTGGGATCTTAATTCCCCAACCAGGGATCGAACCCGTGTCCCCTGCATTGAAAGCACAGTCTTAAGCAATGGACGGCGAGGGAAGTCCTTGGATTTCTTTTCAGGTCCTTTCTTCAAGGGTTCTTAACCTTAATAATGGTCAAGTAAGCTTTGGAAGATCTGTTGAAAGCTGTTGACTCATTCATCCCTCAGAAAAACACACACATGTTCACCACACCATGTTGAATACAACTTCAGGGGATTTACACTAGGGTTCTCCTGTGAGGATTCTGTTTCCTGTTGCTTATAGAATGGTCATTGTCTGAATTTTCCAGCTGGGTAACTGAAGGCTGGTGTCCAGAAGGTCCATATTTTAGAGCCTCTTCTGCATTTACTGATAATCAGGAGAGAATCTTCCTGTTTACCAAACTCTCCTTCCCTTCATCTTAACCCGTATTAGTCAGTTTCAGCAAGATTCATCCCAGCAGAAGACAAAACACTGATTAAGTAGGATACATCAGACTCCCCACTCACTCTCTTCTAGTCTTGATTCCTGTTTAGTCCAGTTTATTCCCTCCTTGACTGTTCAGATGAACGAGAAGAAACATCAAAAGAACCAGAGTCAGTCAGGTAAGAAAAGGGGCCACCTGGGCACTTGATTTTGATTGTGAAGTGAAATACACACAAACACAGAAAAGTTCGTATCTAACATTTATGAATAAATTATGAACTCTCTATAACCACCACACACTGGGTACTTCTAAAGAAAGACTTTCTAGAAATCCAAAGTCTTATTAAATGCAAAACTGGCCACTGCTCCTTTCCTCCTCTCCACCTGGTGTGAGAGCTGCGTGTCAGACCTTGGAGCTTCCGGATTCATACAACCTAGGGGTCAAGGTCAGCGTTCCCCGCAATAGCTGACCTCTTCTTCCACGCTGGGCTCTGCTCTCCGTAACAAATTTCCCAGAGGCTGTTTCGCCCCTGACCTCGTAACCCACGTTAGTAATTAGGGCGCGAGTGAGGATTCGGGTGGCCCCTGGGTGACAGCCAGTAAGATTCTTAGCCTTCCTGGTTCGGGAAAGGGAAAGAATTCGGGAGGGGTAGGATTTTTTTTTTCCCGGTAGGATAGGTGGGGAAAAGACCGCTGCCTGTGTGTCCCTCTTTTGGACTAAGGTGTCTCTGTTGCTCCATAAATAAAACGTCTCACTGCCTTCTGCGAGCGCTATAAAGGCGGCGGAACGGCTGTCCCGGGGGCATTCCGGGCCGGACTTGAGCCGAAGCAGGTGAGATCGTCGCTGAAGATGCAGCGCACCCCACCCCGCCCTGGCTTAACTCCCGGGGAGGCATCGCTGGTTGGGGATGGGACTAGTGGAGGGGGGTGGGGTGACACAGAGCCGCCGGGCAGGGGACAGTACAGCCTTCTTTCTGAGAAGCTGAGTGCGAGAAGGAAGCTAGGAAAACAGGCCGAGGGGTGAGACCTGCTCACCCGCCCAAAGTTCTGTCCCCGGAAGAGCGCGCCCGGCTGCTGGAATTTGCCTGCAGCGCGCGCGCAGCCTCGGGACCCGGGGAGCATGAACTGAGGGTTCCACGCCCGGCCCCGGGGGTTGTGCTTCTTTCCCAGGGCGCGCCTGGCGCTGCGCCCTGGGTCGGGTGCGGGGAGAGAGGGATGTTCACAGGGTCCCCCTTCCTGCCCCCTGCGCGCCGCGAGCCCCAGCCCGGGTTTGGGGAGATTTCAGGACGCGGACAGCGCCCTGGCTGCCCATCTGAGGGGACTGGGTCGGGCTCCCGCCGCCCCCCAGCGCCGGGCTCACTCTCTTATTAAAGTCCGGTTGCGCCAGGCGGCAGGTGCAGGCTCGGAACCCAGAGGTCCTCAGGGCCCCCTGCAGGCTGGAGGTGCGCGCCCGGGGGCTGCGGGCCCGGGCGCAGAGGGCGGCAGCGCGCGGACCAGGGTCTCGGGGATCGGCTCCAACAGGTGGGGCCGGCCGGGGGCGGCTAACGGGCGGTCTTCACCTCCTCTTCTCTTCCCTCGTTCCATCTCCTCCCTCCTCGTCGTCCTCCGCCTCGCAGGTCATGGCAGCGCCGGGCGGCAGGTTGGAGCCGCCGCCGCTCCCCGAGTACAGCTGCAGCTACGTGGTGTCGCGGCCGGTCTACAGCGAGCTCGCCTTCCAGCAGCAGTACGAGCGGCGCCTGCAGGAGCGCAAGACGCTGCGGGAGAGCCTGGCCAAGGGCTGCAGGTAGCAGCCGCGGCGGGCGGGGCGCGGGGCTCAGTGAAGCCGGGAATCCGGGCGCGCCGACCCGCGGGCGTGCCCGGCGGCGGAGTGTGGGATGCTGCGCCGCCCTGCAGGGTCGACCCGGCTTCGGTCAGCTCACGGACTCTGGCCTTCCCGGTGGGAGAGTGGCTCTATCATTCTCGGCCCGAATCGACCCTAGTCTCGGAAACTCATCTTTGGAGAGGGTGTGTTCGGGGAGCCGCATCTCCTTTTCCTCTCTTGAGGGCACCTGGAGTGCGCCTTGGGGTACGGAGGGTCCCCACGGCCTTCTCGTGAAGGCTAGGCTGAGGAGAGTGGGAGAGCAAGGTGCTCGATTACAGAGAGGTGATGGGTAACCCGTCACCTGACCAAGAATCCTTGAAAGCCCCAAACTCATCTAGGACGGATGCCACTCAGAGACACGAAGTGAAGGCGAGAACACGGAGCGCGTTGTGCTCCAAGCTGTCCACTGTCAGGCAGTAGGGCCCCCCGAGAAGAACCTGCATCAATCTCTAAACCCAAACGGGACACCCGTAAGTAGATATCACAAACAAAAAGGGAACTATCAGCTGCTGCTAGATTTTCTTTCTGTTAAAAAACCTTTTATTATAAAACATTTCAAACACATTCAAAAGTAGGCATAGTAGTGTAATGAACCCGCCCATGTTTTTACCCATCACCCAGCTTCAAATATGATCACCTCAAAGTTAATCTTGTTTCACCACATACTTGCCCCGCTCGACTTTTTTTTTTTAACGTAAGTCCCATATGGTGTTTCTTTTTGTTTTTTTATTTTGTCTGTATATATCTTTAGGGACTTAAAAAATACAACCACAATTCCATTATCACACTCAAAAATTTTAAAATTCCTTAATATAAAAAATTAAGTCCAAAATTTCAAATTGTCTCATAAATATAATTTTTAAAATAATTTATTTGAATCAGGAGTCAAATAGTGTTCACCTACTTTTAATACGTTTCTTCTTTTACCTATAGGTTGTTGAATTTTAAAAACTGGATAGCAAGGTGCAGCAAGATATAGATTCATCATGTAAAGGGTTGTAAAAACTGGCTCCAAGCTCCTATTGCCAAAATATACAGAGTTTGTTTATGTTTCTTGAAAGAAAAAGAGAAGAAGAAGAAAGTGCCTGGGTTAGAAGTCCAAAAATTAATCTCCATTTACAGACCCTACATTGATCAATCTGGGGCTGGACCAGAAAATGGGTTCTTGCTTAGGGATATTTTCTCAGAGGATTAAGAAGGTGGGAGAGGGGAGGGAACACTTAATCCTGTGTTTTCTAGTACAGTGCATTTAAAAGGGTAAATAGAGTTCTTGGCAAAGACATGGTAAGCACTTCACTGTTAGTATTTTCCATGCAATTCCTATCCTTTTTTCTAAATAGTTAGAAACATTAGCAGAGTTCAGTTCAAAACTTTGTGATTTGCAGTGGGCTGTGATGGAGATTGGATTGGAAGTCCAGTTTTCTTGCCTTTTGACAGTTGTTCAAGAAAGAGAACACTTGGTGTGCTGAAGACTCTCCTGCCCATCTTGGACTGGCTCCCCAAATACCGGATCAAGGAATGGCTGCTTAGTGATACCATTTCGGGATTTAGTACTGGGCTAGTGGGGACACTGCAAGGTAAGATGGTGGTGGACTAGCTCCCAAATTATGGAGAACTGCAGTCTCCAGCAGCCGTTCCTAACTCTCCCCTCGCTCTCATGGGTCTGCAACAAAGGCTTGCTCACCCTCCACAGCCTTCATCTTTCCTCCAGAGTCTGCCCCTTAGTGGTGAGATTCCCCTGTTTCTCCTCTTCCTTGGAGTTCTCTTCCGGGGAAGCCCTGCTGCTTCTTTAGCTGCATGGCTCCAACTAGAGCCCTATCACCTAAGCAGCAGCTTCCCAATTTTCCCTGATCAGAACTCACAGTAAGAAATCTGCATTACATCATGATCTATACACACATATCTCAAGTTTTGTGAAATAATATTTACCCTCACTACAGGTGATACACTCTGCTATTTTCTATTCTGTCCTATTCTATTCTGCTTATATTTTTTAAATGATGATTGTAGGCCGTTAAATTATTTTACATTGCATACATGGTCTTGACCTGCAGTTTGAAACTGACTTAAGGGAAAGGGAAGGACGTATTTTAGCCTGGACTACACGTAAGTGGCTTTTTCTCCCCTTACCTCCCCCTCCCCTTTTTAAATCCATCCCCGTATTTTAATCTTTTGGCAAAATGTCCCAACACAGGACATTTTTTAAACTGCCTTTATGCCACATTTCCATGAACATCTTGGAAATCTATTGCATGGCTGGTGCATAGCAGTATGGGCATTCTCCTTTGTCCTCCACCCCCATCGTCTTGCTTCTGCCCTTGCCTCAACTCTACAAAGCTTCTGGACCATGAAAACAGAAATCTCATTTATTTATTATCATTTTATGGAGTATCTAGTAGGTGCCAGGCACTAGGTATTCTGACATGAATAAGATGCACCACCTGCTTTCAAGGAGCTCATAGTCCAGTGAGGAGATAGTCCAGTGAGGAGATAGATAACAGTTCAATGGAAGGACCAACTGTATAGCAGGGGTAACATTGCTTGGGAAGGGAGTGCACACAGGGGCACTCAACCCAGCCTTCGGAGACTGGGAATGGCTTCCTAGAGGAGGAGTCATCAGAGCTGTTTCCCTGAAGGGTAAGTCTCAGTTTGCCAAGTGATGGGAAGTAGGGTGGGGTAGAAATGTGTGTAGAGAGATGACTTGGAAATGGACTATTTCAGAAGTTAGTAATAGAGGTTGAGCAATGCCATGAGACAAAATTTGCCTATAGAGCTCTCAGCATTATTCAGATCAGGCCAGGGAGATTCCCACAGAGAAGGAAGATGTTCTGTGGCCCCAGTGCAGAGCCACAGCCTGGCCAACCATGTTTTCAATCACAAAGGTGGGTGGGGCGGTGCGGTTCATACGTTAAATGATGCCAAGTGCCCTGTACACAGTGGACTTTAATAGCTGTGACATGGTAACGCCCTGTGGCTCCTGGGGGACAGGAACTGTCTAATTCATATTTGTTTAGCCAGTGCCTAGCATGAGACTGGCACAAAATAGGTGGCCCTGTAAACCTTTACTAAAGAGGACTGAATTGCATTCCTGATAATGAATCATCTTTATGTATGAAAAATGGTGTTTCAAGCTATATCCCCCAAGTGTTCATAGACAAGTATCTTATAAGAATTAACTTTAGTTTTAGTTTCGTTTATTAAGCATCCTGTCCAAGGTCATGGAGCTGGTAAGTTGTGGAGCTGGGATTTGAACCCAGAGTCTAATTCCTAGGATCTTAATTTATAAACGATGCAGTTCCTCACTTTATGACTGATACGCTTTCCAGAAACATTATCTCTATGAAGTTATCTTTGTAAGGTGAATTTCTGGGAGGTGAACGTGGTTCGTTCGTATGTTCATTCATCATTCATCATCATTCATTCATCGAATAACATATGTAGGCCAGCCATGGGGATTCAGTGGTTTACTGACAGGCATGGGTGGGTACTGACCTCACGGAGCTCATTTTAAGTGGGAGACAGAGGAATTAAATAAATAAGCAGATAAATAGAAAAATAATTACAGATTGTGATATCTGTTATGGTGGATTAAATAGGCTTGAATAGGGATTAATTTGGGGATGGAGTGTTTATTTTAGTTAGAGTGGTCAAGGAAGGCTTCCTGAGGGCGTGAAATTTAATCAGGGTCAGGAGGATGGGAAGGAGACAGCCGTGTAAGGAGCAGAAAGAAGGGTTGTACCAGGCAAAGGTGCAAAGTCCCTGAGGTCAAAAAGAGCATAGTATTTTCAAGGGAGGAACGGGAAGAATTCCAGTGTGGGTGGAGGAGGGGGCGGGCTGGGGGGAGTGAACAGGAGGAGATAAGGTTAGACAGGGCCAGGACTAAGATGCGTAAATGAGTTACTCTCTGGGGGCCTTCTTCAATAATGCGCCCCAGGCACTTCGCTTGCTCGCTTGCCTCTCCCAAGTCCCAGCCCTGAGGATAGATGGTTCGGCTTGAAGCCAATCAAGCAGGAGATTAGAGAGAGCTGCAGAGATCTGAAATAAATATATACATTGCTTGGCTGCACCCGAGATTGAACCGGCGCCCCCTGCATTGGAAGTGAGAAGTCTTAACCACTGTACCACCAGGGAAGTCCCCTGAAATGTATTTTGGAGCAGGAATCACGGGTAATATACCGATGGATTGGGACTGGCTGAGGACCAGGACTGGGATGGAAAACCAAGCATTTCCTTTTGGACATGCCACATTTGAGACGCCAAATATGGAGTTGGAGATACTAGAAGTGGGAAGGTCATTGGAGAGGTCTGGGCTAGACATAAAAGTCCAGAAAGCATCACTTTAGAGGTGATATTTAAAGGAGTGGGAATGCCTGAAACTACCTAGGGAGAAAGGGCAGATGGGGAGGAGAATGGAGCTGGAGTACTTAAAGGTTGGGGAGTTGAGGAGGGGCCACAAAGAAACATGAGGAGGTTGGGCTCAGGAAGTTAGAGAAAAAGAACAGTCTGAGGAATGTGGGGTCAGAAGCCAAGAGAGGAGTTGTTTTCTTTTCTTTCTTTCTTTCCTTTTTTTTTAAGGATAGAGGGGTCTGTAGTATGGAATGCTCTTGGTGATGGAACACAGACAATACTTTTAAGAAGGTTTGCTGTGAAGCAGAGTAGAGAAATGGCTGTAAGCAGAGGCATAAAAGGCAAAGATAGAGTGATGGGAGGATATATTTTTCTTTTAATATAGGAGGTACTAGAACACAGATGTGACCCAGTGGACCATGAGATCTGTGGTCCATGAGGTAGAGGAGAAACAACTAGAAGTGACAAGAAGGAGCAAGTGTAGATCGGTTCAAGGATAGAAGTGGGAGGGCTGCTCCTTAAAGATAGGTGGGATATTTTCCCTCCATTTTCAAAGGAGAAAAGACAGACAAAACTGTGCAGATGCAGAGAGATTGGAAATTTTGGTAAAAAGCCAACAGGCATCTCATGGAGTCCATGTTTTGGTTGAAGTCTAGGATTCATCTCTAAACAGTGTCTGTATAGAGAAGGGGGATGGGAAGTTTGAGGGAAGTAGGGGAAGTCTGAGTAGCTATCTGGGGGTGAGGAAAAGCACACTTCCTGAGGAAATGAAATTGGATGGCCAGGCAGTGTGGAGTTCCCATCTGGGGCTTGTGATCATGAAATTTATGTGAAACTGGCCAGCCCAAATGTAGAGAACTTTAGTTCAGTTATCCAGCTGCTTGGATCCTGGCATGGAATAGGGTGATGCTTGGGTTTGGCCAGACTGGGGCTTTACCAGAGAAGACAGGGGAAGGAGAGAGAGAGTGAAGCCAGGAAGTTCAGAGTACTTGTGAAAATTCTATGGACAAGGAGGCAAGTGAATATGAGAGGCTGCCAAGGATAGTGGATCCGTTCATGGATTAGAAGCCTCCTGAGGACAAAGAAATGTTGCAGTAAGGATTTTGGAGTAGGTGAGCAGGGAGGCTAGGTGGCTGTAGGTGGAGAGCAGGAGGCTCAACGTTGAGATCTCAGAGGTGGCGCTGCAGTTTCTAGGGATGGCAAGGTCCACGCTATAACCAATATAACCACTGGCTGGGCAGCTGAGGGGTAGGGAAAAACTCATCGGAGTTACTGAGAAGCCAGAAATGCTAAGGATCATGAAATCTTTTTTACTTTTATTATTAACAGAAAGTTCCCACTAGGCAGCAAGAAATCAATGCAGCCCTTTTAGTGCTTTTTTTTTTTTTTTTTGCGGTACTCGGGCCTCTCACTGCTGCGGCCTCTCCCGTCGCAGAGCACAGGCTCCGGATGCGCAGGCCCAGCGGCCACGGCTCACGGGCCCAGCCTCTCCGCGGCACGTGGGATCCTCCCAGACCGGGGCACGAACCCGCGTCTCCTGCATCAGCAGGCGGATTCTCAACCACTGTGCCACCAGGGAAGCCCCCTAGTGCTATTTTTAATCGTACCTATGGGGAACCTGCTCTCTACTTTCTATGGATACTTTTGCCTTCTAGATGCTTCCGAATGTTTGCTAGCACCTTTATCAATATGTGCCACCATCCTACATAGGAAGGGTGCCAACACAAGAGATTCCATAGTTTAAATCAATGGCTTAGATTTCTTTACAAATTATGTAATTTCAAAATTGTTGTACCAAATTCCCTTATAATATGCTTACAGTATATCTGAGTAGCAGTTGTCCTGAAATAGGATACTTTGTGAAAACTGAAAAAGCCCCCATTTTCCAGGCCTGTAAGGACTGCAGAGCCCAGTTTAGGCAAGTGGAAGTTTGAGAAAGACTTGAAAATAATACATAGACTTGAAAAAAATACAAATACTTGGAAAAAACACTCTCAACAGCTGCGCCACCAGGGAAGCCCTCTTTTATTTTTTAATATTTAAAAAAAAATTTTTTTTTTTTTTGCTTTTGTTTTTGCTCCTTCTTTTCTTGTCTTCCCTTTGTGGCCTCACCTTTCTACTCTATGCTCTTGGGATGACTGTTTATTGCAATTCCTTGTTGTAATTTATATATGAAAACATTTGCATCAGTAATACAGATTCTTCTAGAATGAAAACTCTCTAAGGGCAGAGACTTTGTTTTGTCCACTCCCATATTCCCCCAAACCTAGAACAGTGCCTGGCACATGGAGGGTACATAATCAATAGTTGCTGAATGAATGAATGTTTATTGTGGGAAACTAGAAAATACATATAAGGAACATGAAAAAAATACCTCTTCAACAAATGAGAAGTCTCCTTTGATCCTAGCATATAGATAACCCACTAAACCCATATTTTAGTAAATATCCTACTAGACACATAAATGCACATCCACGTAAAGGTATAAAGAAATGTGTGAGAACGGTAAGCACTAAATTCAGGATAGTGGTTAATTCCTGAGGGTGGAGGGAGGAAAGACGATGTGAATGAGAAAGACTATATAGAGAGTTTCAACTGTACTGGCAATAATTTACTTCTTAAGCTAGAGGGTGGGTACATGGGTGTTTATTATATTATAGTCTTTGCATACCTGAATTCTGTTAAATCTTTTCATATTTTTAAATGCTTACAACAAACACGTTTACTTTAACAAAAGTGGAAGCATGCATACTGATCACTACTTTGTGGGTTTTTTTTTTTTTTTTGGCCGCTCTGCTCACTTGTGGGATCTTAGTTCCCTGACCAGGGATTGAACCTGGGCCATGGCAGTGAAAGTGCCAAGTCCTAACCACTGGACCACCAGGGAATTCCCTGATCACTATTTTGAATCCTGCCTTTTCTCACTTATTTCTTATATGCACTTTATTGTACTAGAGATAGGTAAATTATTAGTAGTAAATTATTTCTATGCAGCACATCAACTTCATTTCATAGAATTACAGTATAATTTAGTTAACCACTTCCCTGTTTTGAAACATTCATTCAATAAATAATTTGGGGCACTCAGAGGCTAAGATATTTAGGTTGTTGCCACTTTTTTTTTTTTACTGTTATAAATGTAATCCTTTATTAATGACCCAAAGGTCAAAGGGCTTGGTTTTCTCTCACTGTGAGTGAGTAAAATGTAGGGAGGTAATAGAGAGTAAGATGTGCTGACTACCTAAGAAGCATTTAATCAAAAAAAACCCACAGGAGAAGGAAAGGGCTATGGACTGAATGTTTGTGTTCCTCCAAAATTCTTATCTTGAAGCCTTAATCCCCATTGTGATAATATTTGGAGGTGGGAGCCTTTGGGAAGTAATCAGGTAGAGTCCCCTTATAAAAAGAGGAAGAGGCCAGAGCTCACTCTCTCTGTGCCATGTGAGGATACAACAAGAAGGCAGCCATCTGCAAACCAGAAAGAGGGCCCTCACCAGACACTGAAACTGCTGGTACTTTGATCCTGAAGCTCTCAGTCTTCAGAACCGTGAGAAATAGATGTTTGTTGTTTAAGGCAAAAAACAAACAAAAAGCCAACACATTATTGTCTTCCACTGCCATGTACACAGAAAGGTTGAGATTTCTCCATACAGTGTGACATTCATGGACCCAGAAGCCACTTGGGATAGCCTAGCGAAGGTGTTGATCTCCTCAGTGGAGAGCCTATGCTATGTACAAAGGTCAGATTTTTTCTTTGTTTGGATCTAACTTCTGTTCCCCCACAAGAAAGGAGAAAGGGCAGGCAACAATGACTGTGTTCCTCACAGCACTGAAACACTGAATTCAGACAAACCCAGCCTGAGCCTTTGAACTGAATTGATCAAGTTTTTTTTTTTTTTTTTTTTTTTTTTGTGGTACATGGGCCTCTCACTGTTGTGGGCTCTCCGATGGCGGAGCACAGGCTCCGGACGCGCAGGCTCAGTGGCCATGGCTCACGGGCCCAGCCGCTCCGCAGCATGTGGGATCTTCCCGGACCGGGGCACGAACCCGCGTCCCCCGCATCGGTAGGCGGACTCTCAACCACTGCGCCACCAGGGAAGCCCTTGATCAAGTTTTTAATCAACAACTGACTTGACTTTCTTTTTCCACTCACCTGATGATTGAGCTACTAATCAGTTGAGTCAGCTCCTTTGAGCAGGTGATACGTGAGCTGCAATCATTATCCCAGCTGATTTGAATCATGTTCTGCATCCTAGCGTAGTAAGGAAATCACTCAGAATGAGCTGTAAGTTGAAGAGATCTATGAAAAGGCCTTTCTCTGTACCGTAGACATAAAGCATAACTTTTGTTTCTGAATTTGATCATTTTGGATGTACTTTCAGGCATGGCGTATGCTCTACTAGCTGCTGTTCCTGTTGGATATGGTCTCTACTCTGCTTTTTTTCCTATCCTGACATACTTTATCTTCGGAACATCAAGACACATCTCAGTTGGTAATTATAAGCATATACAATTCTATTTGTTCACATTTAACGTGTTTGGGCTATATTATGTGTGTTCTGCTTCCATATCTTTGTTAATGTTTTCTAGGGAGATGGGGCATCAGTGCTTTACCCGCTTTTCCTATTCAATGATGCAATGGTTCTTAAGTGTAAAGTGTAAGCTTTACACTTAATCCCCTTTTTTTTAATGAAGAGGAGAAAATTGAAAGATTATTAAAAAATTGTAGTCTACCTTCAAATCTTAGCATGTTTTGCTTTTCAAAAATGTAATACATTTGACTCTATATTTAGAAAGTGTTCTAAAATTAAAAATGACAAGGGAAAAAAAATCTTCAAGAGGTCTTCAAACCTGCTGTTTTACTAGATTAACTTAGCTTTTACTAAATTATGTTCATCAAATACATATTCATTGTCTTATTAAAGAGCATACTTATTTTAAGTCACTAATATTGGAAGACTGGCAAAATCGTGCCACAACAATTTAGAAACTGAGCTTGGCTGTCCTTCTTGGTATGGCCCAAAATAGATTTATTTCCTGAACTTCCTAAAATTTGAATTTTCTTCTGCTAAAATGTTCTAGTAAATGAGTGTTTTAATGCTATTTTGCAACGTTGACATTTACACTTGAGATAACTTTTCGCCTACATCCATCTGCTGGCTAGACATGTGTACCTGGGCAATCCTTTTGAAACAAATGCAGCCATCTACTACTATATCCCCAGCCCATATCCTTATCCTTCGTTGTATTTCCCCCAGTGTCTGGCATATTGCCTTGTCTATAAAAGGAGATCAGAATGAGGTTATTGACTAAAATAACTTTCTCACCTGGGAGAGTAGATCGGTATCAAATGCATGGCGAGGTGAGGAACACAGAAGCTGATTTGTTTCTCTTTGGTGTTCTATACATTTAGACACTCCGGGTTACTGGATTTTGGTACTGAGCCCTCCCAGCTGTTAAAGCCTTCCATGATCAAAGGATAGGATCATCATCATCATGGATAAAAACATCAGTAGTGAATGGAGCAGCTGCTGAAAGAAAAGTACTTTTGAAACGTAGAATCTTACAGACTGGCATTTGATATGAAAAAATTTGTCTTGGAAAGAGAAAAAGAGAAACTCTATACTCTCTTTGCTATTTCTTTAACCTAATTTTGATCAGGTGATATTGATCAAGGTCCTTATCTCCACAGAGATCAGGACGTTGGATGCTCTAGGAAATGAACTTACCTGTAATAAAAATAAGATGGAACAAGTAATGGCTCAGCCAGTATGCCATTTCTGCCAGGAAACCTTTCTTGACAACTCCTCCCTCCACCCCCCATGTCCCACCCATATACGTGAAGATCACACACAGATAGGTTAGACACCCTTCCTGTGTGCTTACAAAGCAGTCTGAAAGCTGTATTACAATGACCCACCTACATGTCTCTCTTGCTCATTTCTGGGTCATGAATGCATTGAAGCATCTACTTTTTAGCTTTTTTTTGTGAACAAACAGTATTTTCCCAATCACAGCTAATTACTTCACACATCTTTCTAATCCTATGTAGACATGTTGAGCCTAAACATTTGCAATTAATAATAATAATTTTTTAAAGTTTTTTTATGGAGGTATAGTTGATTTACAAGTGATTAATAATTATTGGTTGATAAGAGACTTTTTTCCCCCCAGGACCTTTCCCAGTGGTCAGTTTAATGGTGGGATCTGTTGTTCTGAGCATGGCCCCCGACGAACACTTTCTCATGTCCAGCAGTAATGGAACTACACTGAATACCACCATGATAGACTCTGCAGCTAGAGACGCAGCAAGAGTATTGATTGCGAGCACCCTTACTCTTTTGGTTGGAATCATACAGGTAATGGGCTTACAAGGAATATACAGATTGGCATGATTTGTATTTGAAAGAATTAACTGTAGAGCATGTGGACTTAAAGATTCATTTAAAAGCAAAACAAATCAATTTACCGACCCCTCAAAGTTATTTTTAAGTTATATTGTTTTAGGTCAGATGCTAAAATAATCAGCAAGCCCCCACTTATTAAGGCTCACTTAATCATCAAAGTCAGAGACAGAAAAAAAAAAAAAAAAAGGCAGAAGAACATGTGTGATTCAAATGAGACTAAGAGAAGGGAAATGTGCCAGAACCCATAAAGAGAAAAAAAATGTTCTGTTGAGCAGAGCCATGGAAACTGCAAGTCACAGAAATAAGCTACATGAATTTTTCTTTTCTTATTACATATCTAGAAATACTTAATGTTCGTACTACACATGGTTTTCAAATTTTAGAGTGGTGGAGGAGAGAGGGCATTAAGAAATTCAGATTTCTTTCCTACAAGTATTTTTGTGTTATCGGCAGGCTACCAGAGTTTTAATTGGTGTTAAGTTTAATTCATTAATAGTTCAAAAGGGTTGATCCTTCTCCCAGGCAAACATTTAATTTTTCCATCCTTCTTCTTGTTCTAGCTGATATTTGGAGGTTTGCAGATTGGATTCCTTGTGAGGTACCTGGCAGATCCTTTGGTTGGTGGATTCACAACAGCTGCTGCCTTCCAAGTGTTGGTCTCACAGCTAAAGATTGTCCTCAATGTTTCAACCAAAAACTATAATGGAATTCTCTCCATTATCTATGTAAGTGCTGCTTCTTAATCCAGGGATGGCTCACTTTTCCTCTTGAACTTGAGTCTGGAGAGTGTACGTTCCTCCATGCCATACTTTGGGAGTCACTGAACACATTCTTCTCTGAAAGAAGCAGTAGAATCAGGGGTAACATTGAAAAAGGCAGATTTTGTAAAACATTGTTCTCAGTTGATCAAAATAGTTTCAGAAGTATCATTGCTCTTAAAAATATTAACGAAAACAAAGTGCCACAGTGAAGACTGGCCTGGGAGGCAGCAGACTTGAACCCCATTCTCAATTTTGCCTCTGCTAAGCTAAGTGACCTTGGACACATGGTGTAGGACAGTGGCTGAAAGCTCAGTTTGGATGAATGAGATTCATATCCTGACCCTATTGTTTATTATTTGCACTATTACATGAGCAAATCACCATGCCTCAGCTTCCTTCTCCATAAAATGGAATTGGTAGTAATATCTACCAATTAAGTTAAATAAGGATATATGAGAAGCACTTGGCCTAGGGGCTGGCATATAACAAGTTCTCAAAAAAAAAAGTGTTATTTTGAAATTATTATTTCACATCTCAAGGCTTCTTTTCTGTTTTATTTATAAAGTGAAATGATTGGAAATGTACCTCTAAAGCCCTTTTTAACTGTGAGAGTCCATAAAATGCATAATGTAAATGTCTCAGCAATTATAGACGAAGAGGAACATTAGATTCAGAGATGATTCAACATGCAAAAGAGATGCAAAAGAAGGATGTAGATCACACTAATTAGATTTGAAAAAGTTCTTGGATCTAAATGTATGTTCTATATAAAGCATGTTATCAACGCTTGAAAAATGGTGGTAATAGTAACATGATCTCACCCTAGCTTGGGGAGAATGATACAAGGCAAATACAATGTGCCAGCGTTAAGAATGAGTTTGAGTCCTTTAATGACCCATGTATTAGCTTCTAAAATGATGTAAGGCCATGCATACATATCTAAAAATTAGTGAGGTGGACAGGAATTTGCTCAGGTTCACAGCAGTGCCATAATCCCACATTACTCTGTCCATTCAACAGACATACCGAGTGCCTATTCCAGGCCAGATACTGTGCTAGGCAGTGGGACTAGGTAGAGGAGCCAGTTTAACATAGTGATTAAGATCATAGACTTTGGGCTTCCCTGGTGGCGCAATGGTTGAGAGTCTGCCTGCCGATGCAGGGGACATGGGTTCGTGCCCCGGTCCGGGAAGATCCCACATGCCGCGGAGCGGCTGGGCCCGTGAGCCATGGCCGCTGAGCCTGCGCGTCCGGAGCCTGTGCTCCACAACGGGCGAGGCCACAACAGTGAGAGGCCCGCGTACCGCAAAAAAAAAAAAAAAAAAAAAAAGATCATAGACTTTGAACTTCAATAGACTTGAGTTGAAGTCTTGGTTCCACCACCTATGACACATGTGATTCTGGTCATGTCATATTTAACTTTTCTAAGCCTCAGTGTTCTCAGCTGTAAAATGGGAGTAATGAGAGTAGCTGCTTGTTAGCATTCTGAGGATTAAAAATGAAAATTTGTGTAAAGCACTTAGTACAATACCAGGCTCATAGTAACAATCCAGTTCATTATTGTTATTTTCATTATCATGACGATCAGACCTCATGGAACTTACTGTTCACTTCCCAAGGACCCAGCGTATTAGCAGATGTTTTTTCATTCATCATTATTTCTGTCACTGTTGATTTTTTTCCTACTAAGACCTTGGTTTGCTTTGAGACCTTCTGACTACCTTTTTCTGAGAGGCTGTCTCACTTTTGCAGTCCCTACACACCATTTTTTTTTTTTGCTTTCCTACTTTCTCTATCAACTGTTCATTCATTTATTCCTTCATTGTCATTCATTCATCTTTTCAATAAGTATTTATTGAAACCTGCCATGTGCCAGGCACTGTTCACTCCCTGTACAAAGCCACTTACTCCTGAATCCACCAAGACACTCCGACTGAGTGTGCTCGCCTCCTCGTGTGAACATTGCTAGGCCTGCATCCTCACAGATCACAGGAGGCCTAGGCCGTTGGGTGACCTGGGTCCTTGGCCACTGCTGGACTTCCACACACAGGGGACAGAAATAGTCCTTCTGGTCTCCTAGGACTATGTTTAAGATGAAGCTTGCTACAAATAACCCCACTTTCAACAGAGACCAAAGTAACCAGGAAACACTAGAACAAGGTCAAAAATAGTTTTTAAACTATTATGTGACTTATGTCCTGTTGAACATTATTCTTGAAGCCTCAGGTTAGAATGTGTTACAGAATTCTGCAAGCAATTCCTCCCAGGCCAGCCAAGTTGGATAAAGATACTTCAATCATTCTTGTGTGAGGATGAATATAAGCTTGCTCCTCTGGAAAAAAAAAAAAAGAATCAGCAGGTCTGGAAATAATTGCATAAGGGTTGAATGAGCCACTCAGTACCTGAACAGAGAATTCTGCTTATGATATTACCAGTTGCGATTATTCGTGAAAGAATCCTTCAACACATGCAGGGCAGCTGTGGATTCCTCCAGGAAAGACTGTAAGATTGTTGTAAGATGCTGTCCCTGGAATGTAGTTAACATCCCTTTTGTTATAAGCTTGTGCTCTGGATCGCCTGCCTGCTCCTTCCTCCAAAAAAAAAAGGAAATAATGAATACAAGTAATGGGAGGAGGAAATATTGGGAAAGAAAGAAAAATAGAAACTTGTTTACAAATGCCAGAGATGTACAAGAGACAGAAAGGAAAATTGTCAGAATTCAGAACTAGTAATAGTCAAGCTACCAGGTAACTACTCAATCATGTAAGTAAATCACACAGTCCATTTCCAAGTGGTTATGTCTTCCTACCGTTCACTCTGAATGGTTTGTCTCAATAGACAAGGGAAGCCTTTCTGCTTGCTGACTAAATTGATGTTACCTCCCCATTTCTTCCCCTAATGAGGAGGAAAACCACATGGAAAAGTTCTGCCCAGATGGTGGGAGTTTTGAGAGCTACCACTAAGCTCGATCAGATTCATTACTTCGAATCTATTTCAGTATGTAAAAATGAAGCCATTATAAAAGGAAAGTAACATTTTAAGGGTTGATCTTATATATGCAACAGAAGTTCTGGTAGGAGGAGATGCCTGACAGCAAGGGCTGATTATGAGGGATTTGTTATATTCATAGAGATAAGATGAATTAAAATAAATTTGGCACCAAAAGTTAACCAGTGAATTTCCTCATATGTAATATCAGGTATAATTTTTAACTTAAGGCTTCATATACCCAGAAGGAAGAAATTCTGTAAATGAAATGGTTCTAAAATTCTCCAAGCATGGTAGGAAATATAGTAAAATATTACCCATTCTGAAAAGTTTCATTATCTTGATTTGAACTGGTCAGAATACTAGGCTGAAATATGGAATCATAAGTATATCCATATTTTAAACACATTTGAGTAAGTATTTTAATAGTAAACTAAATTAGAATTACTTTACAGTGCTTTCGCAAAGTCTCATTTCTATATCTTTGAGTACAATCTGACTACTTCAGTTTCTATGGGTGAATTTTATTTCCACATAGATTAAGCTTTCTATTGTAGAACTTTTCATAAGAAATTCCGAATAAAATCAACTATACTCCAGTATAAAATAAAAATTAAAAAAAAGATTCTGAATAACTACTCAGTATAGGTAATTAATATATTCATATGCCTTGTTTGATGCAATTGTGTAATATAAACTGATTTTGGTTTTTGCAACTCATATTACATTTTTAATACACCACAGGTGCTTTTTCTTCGAAGGTCTAAGTGACTCTCATAGATTACATGACAATCCTGTAGTGATCACTTTTGTAAGGTGAAAGTTTTTAGCATCGGGATAGGTATTCTGATTGTTCTTAAGCTTGAATATTTCCGTCTTGCATTGAGAGTAAACCTTTATTGTATAGACAATTAATTGAGGTATTATATCTAGCTCATGAATTAATCAGGGTCATCATCAGAAAATTGATTATGTAAAGGGCCAGACAGCAATAACTTCAAGACTCTGAGTTGTTTGTATAGGGCTCTTTACTGCTATGGTAAATGCCTTAAATTCTTGAGTTGTTGTGTCCGCTTGTGGTAGTAGTTTTTTTTTTTTGTTTTTTTTTTTGTTTTCCTTTTTCACCCTGCTATCACTTGCATCATCTTGTTACTATCAATGTATCTGCCTCTAGCAATTTTTACTGACTCTGGAAAGCAGACAAAGTAAATGTGCTAGTATTGTGTTTAAAGCAAGGGCAAAAATAGTCAGTGAAAGTCCAAGAGGCTTCCTACAAGTCAGATTCTCGAACTCTTGTTCAAGCACTTGGTGGCATGTATTTTGCTTGCACAGTAGCTTCTCCTCTCATTCCCTTACTCCTGAATGTTTTCCAAAGCGGTGGAGGTTGCTGGCAAGATGACTCGTACATTACTCAGTGAGCACTATACATAACTGTTACCAGATTGTTGTTATAATTATTTTAAGTAATATTTTATCTTCATATAAAAATATATCTATAAAAGGACTCATTCAAAGAAAGGTAACCTTCACTGGGAGATTAGTCGTCTCGAAGAATCGAGGAATACCTTCTAAAGTCATGCCTTCTACAGGACTGAAGTTCCTGTAACAAAGATATTAGTGTTCTCCTCCGGGATTCTTCCTTGCTAATCTCCCTTGGTTCCCAGAAACCTCCTATTTACAAAACAAAACAAGTTTTTCTTGAGCTGTCTTGTCTGTCCACTTGGAAAGAGTTAGTTTTATTTAAGTCACCTTAGTTCAAGTTTGAACTAAGTACCAAATTAATTTCCAAAAATTTATACTTGACCTATATATCAATTCAATAGCTTTTCTTTGCCATAAAGAATGGATCAGTCTGTATGTATCTACATATGAAGAATTTTAGGGATTTTTATTCTCATCTGTATCATTCAGGTTTAGTGAAGAGCTTTACCTAAAATATTGGTTAACTGGGACTTTTGGTTTATCAGTTTTTAATCTCAATAATACATGTGAACATGGTGAAAATTAGGTCACTTAATAGCACCTGTAAAACCACTTAAGGTATAAACTTTTAAAGCTTTTCTGCAAGCAAAAGACAGGATATAATGATATACTCTCTTTTAAAAGATCTCATTCTTATTGTAAAAAATACAGATAAGCAAAAATAAGAAAGCAGAAATCACCCATACTTTTACCACTTCAAGTTAACCATCATTAATAACTTGGTATATATATTGCAAAGATTGGATGTCAGTGGTCTGTATATTAACCAACACATTTTTATAATTTTACATGAAATTCTTAAGTGCTCTTTGATGATGATATGATTTTTCATATGGGAACTATATAAAAACATTTTTTTTTACAGACTCTAATTGAGATTTTTCAAAATATTGGTAACACTAATCTTGCTGATTTCATTGCTGGATTACTCACCATTATCATCTGTATGGCAGTTAAGGAATTAAATGATCGATTTAAACACAAAATCCCAGTCCCTATTCCTATAGAAGTGATTGTGGTAAGTAGAATGTGTAATTAGAAAATTCAGCATTAATTAGTTTGATAAGAAAGGAATTGTTAAAACAAATGGACTTTTTTTTTAACCTCTTTTGTTTTATTTCAGACAATAATAGCTACTGCCATTTCATATGGAGTTGACCTGGAAAAAAACTATAACGCTGGCATTGTTAAGTCCATCCCAAGTGGGTGAGTATGGAGTTCCTCTTAGGCAATACTAATATATTGTCAGTACTTTCTGTTTAAATGAAACTTAAGCTTCATTTCATTGGTCTTATTTGTGTGTGATCTTAAAGAAATACCCATTTGTGCAAACTATCAGATAAACAGTATGTGTGTAGATAAAGATCAAGCCATTTGTATGAAAGAGACCCGCATATGCTCTCTCTTTTTCTTTTTCTTTTTTTTCTTTTGCGGTATGCGGGCCTCTCACTGTTGTGGCCTCTCGCGTTGCGGAGCACAGGCTCCGGACCCGCAGGCTCAGCTGCCGGGGCTCACGGGCCCAGCCGCTCCGCAGCATGTGGGATCTTCCGGGACCGGGGCACAAACCCGCGTCCCCTGCATCGGCAGGCGGACTCTCAACCACTGCACCACCAGAGAAGCCCTCTCTTTTTCTTTATGTTCTTAAAATGTGGCAGGACATGCACTTTTAATGCCAGATTCCTGATTTAAACTCACATATACAATTACAGTATACTATACATACTGTAGAATCATGGTTAGTAACATTTATTGTACTGAGAACAATCTGCTTAAGGAAAAAGGGACATCTGGCCTAAATTCTCCTCCATTTAGTTTAATCCATCTTAGATAATAATTATATCATTTGTGCCTATAAATAAAATGCATTATCTCTAAGGGAGGTTTGATATATTTGATAGTTTGATGAATTAAAAGAGTAAAGAACTAAGGTTCTTTGTCTACTTCTGTCACCATCTAGTCCTGTGGCCCTGGCAGTTTCTCCTATGACACAAAGAGAATGACAAACCACTGAAATCTCAACTTGAACTTGCTGTAAAACACCAATGAGATCGCTCATAAAGTGCAAAGTGGACCAAGGGTCCTACAGTATAATTCCATCATATGACATTGAAAAAGAAACCCAGATGTTTATTACATTTGTAACATAAACTTATAGCATCTATGACTAGACTTGCTGTTAGATAACTAGTAAGTACTGGTTTCCCCTCCCTTAATAATAGCTGAGGGACCAGTAACAGTCTGTTTCTGATGCTCTTAATAGAAACTCCTCAGGCCAGCTCAGTCCCGGGGCTTATTCCACAGGGAACTGCTGCCTTGCCATTGGGTTAATCTTATGATTTCTTCTAATCTGTTCAAAAAACAAAAGAAAAAGAAAAATTACAGCTGGCTACACGGGGCTTAACTTACATATCATTCTTTCTGGTGTTTCTCAAACTCACTTTTTTTTAAGAATCACATGAGGCCCTTGTTAACACAGATTCCTAGTTCCAACCCCGAACCTATGGAACCAGGCTTTCCAGAGGAGGGGCCTGGGAATTAATATTTTTCAAACGGGCTTCAAGTGATTCTAATGCTCAGGTAAGTTTGGGAAACTTTACATTAGAGGATCAACATTTTGATAGTGAATCCTGATGCTGGTATAAATTTAGTGATAAAAAGATGCAGTGTTGGCTATTTGAGTTATGGCGTTTTCACCCTAACAGATTATTTGAGTAGTTATAAACAGCTACATAAAAAATATATTTCATAGATCCCTGTTGTCAGGCTTCCTAGGGTGTAACTCTTAGAGAAGGTCCATAGCAAATGCCCAGTCCCATAAGTTCATGTTCCATTAATAGATTTAGGGAACTCATTTTTGCTGCCCTAAGTCAGCAGTCCCCAGCCTTTTTGGCACCAGGGACCAGTGTCATGAAAGGCAAGTTTTGCACGGAGTGGGGTGGGGGTCGGGTGGGGCGGAGGATGGTTCAGGCGGTAAAACAAGCGACGAAGAGCAGCGGATGAAGCTTTGATGAAGCTTCGCTCGCTCGTCCGCCGCTCATCTCCGTGCACAGGTACTGGTCCGTGGCCCGGGGGTTGAGGACGCCCGCCCTCAGTGATCCTTTCTGACCCTATCCAGAGCTTTCCTGGCTGCTCTCCTGCTGAGAATGGATCTCTAGCCTCTTGCTCTTGGGTTAGTCAAGTTGCATCCTCTGACAGACCGCCTGGTGTGATTGGTCAGCTGACCTAACCTGCCTGGCCCCCAGGACTCAGAGCTCCTCCCCAAGGGCAGTGATCCCATTTGTCTTGTGCAACTTTTTGGTAGCACTGAAACAAGTCTAATAACGTTAACAAACCTGAAAAAGAAAGGGTGCTGTGGAGAGATTGGAAAAGGGCAAGGAAAGGAGAGAAAGGTGAGTAGGACGAAAGGAAGAGGAACAAAGAGAAACGCTGTGCTACCCACCTCTTCATCCCCTCCCCACATCAATCCCCCAATAAGGGAGTAAAAGCACAGCCGCCGCCAGCAGCTTCCTTTTGTCCCACTGAGGGCCAATGCCATATGTCAGTATCGCTCAGGGCCCAATGACACTGTCCCCAAAACTGTGACCACTTGCCTTACTTCCCTACTCCCCTGCTTGGCCAAGTATACAATTTCTGCAAGTCTGGTCAGCTTCTGAGTGTCCCACTAGGATTCAACTAAACGAGGAGCCCTCATTCTCTCACTGACCTTTTTCTTTTTTGTTGTTGTCTTTTGTTTTTTAATTTTTACTTTTTGTCCGCACCGCACGGTATGTGGATCTTAGTTCCCAGACCAGGAATCGAACCCGTGCCCCCTGCATGGGAAGACCGGAGTCCTAACAACTGGACTGCCAGGGAAGTCCCATCGCTAACCTTTTTCTTAACCAGCAGGCTCTAAAAGGGTCAGTCAGATCTTGTGACCCAGGAAATCATCTAATATCTAACATTCATACCTGGACATAATAAATGACCTTGAGCAGATCATTTCACTTTTCTGGGCCTCAGTTCTGGTATCAACAAAAAGAGAGGTAGATTCAACAATTTCTAGGATATTAGATTAGGATATTAATTTGGATAATATTAGGATATTAGCTGGCTCTAGATTTCTATTGTTTTCTATAAGAATCATTTCTACTTTACTACTTCCCTCTAATTATAGGCGGAAAAAAAATAGTTTCCTATTAAAGGAACTTCAGGTGTGAGGTAGGTCAGGGAGATTGCCTTTTGCTTTTGTTTTTTGGCCAGGGACTTCTGGAATTACACCCTATGGATAGTAATCAAGATATAGGTACAAGTGGGCTTCCCTGGTGGAGCAGTTGTTGAGAGTCCGCCTGCCGATGCAGGGGACACGAGTTCGTGCCCCGGTCCAGGAAGATCCCACATGCCGTGAAGCGGCTGGGCCCGTGAGCCATGGCTGCTGAGCCTGCGCGGCCTGAGCCTGTGCTCCGCGATGGGAGAGGCCACAACAGTGAGAGGCCCACACACCGAAAAAAAAAAAAAAAGATATAGGTACAAGAAAGGCATCCACCCCCCCCCCCGATTTTCATATTTGGGGACAATTGCAGGCTTATAAACTTGTAGATTTATTTCTTTATACAGTTGGTAGAGTAGCTCTGGTTTTGTCAAACAGCAACTGTTTGATCCCGCAGTTTTTGGGATGTCTTAATCGTTGTGACTATGGAGCATTACGATAATAACACACATTTAATCTTTTTCAGACTCAAGAAGATTTTAAATATCATGGCTCTTAGAATGGATTTTCCACTTAGCTCTTTTAGCATCTTACATTCTTTGTCTCTTTAACAGACCTGACCTCACCTTGTACAGGGTAAATCTCATTTTATGGCTAGGATATCTTTTAAATTCAAAGACCTTTAAGATGAAATTGTGTAAGGAGAAACACTAATGTGTGAAATGGCACAGCATGGGATTGTATGGTATTAAGAAATCAGTAATGACAGGCTTATTCTTGTCAGAGCGTAGATAAGGCAGCATCTGTAGCCTCTCAAATAGGGGACAAAGGAATCAGCCAGTGAGATAGCACCAACTTCTGATTGAAACCTGTAAAAACAGATGCTACCACTTATGCATCTCACGTACCTCTTGCCCTCTTGGATCAAGTCCTTTCATTTCTGACTTGTGGCTGGGTTGATAGAGCATTTGGTGAGGTGGGGGAAGAGCATTATGGTCAAATTTTCACAGCATTTTTCATGTAAAAACTCACTAGGTTTTTGCCTCCGGCGATTCCATCTGTGAGTTTGTTTTCTGAGATGCTGACTGCATCATTTTCCATCGCTGTGGTCGCTTATGCCATTGCAGTGTCTGTAGGAAAAGTATACGCCATCAAGTATGATTACACCATCGATGGGAACCAGGTATGGTCACTCTTGCTGAACTGGTTTTGTAGGGCTGAAAATAAGAAGAAAACATAAATGGGAAAGATTTTTGTTGTCTGCTAAAGAAAGAATTGGTTTCTTCCACCCATCTTTATTGAGTTGGTTTCTCTCCTGTGTGTGCTAATTTGAAATTATTTTGAAATATACATGTTGTATCACTTAATTTTTTAAATATATTTTACTGTTTCTTTATCCATATTTTATTATATGTCTCTGAAAGATAAGCATGTAAAAAGCAATCATGATACAGCATCATATCTAAAAAACTAGCTGTAATTCCCTAATACCATCTAATAACCAGTCAGTTTTCAGGTATAACCACAAGATCATTATCACAACTAAAAAAATTCACAATAATTCCTTGATAATATCAACTATCTAGTCAGTTTTCAGATTATCTTAAAAAGTTTTTTTAGAGTTGATTTGTCTGGTTAAGTATCCAAACAAGCTCCATGTGTAGTATTCGCTTGATACATCTCTTTTTTGCTTTACATTTTTTAACAAATTATTTTTTTAATTGGGGTATAGTTGATGTACTATATTATATAAGTTTCAGGTGTACAACATAGCGATTCACAAGCGTTAGAGGTTATACTCCATTTATAGTTCTTAGAAAACATTGGCTATATTCCTTGCACTGTATGCATCACTGTACTTTTTTTAAATTAATTTTTATTGGAATATAGTTGCTTCACAATGTTGTGTTAGTTTCTACTGTACAGCAAAGTGAGTCAGCTATACGAATACATATATCCCCTCTTTTTTGGATTTCCTTCCCATTTAGGTCACCACAGAGCATTAAGTAGAGTTCCCTGTGCTATACTGTATGTTCTCATTAGTTGTCTGTTTTACACATAGTATTAATAGTGTATCTGCATCACTTTACTTTTTAAGAAATAAGTTGAAGTAATCCTAATTTTTAAAAAGTTAATTCAGTTAGGTCATAAATAACATTTAAGCTTAACAGATTGGAATAAGAATTCTTCATGTAATCTAGTATCGCCTGGTAATTGTTTTTTTAATGACAGCTATAATACGGCAAAACAGAGCAACAAACACCAATGATAATAGTTGTGACCACTTTAAATTGAGGTGGTTTATTGTGCAATTACAGGTTTCCCCTGCTACCCTAACGTAGAGCGTTCCTATGAAAACTTTCTTAAGCAGAAATGGAAGTAAAGTGAAGAAGCAGTTACCTTAGGACACATCTTGCAAACAGATGCACAAAATCCATTTAGATGAAGCACAGGTGCTCACCAACACCGTTCAAAGCGATGGCGGCTCGATGCTGAGATGCTGAGTGCAGTTTCCGGGGGAGGAGCTTGGTGGTGCCACTCTCCCTTCTTGGGGGGCATGCTGTCTCTATAAGGGCTAGCTACAAAACAGATGCTTTTCACCCTTTTTTGTAAAAGCAAAAAGCCCCTTGGGATTTCTTTCAGTTAGCAAAAACAGGTACTAACATAGGACTTTCGTAAAAGCCAAGTGGCGTAAAGTGAGCTTTTGAAAAGCAGGGGATACCTGTAATAGATACAGGACATTTTTGGTAGCACCTGATACATTTACCAGGTGGGCTGATTTTCCACTGCTTGCAAATCTGCAAGTATGGTTGATTTCTGAAAACATAGCATAGCAATTACAGCAGTTAAATGATTAGTACTCAATAAGAATAATAGCCCTCCTAATCATAATACACTTCATAGCAAATATCCAACCACAGAGAAAATATTTCATGTGAGAGTTACAGATATGCCACTCACCAGGAAGTGAAATAAGCATTTGAGCAAAAGATCAGTCAATCTTAAAAACAACTGAAAGCAGTGAAGCCTCTCTCAGGCTCTGCGGAGCCAGAAGTCCCCATGTCTTCCAAGGGTCCCAAGCACCTTTAATGGTAAGAATTAAACTGGGACTCCCAGGCAGGGTGGGCTTGAGAGTTTGCTTTCTTAATGCTCTTCCTTAAACACTTGGCGAGGGTCTTGCAAAGATTTGATATGTAGCAACACTGCCATCCAGTCTCTCTCTTAGGAATTCATTGCCTTTGGGATCAGCAACATCTTCTCTGGATTCTTCTCTTGTTTTGTGGCCACCACTGCCCTGTCCCGCACCGCCGTCCAGGAGAGCACTGGGGGAAAGACACAGGTATGTAACAGCGGTGTCGTAATATCCATCTAGAATGATGGAAAGAATGAGTCAGGGGAATGGTGGCTCAGAAAGGCTTGCACAAGAACTCAGCAGGACGATTAGCCTTTGAGAAAAGAGAAACTTGTACTTCCTGGTCTGATTGCACCCGGGGTCTCTCCATCTCCTTGACGGTGATCCATCCCCTCCCCTAAAAACTCTTCCACAGCAACATTTATGGTTTTCTGATGCAGCAAGTCTCAAACCATTTTGTGTGAGTGCTCAGCTGGTAGATAGCTCCACTTACTTCTTTTCCAGGGACGATAGCAGTTGACAAGGAATCAGTCATGAAGAATGCTGATTTTTACCAATTTGTTATCTGGGGATAGAGAAGGCCTAGTAAGAGCACTTTGTGGCTTAGTGAGTTATTCTATTTTCAGGAAAATGAAAAGCTGTCTATTTACATTTCCTTTACAAGGATCAGGAGCTTCGTCCATAGGCGTTGGGTCCCACAGAACAAGTTTGGTAGCCGAGGATATTTTTGTTGTAACATTTTGGCATCTCTTCCTGAGCAAGACTTTTGTTCCTAAAGTTCTGAATGTGGGTTTCATCTTGCCTTTTTTTTTTTTTTTTTTTGCGGTACGCGGGCCACTCACTGTCGTGGCCTCTCCCGTTGCGGAGCACAGGCTCTGGTCGCGCAGGCTCAGCGGCCATGGCTCACGGGCCCAGCCGCTCCGCAGCATGTGGGATCTTCCTGGACCAGGGCACAAACCCGTGTCCCCTGCCTCGGCAGGCGGACTCTCAACCACTGTGCCACCAGGGAAGCCCTCATCTTGCCTTTTAAATGTGGTTTTTAAGTTGTTGCCAAACCAGCATCCAAGTTAATCTCTGGAGAACTCCTCCTTCAATGGGCTAGAAAGCTCAGGAGCTGTTCTCAGACCATTCTTTCCAGCAGGACATGAGTCAGCTAAGCCAAACCAAGTAGATGGGGGTGAGGGGCAGCTCAGGAATTGTGTTTCTGTTATGCCTGAAGAGTTTTCTCATCCCAGTACAGAAAGAACTATTATTTAAGAGTAAAAAGTACATTGGAAAAAAAATGAAAAAAAAGAAAAAGTACATTGAGACTATAAAGGAGAACAACAAATCCAAAGTGAATAGGGTAACACACACACACACACGCGCACACACACACACACACACACACGCGCGCGCACACACACACACGCACACACACACGCGCGCGCACACACACACACACACACATACACACACACACATACACACACACACACAGAGAGAGTCTTCAAATAGGGTTTTTTAAGGTAGAGACACTTACAAATAAGTACAAAAGAGAGAAACTGAGAAAATGAATGACTCCAACAAGGAAGTTGCCCAGGGGGAGCCTGAACTGTCCCCAAGGTGCCCATGATGCTCCTTTACCATTTATAAAGGATCTTGGTGACAGGGTCAGAAGAACTGGCCTCTTCCAATTTCTTGACTCCCGTTCAACAAAAATTTAGTCTAAATTTTCAGAATTTTTCTGTTTAAAATTGAGTTTTCTTTGCTTTTTTCTGCAAACATTTCCAGCTTTGTGAGAGCAAATAAAACAATACAGCCTCAAACAGGAAGCATAACCAGAGATCTGTGGTCAAGGGGAAGAGGTTGGAGGTGATTGCCAGAGCTGTACCTGCGGTTCAGGGGGTAGCTGTCAGCAGTGAAATTTTCTGCTGCTTCCACTGGAGATGGGGCCCTGACAAGCTCTCCAGGGCACATGGCTGTAAGTGGGTGCAGGCATATCCCCAAGTGCTGATGTCCATTCTCTGCTGTTACTTCCAGACTGAAATGGGCACAGTCCCGTCCATCCTCCCCTCCCCTCCTAAGAATGCCCATGTAAAGTGATTCCTTGGCAGAGGCTTTGGGGATAATGGTGTTCTGGTAAGCTAATACCCCCTGCCACACACTGGCGTGTATTATATTTAGGAATGAAGGATGCCAGGATTTCAGTACTGAAGAATGAAGCAAGCAGAGAAATAGCTTGATATTTAATTACTGAAATGTACACTAAGTTCTGGGATTAAAAGTCTAAGTGTCTGGACTGAAATCCAGGGACTTGTGACCAACTAAACTGGCAAGTCTTCTCCTGTTGTGTGGCTTCTCATGTTTTTTTTCATGTTGGAGCCTCAGTTTCCACATCTATGCAATGGGGATAATAATTGTATCCGCCTCATAGGGATGTTGTGAGGATTAAATAAGAAAATGTTTATAAAATCCTGGCACTCACTTGTAAATGTTGATGGCTCCAGTCATTAACTTCTCAAGGTAAGAATAGTGCCTTAGTACCTATGATACATATGTTGTACCTGACACATAAGAAGCACCCGGCATGTATTTGCTGAATGAATGAACAGAATCATAAGTATTAGTGGACCTCAACTGTTTGCAACACATCTACAGATTGTAGAAGAGCTCAACATTGCAACCTGTTCTTTCCCTTACCCCCATCTGACTCCTACTGATTCATGAAAAAGTAATTCTGATGACAAACTATTCCCTAGCTCTGGTTACCCTCTCACTTAAGAGAAGAATTAATTCTCTAGTAACTGAATCTGCTCATAGATATGAAATCTACAGCATTTCCTGCAAAATAAGTAATTTTCCTTTATAAATTAAGTACAAGCAATGGGTTCCCTCACAGATTTTAAAATAGTAACCAAAATTAGTCTTGGTCTCCATAATTGGAGGCTAATTATTTCCTATCCTCAGTGAGTAGGTGGCCACCCTCCTGGCATGAGTTGGGCAGCTGGCTGTGGTCCCTGTCCCCAAATCTCCATCCCTCTCACCAATTCACAGAGCCCTACATCCACAGTGAGATGCATGTGGCTCATGATAGACAATGAATGTTGGTTAAGTAATTGCGTAGAAGAAAGGAAGGAAGGAAAGGAGGGAAGGAGGGAGGAAGGATACCAGCTTCTCTGCTTAGATAGGAGAGGGGAAAGCTCACCAAGGTACTGGGAACCCAGAGGTGTGGTGCTGGGAGATAACAAATTGCCTAGAAAAGGGGATCTGGCTGGAGAGAGCAGACTTTTCTGTACGTCATATACGTAATATCGCCTCAGTCTGGCCTAAGTATCCTCTGAACATGACTGAGCAATTTGCCAGCTGGAGTGAATGAGCGTGGATATGGAATTCCCTTAAGTTTTCGGACTTTTAATTTCTATTGGCTTTATGTGTCTCCTTGAAGGCAAACATCTTGCACTAGGCAGTACTTGGGCCCAGGGCAACCTTCTCTGCTGCCTCCTCTCTGGTCGCTTTGCTTCTGGCTCCCTGTCTCCTTCTCTCCTTTGTTTCAGAGCTACTAGGCTTCACCTCGGCCAGGCCCCAGCTGTCTCAGCAGAGAACCCATTGGTCATCTAATCACAAGAGAGAGTAGTCCCCACCCCCTCAGCCTCTCTCCTAACTAGTTACGGATCTTAGGAGAGCTTTTTTGCCAGCGAAGGTAAAGTTTCTGAAGCTTCCTTGACTTCTGCTACTGCCCACCCTCACTCGGGCTGCTTGTGGGGCAAAGCTCTGAGCCTGAATCCGTGCAGCTGTGGGAGGATGCGGGAGACATGGTCCCACCACTCAGCAGGCTCGTGTGGCATTCTGAATCTGCAGAAAGACTGGTAAATTTATTTTCTCTGAGATTATCATGGCAACCATGTATACAAAGTGTTATCTGAATCGTTATCAGGTTGCTGACTCAATAATGCAGCAGAATCAGTTATGTGCTATGAGAATTTATTTCCCAAGAACATTACAAGGATCTGTTGTCTGGGAAGGGGGATGGGCCCTGTTTCCTCGAATGGCAAACGACTAGAAGTTTGGCCTCTTGAATTGACACCAAAAGTGTATGTCTGCAGTGTATCCAAGCGCAATCCAGGCTTTACTCTACCAGACTCAGGGTCCACATTTTCTTTAATTTCTCTGCCATAGCTACTAAATGTATGGTTTTCGCAAATAATTCTCACTTGTCTCAACAGTATTGAGCAGAAGGGGGGAAGTTGGGAAGTGTCACGTGTGCCCATGAACAGGCTCTTGCACGCATGTGTCCAGCAAGCACACGTCCAGAGGGGGCAGGACGGACCCTCGTTATGGGACACGTATGTCTTTCAGGTTGCCGGCATGATCTCGGCTGGGATTGTGATGATTGCCATCGTTGCCCTGGGGAAGCTGTTGGAACCCTTGCAAAAGGTATAACACTGCTTCTCGCCACACCGATTCCATACTTCCCCTTCACTGCTCTGCCACCTGAGAAGTAACGGGGGATTTAGAAGTCATCACATGGAAAACCATTCCCCTGAATAACTCAGCTTCCCTGTGTCTCTTGGCAGTCGGTTTTGGCAGCTGTTGTAATTGCCAACCTGAAGGGGATGTTTATGCAGGTGTGTGACATTCCTCGTCTGTGGAGGCAGAATAAGACTGATGCTGTAAGTCACTTACCATCCATTTTTCTCTGAAATAAGAATTGTTTCTTATATGCTTCTTGCCATATGATTACATCCCCTTATCTCCTAAGTCTTACTTGCATTTTGGGAACCAGAGCAGAAATTAGAATTTTGTGGATATGCCAAAGCTGGGAAGTCTTCCACATGAGCTGTGATCTGTGAAGGTCCTGTATCTCTGGGAAGATTCATTTCCGGCAAGAATCCCATATGAGCTCCTTCGTATACCCTTGGCCTTCTAAAGCCAAAAAACAAACAAATTTTTTAAAAACCCTCTGATTTAGAAAGACAAACAAAACAAAAACAAAGCAAAAACAAAATACGAAACCCCACATTGATTATAATATTGATTAAAGTAACCTTTACAAGTCTTCTGAGGGATTGTTAGAAAAAAAAAAAAAGAAGCTAAACCCTTCAGAGTTCTGCCCTAATTTAAACCAGAACAGATAAAAAGAATGGGAAAACTCCCTATATATCTATATGGAAAGATCTCCAAGACAAATTGTGAAGTAAAAAAGAGACCAGTGCACAATGGAAGAGTGTGTATAACACACCAAAAGAAGGGAAAATAATATATGCTTTGTAGTCATATTTGCTTGTATTTGCCAAAAGAAATGCTGGAGAAAAGTGTGCACATGTGTGTACACACACAGACATAAACGAGGACACAAGAAAGGAGCGTCGTTGGGAATGGATGGAGAAAGGAGAGAGTTACAACCAAGATTTTTCACGGCACACTTTTCTTTTTTTGGCCGTGCCACGCAGCATGCCAGATCTTGGTTCCCCTACCAGTGATCAAACCCGTGGCCCCTACAGTGGAAGCGCAGAGTCTTAACCACTGGACTGCCAGAGAAGTCCCACTGCACACCTTTTTAATACTAATTTTATTTTGAACCATGTCAATATGCAAAAATTAAATTTAAGAATATTTAAATGGAACAGTTGGCCTTTACTGGAAAGGGCAATTTCCACTTACACTTAAAGTATGCAATGAAGTCAGAATAGTTTACAACGCTGTAATTTGTTTGTGGACAATTGATCTTATTTTTACAGGTAATTGCTTACCTGATGGTACCTGATGAATTAACATAATTCCTTTCATTTCCATGTTTTCCTAGGTTATCTGGGTGTTTACGTGCGTAGCATCCATCATTCTGGGGCTGGACCTCGGTTTACTGGCTGGCCTTATATTTGGATTTCTGACTGTGGTCTTGAGAGTTCAATTGTGAGTAATATAAGATCCAGGTTATCGATAAACAGGACAACACACCCTGAGATTTATTATATTTCTTTATTGTGATAAATACAATAAAAGCACTCCCTTTCATAATAGTTACTATATATTGAGTGCTTCTACAAATTAAGCGTATGGTGCTTTACATACATTATCATATTTAGTCTTCAAAAAAACCCTGTGAGTAGGTTTTACTCTCCTCATTCTAGTAAGATAACTGAAGCTCAGAAAGATTAAGAACCTTCCCCAAGATCAGCTAGTCAGTGACAGAGACAGGATTTGAACCCAGATCTCACCCCAAAATCTATGCACTTATTCACATGGTCTACTGCTATGCTCTCCTCCAAGTCATGGTAAGACTAAAAGATATATGATTCAGCAAAAGACTGAAGTTGCTGTGTAGTTTCTTTTTAAAATGAGATGATGTCTGAGAGGCACTGGGCCCAAGCCTTGGGCCCAGACAGCTGCTAAATATATTGTAGCTCATTTTCTTTTGAAGCTAGTAACCCAGAAATTATGTAACAACCCAGAACAGGAGACTTTAAAACAGTTGACTGTAGCCAAAATTCATTCAAATCTGCCAGATAAGGTATGTACCCAATAAGCCACCCCAATTATGCGAAGTAGACATGATTAGGTCCTCTGCAGAGTGAAAGCAACACAGACACAGTTCAAAGTAATGGAGAACAATCTGTGAGGCAACCAAAAGGTGTATGTTTTTTCATTTGTTTCGTTTTGACTTTTAAAAAATTTTTTTATTAAAAAAAATCTTTTTTCTGGCCGCAAGGTTGGCGGGATCTTAGTTCCCCAACCGGGGGTACACAGGCCCTTGGCAGTGAGAGTGCAGAGTCCTAACCACTGGACCGCCGGGGAGTTCCCTTGTTTTGACCCTTGAGAGGTCTTTGGTAGATGCCCTTCTGGGTCTATGGAATTGTCTGAACAGAGAGCAGAAGCGTGCTTCTCTCCTTCCTCAAAACTTCTGTTATCTTCCCAGACGTCTGGTCCCTTCTTTGCCTGCACTTGGGCCATGAAGGAATACAAAACCTGGGGAAACCTCAACACGGATGTCTTCAGCTTAGCATAAGTCCACCTTTCCCGTTCCACCAACCAATTCTCCTTCCCTCCCTCCGTCCCTCCGCTGGCATGTTAGAGCCTGCCCAAAGTCTTGTGTTTACTGCCTCAGCACCCTTAAATGGTTGCCCAAGGGCCCGAAAGAGTTCACAAGCGTCCAAAGTACCCAGTGTGCTACTGGGAAACACCTCAGAAACTCTCCTTGGAAGAGAGTTTTGTGCCCTGGATGCCTCCGTGTTTACTTTTACTTGTGTGAGTGTGATTGGGGGAGAAGGGTTTTGTAGAGAAAGACTATACAGTTTCTAAGGTTTAAGTTAAAAATCAGCACTGCACAGCAAGCTGAGGAAAATCGGTGGCACCGTTCAGCTGCAGATTTGGTAACGAGGCTTTGAGCCAACAAAAAGCAGTATCCTCCACAGTATTTAATTTCCAGTAATTATAAGGCTGATCCAGAGAGCACATTGCTGAGAGGACCCTAAACAGACACTCTTTCTTCAGGAATTGTGTTTAGCATATGTCCCTAGTCACACTTGAAGAACCATGGAATTTATGGGATTGTATCAGAAACAGGAAATCAACAGTCTGGTGGATGGGAAGGACTCATGTCTGGTCCTCCCAGGCTCCTATTTCTATGAAATGATACTAATTTGATCAGTGCAGACTCTCCATACTTCATCAGAAAGTTGCTGTAACTCACAAGTAAGTTCTAGGCACCACACCAGGCAACGAAGGCCCATGGGTTAAAGATAGAGGCTGTGCTCCTCTTCCCTCCAGGGCCTTTTTGAACTTCTCTAAACAGTTTACTCACCAGTAAAATTGAGGATAATACTGCTGATCTTTCAGGGTTGTGGTAGGGCTCAAATAAGATTTAACATGTGTGAAAGCTCTTTGCTTATCCTATAAAGTCGTACACATATGAAAGTATGATGCTCATTACTTCTTGCAGGCATCAGAAATGAGGCACACTTCCTTCTTCTCCCCGAATCCTACACAAACACCGGCTGTTCACTTTTAGCTACCGGAAAATGTCATCTGCGATAAAGACAGAGTCCAAAAACACCCAAATTATGGGCTCTTTAGTATCTGTAATTTCTTCTAACTTTTTATTCCAAAATATGCCTGTTCCAAAAACTCCTGACCTTAATTTTTCTTCTTTCAGTCCCTCATGGAACAGCCTTGGAAGTATCCCTAGCACAGACATCTACAAAAGCACCAAGCATTACAAAAACGTAAGTGCCTTTGTGAGACATTGGCTGGACTTGGGTTTGCTAAGCTGGATTTTCAAGGGTTGCATATTTCTCTTTCAGTACGTTAGGGATAAGGTAGCGAAAAAGAGAGGCTACTTCTGTTGGGAAAGTCCAGAAGTCCACTGGGGGGTGTCAGGAAAACTTTCAATCCAATGTGCCCTCTGATATCCTAGCCTTATGTGAATTTTGTCCATGCTAGTTAAAATGTCATTTTAATGTCAAACCATTGTACAGGGAATTTTTTAAAAAATAGGCAATTCAATTATTTCCAGAAGTTGAACCAAAATTCTATTCCTCTGAGTGAAGGGTGTCAAAAGACACAAACTTCCAGTTAGAAATAAATAAATCATGGGAATGTAATGTACATGTGAAGACCATAGTTAATAATACTGTATTGCATATTTGAAAGTTCCTAAGAGAGTAGATCTTAAAAGTTCTCATCACACAAAAAATTCTGTAACTATGTATGGTGACAGACGTTAACTAGACTTATTGTAGTGATCATTTTGCCATGTATACAAATATCAGGTTGTACACCTGAAACTAATATGTCAATTATAACTAAAAAAGAAAAAAAAAGACAGCGCCTCAGAGACCTCTAGGACAAAATGAAACATACATTGTAACAACATTCCCAAAAGAGAAGAAGAGGAAAAAAAAAAAACCAGACAAAATATTGAATAAGTATCAAAACTTTCCCAAATTTGAGGAACACCACAATGTACTAATCCAAAATGCCCACTGAACTCAATTAATGTACACACAAAAATCCACACCTAGAAACACTACAGTAACACTGCTGAAAGCCAAGATGTTAACAGCAATTTTTCAAGCAGCAAGAGGAGAAAAATTTCTCTTTCTCTGCTATGTTATCCTTATCCTCTATGACGCTGTCTGAAATCCCTGTAAGATTTTCTTCATTCAATTCTAAGAAGAGACGTTCATGTTCTCTGTCACAAAGAACCTTATTTGACGTTTTTCTCTATCCTTGGAATTGGAAGAAATAATATATAATACAGAAAATAAAAAATGAAGAAAATAAACATTCCACTGATGGGCTTATGTTCCCTGCAAATAAGAGTGCTTAGTGACCACCAGAAGGAACAAACATGAAAAAGTAGAGAAAGAAAGAAAATTCAAGGGGGCGGTCCAAGATGGATTCTGGAACAGGAAGATTCTGAACTCACCTCCTCCTATGGACACACCAAATCTACAGCTACATATGGAATAATTCTCTCTGGAAAAGAACTGATAACTAGCTGAACAGCTCCTCCACAACAAGGGATAAAAGGGTCACATCGAAACAAGTAGGAGAGGCAGGGATGCAGTCTCGCCAAAACTCACCCCTGACTCCGCGTCCCACAAGGGGGAGGAATGTCCTAAGTTTGGAGCTACTCCCTGAGGAGCAAGGGGTTTGTACTCCACATCCCTTGGGACCTGCACCAAACGTCGAGGCCCCCAAACTGTCTGGTTTTATAAACCAATAGGGCTTACATTCACGGGCCCCGAGGGGACTGTGGGAATGTGAGATACTCCTTTGGAGGGGCTCACATGTGGGCTCACTCATCCTGGGACCCAGCACGAAGGCAGCAGTTTGAAAGTCCCTGGACTATATATGAAGGAGATTCATTTGCTAATCTTAAAGCATCCGCCAGAGGGGCAAGGACCACTTGGGACTTGCTTCAGGGGTGGAGGCACTGGCAAGTGTCATTTTTGCGCTCTCCCCGTACCTTGCTAGTGTAGGCGGGTGCACCCAGGCACAACCTCAATAAAGCCACAGGTCTGCTCCGCTCCCAGCACTCTTCTCTTGCGTCGCTAAAGCTGCAGCATGCCCTACCCTCAGCACTCTCCTGCAGCCATGCTAAAGCTGGTAGGTGAGCACAGTCCGTACAAGGAACACCCCTTGGTTGCCTGGCCCTGGCGCCCCGAGGGCCTTGCATGCCTGGGCCCCACAGGACTGTAACAGTTGGAAAGATAGTTCTGGGCAGGCTACCACACCCAGGGTACTACAGAGATAGCAGACAAAACATACCCCAGTCCACCTGTGAAAAAGGCCCATTATTTACCCTAGAGCTTTAACCTGAGTGACAGGCTTCAGGTTTGCCACATGTATAGAGGCTACAGAAATGCTCTCAGGCAGTGTAGGCAGGGTGACATCATTCTCATACCCTCCCTTGGCCTTGCCACAGCTTGTGGTACCTCCCAGAAAAGAGTTCATCTGAAGCTCCAATTTTTGCACCCATCACCCAGGAGACACCTCCAAGTCTCCTGAGGTCAGTAATTGTGGTTCCACAAGACTGTATATATTTGCATACTTTAAAAGCTGCTGCCTGAGGATCTGGCTTCCAATCAGCCTGAAACTAGATGCTGAATGAGATCCCTCCCCTTGGAACACTGACAGGTCTCGGCACACCCTCAACAACTGGGGCCTATCAAAACTAAACCAGGCTAGGGACTTCCCTGGTGGCGCAGTGGTTAAGAATGCACTTGCCAATTCAGGGGACACAGGTTCGAGCCCTGGTCCGGGAAGATCCCAGATGCTGCAGAGCAACTAAGCCCGTGCGCCACAACTACTGAGCCTGCGCTTTAAAGCCCATGAGCCACAACTGCTGAGCCCGCAAGCCACAACTACTGAGCCCACATGCCGAAACTACTGAAGCCCATGTGCCTAGAGCCCGTGCTTCGCAACAAGAGAAGCCACTGCAATGAGAAGCCCATGCACCACAATGAAGTTAGCCCCCAATTGCCGCAACTAGAAAAAACCCGCGTGCAGCAACAAAGACCCAATGCAGCCAAAGAGTAAATAAATAAATTAATTAAAATTTTAAAAAAAGAAAAAAAATAAACCAGGCTAATTAGACAAGCACAAAGGTTTGAGAGACACCCAAGAGCTAGGGCAAGGCTGAACAATAAGTTTCATCTCCTACATATGCGAGTCCTTCAAGACTAGAAGACTAGAATAGGTAGCCATTTTGCCTAACACATAGAAACAAACACAGAGAATCAAGCAAAATGAGGAAGAAACAGAGGAATATGTTCCAAATGAAAGTACAAGACAAAATTTCAGAAAGAGACTTTAATGAAACAGATAAGTAATGTACCTGATAAAGTGTTCAAAGTAATGGTTATAAAGGTGCTCAATGAATTCTGGAGTAGAATGGATGACCACAGTGAGTACTTCAACACAGAGATAGAAAATATAATAAGAAAAGTACCTAACAGAAGTCAAGAGCTGAAGAATACACTAACTGAACTGAAAAATACACTAGAGGGGTTCAACAGCAGACCAGATGAAGCAGAAGAATGGATCAGCAACCTAGAAGACAGGACACTGGAACTGACCCAAGCAGAACAGCAAAAAGAAAAAAGAATTTTAAAAAGTGAGGATGGCTTAAGGGACCTATGGGACAACACCAAGCAGAATAACATTCACATTTAGGAGTCCCAGAAGGAAAAGAGAGAGACAGAAAGGGGCAGAGAACATGTTTGAAGAAATAATGGCTGAAAACGTCCCTAAACTGGGGAAGGAAACATTCAGGTCCAGGAAATACAGAGATTTCTAAATAAGATGAACCCAAAGAGATCTATATCAAGACATTATAAATAAAATGTCAAAAGTTAAAAGATAGAGAATCTTAAGGACAGCAAGAGAAAAATAACTTGTTACGTATAAAGGAACCCCCATAAGGTTATCAGCTGATTTTTTAGCAGAAACTTTGCAGGCCAGAAGGAAGTTGCATAATATATTCAGAGTGCTGAAAGGACAAAACTTCCAACCAAGAAAGCTCTACCTGGCAAGGTTGTCATTCAGAATTGAAGAAGAGATAAAGTGTTTTCCAGACAAGCAAAAGCTAAAGGAGTTAATCACCACTAAACTGGCTTTACAAAAATGTTAAAGGAATTTCTTTAAACTTAAAGTATAAAAATTCCATCCAAAAGCAGCAGAATACACATTCTTCCCACGTGCACATGAAACATTCTCCAGGATAGATAATATGTTAGGCTAGGTCACAAAACAAGTCCAACCCATTTAAGAACATTGAAATCATATTAAACATCTCTTCTGACCACTATGATGTTAAACTAGAAATCAATTACAAGAAGAAAACTGAAAAAAATGACAAATACATAGAGATTAAACAACATGCTATGAACAAACAATGGGTCAATGAAGAAATCAAAGGGGAAATACAAAATTACCTTAAGACAAGTGAAAATGGAAATACAACATTCCAAAATCTGTGGAATGCAGCAAAAGAAGTTCTAAGAGGGAAGTTCATAGCAATTCAGGCCTACCACAAGAAACAAGAAAAATCTCAAATAAACAATCTAACTTTACACCCAAAGGAACTAGATAAAGAACAAACTCCTGTAAGAGGAAAGTTGAGGACTGCTGCCCAGCTTCTCTGAGCAATTGTCAGTCAGCTCCTAGCTGAATAGCCAAAAACTTAACTGAGTATTTAAGGCATGAAATGATTTAACCTCAGAAAAAAAAAATTTTTTTTTTAATGCTAGATTGAAGAACCTGAAGGAGTGAAGATACTGAGATTTTCTAGTCCTATTTTTTACGGCAATGTTGATGGTTTAAAAAAATGTATCAAGTCCACAGTAAGTATTTTATCCCTAGAAATCTAGTTTCTAACTTCCTTTGAGACTTCATTCATTCTACAGGTATTTAAGGGGCTCAAACGTGGGCATAAGTTCCTATACCCTGTTCCCTTTGTACAGGGCATTAAGAATTATAACATCCTTGCCCTCAAATAACTTTCAGTCTATTTGGGAATAGGAACAAACGACAATAACACATATGTTAAAATTCAGGTAGCAATAACTATGCGGGACAAAACCACTAGAGATGTCTCCAGGCAGACTTTGAGTAAGTTCCAAGTAAGTAGTATAGACAGTAAGTGTTAAGGTTTCATGGAAGGGAGTCATCCGAGTTAGGTGGACTGATCAGGCTTTGCGTGGCAGTTGGGCAGAAGGAAGGAGATTATGGCAGGTGTTTGGGAACTACATGAGCTGAGAGGAAAATGTAGGAATGTGTATTGGGCAGGGGGTGGGGGAGGGGGGCAGTTGGAATAAAGGGTAAAAAGTATAAGCGGAATAGATAAGCAGGAAATTCTGGTCTTGAATTCCATGCTATGCTTCGAAGTTGGAGTTTGCCTCTAGATCAGTGTTTTCCTGAAGTTCAAAGGAATGTTCATAGACTTTGCAACAACAAGGACTTTGTCATGTCAAGCAAATTTGGAAAACACAGGCTTAAAGTTAAAAAGGTTATTTTTTGCTTTTTTTTTTTTTTTTTGTCTTGGAGTCTTCAATGTGCTACTGCCTTCCCTGAGTCTCTGGGTGGGTGGGTTAGGGTGGCCCGGTAGTGGAGACCTCCATCGGGCCTCAGAATTTCTTTTCTGGCAGGGTACATCAGCGAATAATACCACTTGAGAAATAGCCTTTCCAGATAAAAATTGCCATTAATGAGCATCAGGAACCAGACGTTTTAACTAACTTGACATTTTTTTCCAAAGGTTGGATTTGATGCCATTAGAGTGTATAATAAGAGGTTGAAAGCACTGAGGAAAATACAGAAACTCATCAAAAAAGGGCAATTAAGAGCAACAAAGGTGAGGCAACATCATTCTTTCGCCTCTGAAATTCTCTCATTTCTCAGATGAAATAAAAGCAGTTAGACTGTCTAAAATTAAATATACCCTCTTTGGTACCCACATGTGTACAAGCAGATGACATATGTATAATGGAGAACAGCTGAGTTGTTCTTTTAGGAGAGAGGGAAGGGGAGAGAATAAAATGAAATCAGCAGGGCTACTGGGAAACAAAGGGTGAGATTTTTTTTTTTTCTCTCTTATTTTTACTGAAAGGAACAAAACAAGTGCTAATTCAATGCCGGAAAATTACTCACAACAGAAGGCAGTCATAAGTTCCTAAATTTTAGAGCTACAGTAGTTACCTTTTATTCAAACTCTCTTGTCAATGTTTCTTTTGGCTAAGTTCTACAATCTTCCAGAAATCAAGCATTTCCTCTCTCCACTGTTCTTCCATTTTTCTTCCTAGAGAACATCAGAATTTGGGCTGAGGTAAACCTTATTCCCTAAGAGTTCATTCTCTTGATATTTTGCTTACCAAGAAGCAGTTTGTAGGACTTTTAAGTCATTTTAGATTAATTGTTGAAAGACATCCCAAATCATTAGTAATTGAGTTGGCAGTGTTTTCTTTGTTTAGAATGGCATTATAAGTGATGCTGGTTCATCGAATAATGCTTTTGAGCCTGATGAAGACTTCGAAAATCCGGAAGAATTTGATATTCCAACCAAGGAAATAGAGATTCAAGTGGATTGGAACGCTGAGCTTCCAGTCAAAGTGAATGTTCCTAAAGTGCCGATCCATAGCCTCGTGCTTGACTGTGGAGCTGTCTCTTTCCTGGATGTTGTTGGAGTGAGGTCATTGCGCGTGGTAAGGTTCCGGTGTTTCGAATTACATATTTGGAGCTTTGGCAATAGTAAAATGATATGGGTTTCCTGGTCTTGCAAAAGGGTGATTGATTGCACAGGCTCTGTAATTTTTCTAGGGGAATGCTTTTGCAATAGAGTGTATTACTTTCAAGCACAGTCCTGCGGAGCTGGACTACCTGGGGTTGAATCCTGGCTCTACCACTTACTAGTGGTGTGACTTTGGGCAAGTTGCTTAATCTGTCTGTACCTCAGTTTCTCCATCTGTAATGTGGGGATAATGATGGTACCTACTTCATAGGGTTGTGATGAGGATTAAATGAGAAAAGTGAAGAGTGTCTGGCACATAGTCACACGTCAGCAAATATTAACATTTATTATGTTTTATTGTTCGGAGAATATATATGACATGGAATATGAAAAGAAAGAAAAATGGGCAAAATCTTGTGTTCAGTATTATGTTTTTATTTGTTATGCGAAGAGCAGCAGAATGAGAAACATGGTAGGACTGGAAAAGCCAGGCATTATCAAGGTTAGATCAGCAGGAAGCAGGTCAGGCATCTAGGAAGTCAAAGAGTTGAGGAGCATGCAGGACAGAAGCATTCAATCAGAAACCAGGTATGCAAGCTCAACTTCAATGATTCTTCTAACACATAGATGTGCAGTGCCACACGTGTACCAACCACTTGGCCAGGCGCAAGAAACTAATTGTGGAATAGCCATAGTCCCTACCCTCATGGGACTAAGCAGTCTAAGGGGCAAGGCAAATATTAAGTAATCTTTTTTTTTTAAGTAATCTTTTAAATAACAATTGCAATTAGTCCTCCAAAGCAGACTAACCAGATGTCAACTTGACTGGGAGTGTCAAGTTTAGGTGAAGCTTCAGGAAGGTAGGTATCAAGAGGATTTGGCAGAAAAGTAGGCAGGTTCAAGGGAGCAACAATCAGGTATAATAATATCAAACTACCCTCAACTGAGGTTTAGCTTAGCTGGGGCTTCTTTGTACCTCTGCAAGGGGAGGAAATTATTCCAGGGTGTGGGTACTAGACAGGTCAGGTAGAAGAGTGATTGACAAGAGTGCGAGAATATGCTGATAGGTTCTATTCCAGGTCTCTTAGCAGACCTGGTTATTAGCTCATTTGAGAACACACTCTTGTTCTTCTTTGTGCATTTCACTCTAGGCATTGGCTCAGATCCACCGTAGATTGTGTTGACCAAAGGGTTTAATGAATTACTTTGAGGAAAAGTCAAGATATTTAATGCCAGAATATTTTCTGCACCTAACAAATAGTTGCTTTCAAATGCTATAATGACAATTTTGAAAACTCCAAACTTTATACTTGCATAGAGGTCTTGATCTTTTTTCCCCAGAAACTTCAAGTTCTGTTTTATTATTGTCCATAGGTCTTGTGTCTTGATTCTTTTAAACTTTTCATTTTGAGATAACTGTAGATCCCCATGAAGCTGTAAGAAATAACACAGAGAGATCCTCTCTATCCCTTACTGAGTTTCTTTCAGTGCTAACGTCTTGCAAAACTATAGTACAAAATCACAATCAGAATATTGACACTGCCACAGTCAAAGTACAGAGGTCAGTTTTTACATTTGGCATCTGGCGGCCACAAATCCACACCCGTATCGCTTCCACTCAAAGATATAAACTCATACTCTTCTTTCTAACCAGCAGAGGCTGCATTAGGAAGCCTCCTGTACTCCTTTCTTTCTTTCCTTCCACAAGTATTTATGGAGCACTTCTGTGCTATCCAGTGCTGTTGAGCGCTGGATGTTGCCACCTATTGAGATATGGTCTTTTCATCCTAATCATCATCACTGTATGTTGAAAACCTCTATGGTTTTCCAATTTCTAATAATGAACTTGCTTCAAACTCCTGATTCACCGTGAAAGTGTTGGAAGTTTCTCCCGAGCAAGTAATTGAATGCTACTGAATTATGGGCAGATAAAGTTACTCATTGTTACAAATTCTCCTTTTTAAATTTTTAGATTGTCAAAGAATTCCAAAGAATTGATGTAAATGTGTACTTTGCATCACTTCAAGGTAAATGCATATACGTACATATCTATCTATAAGACTTTCCCTTAAGCCCTTTCTCCTACCTTGGAATGTGAGTACATGATGTCCAAAGGCCTTGTTTTCAAAAACAATTTTAATTGTGGTAAAAGACGTATAACATACAATTTGCCATTTTAGTCACATTCAAGTGTACAATTCAGTGGCATTAAGTAATTCACCATGTTGTGCAATCATCACAACTATCTTTTCTTTCTTTCCTTTTTTTTTTTTTTTTTGGTCAGTATAAAATTTATTACTGAGATATTTTGCACTGCTTGCTCCTGTTCACATCTTTGAGATCCAGCGTGTATTTTACATTTACTGCACATTTTTTGTTGTTGTTGCTGTTGTTAATTTTTGAGTTTTAAAAAATTTTCTCTTTCTTCTTCTTCTTATTTTTTTTTTGGCAGTACACGGGCCTCTCACTGTTGTGGCCTCTCCCATCGCGGAGCACAGGCTCTGGACGAGCAGGCCCAGCAGCCATGGCTCATGGGCCCAGCCGCCCCGTGGCATGTGGGATCCTCCCAGACTGGGGCACGAACCCGTGTCCCCTGCATTGGCAGGCGGACTCTCAACCACTGCGCCACCAGGGAAGCCCCAAAATTTCTTTTTTTAATTGAAGTTTAGTTAATTTACAACATTTTATTAGTTTCAGGTATATAGCCTAGTGATTTAGCACCGATTATACTCCATAACAGGTTATTACAAGATAATGGCTATAATTCCCTGTGCTATACAGTATGTCCTTGTTGCTTATCTATTTTACACATAGTAGCTTGTATGAAATAGGTTGATCTATTAATCTCATACCTCTAATTTGTCCCTCCTCCCTTTCCCCTCCCTTTTGGTAACCACAAGTTTGTCTTCTATATCTGTGGGTCTGTTTCTGTTTTGCGTATACATTCATTTGCATTTTTTTAAGTTTCCACATACAAGTGATATCATAAAGCATTTGTCTTTCTCTGTCTGACTTATTTCACTAAATATAATATTCCCTAGGTCCATTCATGTTGCTGCAGGGCAGAATTTCATTCTTTTTTATGGCTGAGTTATATTTCATTTCATATATGCCACATCTTTTTTTTTTTTTGGACTATAGTTGCTTTACACTGATGTGTATGACACATCTTAATCTAATCATCTGTTGACGGGCACTTGGGTTTCTTCCATGCTATTGTAAATAAAATAGGACCTAATTAACCTTAAAAGCTTTTGCACAACAAAGGAAACCATCAACAAAATGAAAAGGCAACCTACCAAATGGGAGAAAATATTTGCAAATGATGTGACTGACAAGGGGTTAATATCCAAAATATACAGAAAGCTACAAATAACAAATGCTGGAGAGGCTGTGGAAAAAAAGGAACCCTCCTACACTGTTGATGAGAATGTAAGTTGGTGCAGCCACTATGGAAAACTGTATGGAGGTTCCTCAAAAAACTAGAGTTGCCATATGACCCAGCAATCCCACTCCCGGGCATATATCTGGACAAAACTATAATTCAAAAAGATACATGCACCCCTATGTTCATAGCAACACTATTCACAATAGCCAAGATATGGAAACAACCTAAATGTCCATTTACAGATGAATGGATAAAGAAGATGTGGTATATATATTCAATGAAATACTACTCAGCCATGAAAAAGAATGAAATAATGCCATTTGCAGCAACACGGATAGACTTACAGATTATCATACTAATTGAAGTAAGTCAGAAAGAAAAAGATAAATACCATATAATATCACTTATATGCAGAATCTAAAATATGACACAAATGAACCTATCTACAAAACAGAAACAGACTCACAGACATAGAAAGCAGACTTGTGGTTGCCAAGGGGGAGGGGGGTGGGGGAGGGAGGCTTGGGATTGGGAGTTTGGGATTAGCAGATGCAAACTATTACATATAGAATGGATAAACAACAAGGTCCTACTATATAGCACAGGGAACTATATTCAATATTCTGTGATAAACCATAATGGAAAAGAATATAAAAAAAGAATGTATATATATGTATAACTGAATCACTTTACAGCAGAAATTAAAACAACATTGTAAATCAACTATACTTCAATGAAAAAAAGATTTGAAAAAAAATACAGACAGCTCATAGAACTCAATATCAAAAAACCAAACAACCCAATATAAAAGTGGGCAAAAGACCTGAACAGACATTTTTCTAAAGAAGACATACAGATGGCTAACAGGCACATGAAAAGATGCTCAACATTGCTAATTATTAGAGAAATGCAAATCAAAACAACAATGAGATACCACCTCACATCTGTCAGAATTTCTATCATTAAAAAGTCTACAATTAAAAATGTTGGTAAGGATGTGGAGAAAAGGGCCCCCTTGTACATTGTTGGTGGGAATGTAAATTGGTGCAGCCACTGTGGAAAACAGTATGCAGGTTTCTCAAAAAACTAAAAATAGAAGTACCATAGGATCCAACAATTCTACTCCTGGGTATATATCTGGAAAAAAACGAAAACACTAATTCAAAAAGATACATGTGCCCCAAAGTTTATCACAGCTATCTATTTTCAAAAATTTCATTGCCACAAACAGAAACTCTACCCATTAAATAATCACTCTGAAGGCCTTTTTGAACCTAGAAAAATTACTTCCAGTTTGTGCCACAGAGCTGGTAATGCATGGAAACCTACGTCCTGACAGCAATGCAGGATCAATGAAGAAAAACTGTCATGGGGAGAGCAGAGCTAGAGATGACTTAGACCCCATAGAACTAGAGGAACTTCCAGGGTATGAGTCTGTGTCTGTCTATGTACAAGCGTGTGTAGGAAAATACTAGTGCTTAGGCTGAGTTCTCTAGAAGCAGAGCCTGAGATAAGGATTCTTGCATAAGTGATTTATTGAGAGAGTACAGTGGAAAATTTATGAAGGAGTGAGGGGAACAGGATAGGGCAGTGGGAGAAGACAAAGACACGGCTTCAGAATCTACTTAGTCTGACTTCACAGGGAACACACAACAAGAAAAGCACCAGATGGTTATCCTTCCTTGAGGGGAAGGGGGCTGGCCGGCCCTTTTACCTCCTGATCAATCAGTCCGTGGCTGCAGGCCACCCGAGGGAGGGGGTGTAACCTCCCAGGCTTTCTCAGGTGAGACAGCTCCCACTGGCCAAAGAAAGTTCTCCAGAGAAGGGCACAGCTGTGAACACCAGCCAGACTCATAGCAGCTGGCGGACGGGAAAAAGGGACGTGGCTGGGAAACACCATCATTTACTACAACCAGTTATGGTATCAGCATTCCATGTGCTACTGGAAAAGAAACTCTGTCTAGAGCAGGATCACATTTTGGAAATGAGAAAAAAGAATTAAAAGGAGGAGGTACAAAGACTTAGAACTGGTTGATGTTGTAAAAATAGCTTTTCCTAGAGACTAACTAAACATTATCTCTTTCTTTTGAAGATCATGTGATAGAAAAGCTGGAGAAATGTGGTTTCTTTAATGATAACATCAGAAAGGACATATTCTTTTTGACTGTCCACGATGCTGTCCTCCATCTCCAGAACCAGGTGAAATCCCAAGAGGTTCAAGATTCCATTTTAGAAACGGTAAACAGTGAATCTTTCTACATATGTATCTTTCCTAAACTACCAGGATTTCTGTAAATGGCAAAAATTCCACAAATCTAGGTTTGAATCCCAGCCTGGTGGGATTTTAAGGCATCTCCTTAACTTTTCAGAGCCTTAGTTTTCTCATTAGTAAAATAGGAGTAAAAACATTTACCTTGCTAGGTATATATGAAGACTAAATGTGAGAGTTTATAGGAAAACACCTGGTATTAGCTAGTACAATTAGTTCTATAATGTGTGGGTTTACTAATAAAAGTAGGCATTAGCCGTAGTGACTTTTTAGACTATAGCCACCGAATCTTTGATCTTCTGTGATTTGTGTATAAAATGCAATTTAGGGCTTTCCTGGTGGCACAGTGGTTAAGAATCCACCTGCCAATGAAGGGGACATGGGTTCGAGCCCTGGTCCGGGAAGATTCCACATGTCACGGAGCAACTAAGCCCATGCGCCACAACTACTGAGCCTGTGCTCTAAAGCCTGCGAGCCACAACTACTGAGCCTGCATACCACAACTACTGAAACTCACCCGCCTAGAGCCCATGCTCCACAACAAGAGAAGCCACCACAATGAGAAGCCTGCCCACCGCAACGAAGTGTAGCCCACATTTGCCGCAACTAGAGAAAGCCCGTGCACAGCAAGGAAGACCCAATGCAGCCAAAAATAAATAAAAATTTTTTTATATGCCATTTAAATTCTCAGCAGTCTGGAAACTCTTGATTATCTATATCTGTATCTATATATCTATATATCTATATATCTATATATCTATATATATATATTTTTTTTTTGGCTGCACTGCACGACTTGCAGGATCTTAGTTCCCTGACCAGGGATCAAACCCGTGGCCCCTGCAGTGGAAGTGTGGAGTCCTAACCACTGGACCACCAGGGAATTCCCTAGCAGTGTCTTTAAATAGGATCCGTTAGGTCGTAAGTGATTTTTGAAAAAGAAAAGAAAAAAAAAAAATGAAAGCCATGAATCAGCCCAGAGTTTATTCCTCACAAAACAGGATAGACCCCGATTTTCCACAGGCCTCCTTATTTTGTCATTTCTCCTGTAAAATACCCAGGAGAGTTGAGCATTCTGATGTGGGTCATTGGGCTTGGCCTACTGCCTGGTACAAGAACCTCATCTCTCATGGACCTTCTCACTGTGAATTTGGGAAACTAAAACAAATGCCTATAAAAATAACAGCAATAATAATTATTCTGGTGACACAGACAATTATATATATATATTTTTTAATTTATTTTTGTTGCGGTACGCAGGCCTCTCACTGCTGTGGCCTCTCCCATTGCGGAGCACAGGCTCCAGACGCGCAGGCTCGGCGGCCATGGCTCACGGGCCCAGCCGCTCCGCGGCATGTGGGATCTTCCCGGACCGGGGCACGAACCCGTGTGCCCTGCATCGGCAGGCGGACTCTCAACCACTGCACCACCAGGGAAGCCCGACAACTATATTTTAAATTGCTTTCCCTTTTTTCTAAGAGTGGGATAAGCAGATTCTTACTGTAGATAGGAAGTTAATATTTGAAGTGAAACTAATTTGGAAAACAATAATACATTATGCTTTTTATCTATTGTTAGTGGAAAGATTGTTCTGCTGAATGCTGCTAGAGAATATACTAGTCCTAAATACCAAGATGTGGATCTTAAATACAAAAAAAAAAAGGCGCTACGTGCAAGATGCTCAGCTTTGAAAACTCATAAAACTTTTTAAAAAAAATCTAACTTAAAGTTCCTAACCCACAAGTAACAACAAAGCAAGATCATATAACAAGAACTGGGTTATTTATTTGTGAGATTAAAAGTAGCTAAAAAGCCCTCTGAAATGTCACTCTTGCCTTGATACACATTTAGAGTGGCTTTGGGAATACCCTTTATGCATACGACAAAGTCCAGATTGTTACTGGTTTCCTCTGTGTGGAAGATTAAATTACATACTACGGCTAAAAAGCAGAACTTTCCTGAACAACTACTTGGTTCATAGATGTTGGTTTCCATCTCCAATAACATTAATTCCCATCCAATTCAACTTGAGACTGTTTATGGCCATCACTCAGGAGCCCTTCACTGGGCATTCATTGCATGCTCAATGCTGTACCCAGTGCGCTTCGCTTGGCCATTGAAAGAAAACTCCCATTGACTGCTGAATCATTTAGGCAGACAGGGTGACTTGTTAAGAGGCATACACTTCAGAGGTTGGGGAAGAAAGCTGCAAAGGAGGTTAGACAGTGGAGAACTATACTAGTTCACACTTGAATGGGAAAAAAATGGTATAGGGAGAATTCTAAGTGGGAAATATAAAAGGACAAGAAAGTGGAAAAGGATTTTGAAGTATGTAGATTATAAATGAGAGGCACCAGCAAAGCTTCAAATCGTTTTCAGTGAAGTATCAGGTGGGTTAATGCTATTACACCTCCAATAAATATTCTCCGTGTTCTCTTTGTCAAGATCACCCTCATCCAAGACTGTAAAGATCCTCTTGAATTAATGGAAGCAGAGCTGATTGAAGAAGGACTTGATGTCCAAGATGAGGTATGATCATTCTGTTCATTCCAAGAAAATAATTTGGATTAAATAGAATAATACTTGTAGAGTTAAAACTATTTGATAAAAACTATTCAGGGAAAAGAATTTTTTAGAAGTACCAAGAGGATGGCTTGATAGAAAGGGGAAAATGGGAAACAAGGGTTCTCCCTTGAAGACATAGTACCTGAGGGGACCTTTTGTCCCAGGCATACAGGCGTGATCAGCAACTGGAAGCAGACAACACATTGGTCCTGATTTTATACCTAAGCCTCCACATACCCTCTTTTCCAGAGACCCAAGGCCAGTGAGATAGGAGAAAGGTGAATGGAGGAAATTTTTAAACCAGGAGTTTCATAAGCTTCAGAAATAGAATGTGAGCAGTAGGAACCTCATGACTTTTCTTCATCTGACTGATGACAGCTTAAAAAAGAGACTGATTCTGTGTATCTCTGTTGCCATTGGGCATCAGACTCTTCTAGGAAACTTGACTGAAACTTACAGTATCTGACCGAACTTTGTGGCTCCATCACTCAGTAAAATTGGACCAACAAAAGAAGATCAAAGAATTTTAAAGTTGAAAGATGTCTAGAAATCAGTTAGCCCCACATTCTCGGCCATGCAGAAATCTCTCCTACCCCATCCTTAAGGATGTTGCCTCAGCTTTCGTGTGAACATTTCTAGACATTGCCAACTAGCAGCAAAGGGAGTTTGCTACATAGTTGAAGTCTCCAAGTGTTAGCTGTGCTTACAAACTGGATACACCCTTTCTCTAATAATCATCCAGTGGACTGAAGTCCTTTTGGTTGCCTTCTCTGCACAGTCCTTAAATATTTGAGAGCAGCTTTCATGTTTCCAACAGGCTCTATCCTGGGAGAGACTCCTCCAGTTCCCTTTACTCTTCCTCATAGACATGAAATTTGTTAATCCTTCCCTGGTCAAGAAGGGGACATAAAACCCCAGATGGGGTCAACTATGACCTACCTTGATTTCATCAAGATATTTACATTACTGCAACTTAAGAATGGGTTTATTTTCATAATAGCTACATCAAAATCTTTGCTTTTACTGAGCAGGGGTCAACTAAAGACTTGGGCATTTTCACATGAACTGTAGTCTAGCTGGGCTCCTCATTTATATTTATATAATTGGTTTTGGCCCTAATGCAGAACTACACATTCTTCTGCTAGATTACAGCTTCCTGGTTCCAGTTTATTGACATTGTTTTGAATAGTAAATCTATCATCCAGCATATTAACTATGTAACCCCACTGGGCGCCATATGCAAATCTGGATAAGCAGGACTTGTTTGCTGTATTCCAGGTCCTGATAAAAATGTTGAAAAGAATAACACTCAAACCCCAATGATAAAATCAGGCAGTGAGGATGACAGGCAGAGAAGATTTTTGTGGAAGAAATACACTAAGTAGAGTGAAAATCAGGGGTTCCACATTTTAGTCCATCAGCTTGGTGAGGCCAGGAATTTCATTACTGAGCTGTGAAGTCCTTCCAGCTTTAGTAGTTTATGACTATGGATGTAGGGCCAACTGAGTTGAGTGAAAACTCATATATCAAAACTGGAACTTAAGAAGTTGCCACACTATATAGAAGGTTTTTTTTTTTTTTTTTTTTTTTTTTGCGGTACCCGTGCCTCTCACTGTTGTGGCCTCTCCTGTTGCGGAGCACAGGCTCCGGTCGCACAGGCTCAGCGGCCATGGCGCACGGGCCCAGCCGCTCCACGTCATGTGGGATCTTCCTGAACCGGGGCACGAACCCGTGTCCCCTGCATCGGCAGGCGGACTCTCAACCACTGCACCACCAGGGAAGCCCTAGAAGTATTTTTGATGTCACATAAAAGCATCATTCAGGTAGGGTTCCTGTAGATAGGGAAACAGTTAGAGTGGTTTTCAGGGCCTGGGCTTTAGAACAAACAGACTTGAGTGCTGGCCCTGATTCTGCAACTTACCAGCTGGGTAGCTTAGGGCAATTTACTTATCCTGTCTTCATTTTAGTTTCTTCCTGTAAAATAGAAATAATAATACCTCACAGAGTTGCGACCATTAACGGGTACATGTGCAGGAATAAAACAGTGTCTTGTACATAGTAAGTACTCAAGAAATAGTAATTATTGTTTTTAAAATACATCCAATTAAAGTATGATGAGGTACAAAATTAAGTTTTTACTCTACTTTTATTGTGATGCTATACACCTAAGTAAATGTAAGCAACCAACACTACACAAACATATTTGCAAAAAAGTTAAGGTAGACTTAAGGAGAATTCAGTTGCATCAACACTGTTTCCCCTTTGCCTCCACAGGCTATGCGAAGACTTGCTTCCTGAAACTGGGATCAGGAGGTCGCTATAAGCAAGGACTGCAAGGCAAATTTTACCCACCACGTAATTCTATGCAAGTATTTTCTGCATTGACTATTTTCTTCAAACTTGAAACACTCATTCTTTTCCATTAGATGTTTTTAAATCTTTGATTTTTCTTTTAACCTCTTAACCACTGAAAGAAAAGCACTAAGGTTGTTTCTAGGCTTTATTTATAAAATGAGTAGCTTACTTCTAAAATGTGCAAAATGGTGAAGAAAAAAATTTAGCAATGTCCAGGATCTGAGGATATTATGCTGCTGTTCTCCACGACAGATCTGCTGACAATATTCATGTAGGTACACGTGTACCTCTGTGCAGCTGGGGCAAGTGTCACCCAACACAGCCTCTGTGGGCAGGCAGGTGAGGCAGGAATGTTTATCCTATAGAAAAATCTATTTCTGACTGACCTTGATACCCATGAGCTAAACTGATCACAGTGAGTAAAAGTTGAAATATAATTATTAATGTACTTAACAATAAATGCCTTTAAAAACTCCCTTTGGTAAATGCATCAAAAAAAGGTTTTAAGAATGCAAATTTGGTTAGTACTTAGTAATGTAGTATTACTATATGTGACCAGATATGTAACCAGAATTCAGAATAAAGGAAATGGTTCACTTAAAAGCTATAGAATTGGGCTGATACATTTTAGAAACACTGACTCAGAGAAGTGAAGTGATAAGATTACTGTGGTTTATAGAAGTCACTTTTTGATATAATAATCAAGGATCACAAATAAGATCTAGTAAAACATATGGTACTATCTTTAGTTGAAAAATGCAGTTTTAATTTATCTTAGTTTATAGAAATGGTCATTGTGTAGAGTATATTTAAGTATGGTCTATTTAAAATCTAACATAAAATTTGTGTTATTTTGAACAAAAATCAATTTTGTTTATAAGACCATGGTGATTAAAACAAGTTTATGTTTTTCTTTAAAAATTTAGCATTATGTGAAGTGATCTTTAACTGAATTCTAAATACCTTCCAAAAAACATCTAAAAAGTGAACTGCTTATATATATATGTATATATATACACATGTATATATATACATATATATACTGATTGAGACAAAACATTCTAAATGAACTCAATATCAAAGGAAAAATGTTGGTTTGGAATACACACATTGAAAGTATATGCTTTTAAAAATCCATGTGTTAAGCCCCAAAATATTTTTTACTTAACCTTTTCTGAGTGCCAACAATTTTCTAGGCATTGTATATAATATTTAGGCTTTGGTCCTGTGGACTAGTCCCATGTATTTCACGCTGGAGTGAATGAAGTTGTACTTCTAGAGAAAAATACTCAGGTCCTCAACTGAGGCAATGTCTTAAGTTGACAGAGAATGATATTGCACCTTTGGCACAGATGTGTGAAATTCCCAAATGTGTTTGGCTGTCTAAAGGCAGCATGTCTTATCTCTGTTTTTCTTCTTAAATACTATCAGAAATAAAGTCTCTATCTACTTCTGCAGGAATATCATTAGTGATCATATCAAATTGGTTGACTAAAAGCATTATTTTCCTCCCTCCATCCCCATACTACATACCAGAATTTCAGTGAGTCTGCAGTGAGTTGCAGAATTTCAGTGAGTTGCAGTCTTTTATGCTCATGGGTTATACTGTCTTTAATAGATGTGGAACAGATTTCTCCCTATGTTTGGTACAGCATAACCAGGATTATAATGTTATCTCATTTTTATAGTAATACCTGCCTATAATGGCAACAAATCATATCTCTAAAGAGTGAATATAATAGTCTTGCAGAAAATGGATGAATACCTCTGTTCAATAGAGGAAATACGCACTGCTCTTTTCTTTTTTTTAATTAGTTGAAGGAAATATCAAAGTTACATTTTAAAGGCTAGAGTTTTGTAAAATCTTGGGTCCATTTGTGGCTGTATAAGACCACAGTCTTTGACTTGTTTCCCCGAGCACACTCTAGTAATACTTTCTCTTTCATGCATTTTGTGAATAGTAAACAGACTTTTAATTCTATATTGTCAATGGAAATTTTACTTGAAATTAAAGCTTTTGTTATGTTTTTAACATTGAGGATAAAATTCCACTATTGTATATGAAAAGTGAAAAAAATCAAATCATGTATACTTGGAAATATTTGCACATATTTTTTATGAAAAGTAATGTTGCCTTTTAAGCTATTCTGATGTGTCACTTCCGAACAAACTATTAAATAAAAAAAAAAGACTAAATTTAAGTGTTCCAGTACTTTTTTTTTAATTGGGGTATAGTTGATTTACAATATTATATTAGTTTCATGTATATCATATAGTGATTCAAAATTTCTATAGATTATACTCCTTTTAAAGTTATTATAAAATATTGGTTATATTCCCTGTGCTGTACAATATATCCTTGTAGCTTACTTATTTTACTTTATTTATTACTTTTTTAATAATGATACCTTTCTTTCTTATTTATTTATTTATTTTTGGCTGCATTGGGTCTTTGTTGCTGCACACAGGCTTTCTGTAGTTGAGGCCAGCAGGGGCTACTCTTTGGTGTAGTGTGCATGCTTCTCGTTGGTATGTCTTCTCTTGTTGTGGAGCACGGGCTCTAGGCATGTGGGCTTCAGTAGTTGTGGCACGTGGGCTCAGCAGTTGTGGCTCGTGGGCTCTAAAGCACAGGCTCAGTAGTTGTGGTGTAGGGGCTTAGTTGCTCTGCAGCACTTGGGATCTTCCCAGACCAGGGCTCGAACCTGTGTCCCCTGCATTGGCAGGAGGATTCTTGACCACTGCGCCACCAGGGAAGTCCACTTATTTATTTTATACATAGTAGTTTGTACCTCTTAAATCCCTGCCCCCATCTGGCCCCCCCCCACCCTTTCCCTACTGGTAACCACTAGTTTGTTCTCTGTATCTGTGAGTCTGTTTCTGTTTTGTTATATTTATTTTTTATATTCCACATATAAGTGATAACATACAGTTTTTGTGTTTCTCTGACTTATTTCACTAAGCATAATACCCACCAGGTCCACCCATGTTGTTGCAAATGGCAAAATGTCATTCTTCTCTATGGCTGAATAGTACTCCATTTTATGTGTGTGTGTGTGTGTGTGTGTGTATACACACATACCACATCTTTATCCATTCATCTGTTGATGGACAGGTTGCTTCCACATCTTGGCTATTATAAATAATGCTGCTGTGAACACTGGGGTGCATGTTATCTTTTCAAATTATTCAGCAGTGGGATTGCTGAATCATATGGTAGTTCTAATTTTAGTTTTTTGAGTAGCCTCCATAATGCTTTCCACAGTGGCTGCACCAATTTGCATTCCCACCAATAGTGTAAGAGGGTTCTCTTTTCTCCACATCTTCACCAACATTTGTTATTTGTGGTCTTTTTGATGATAGCCATTCTGACAGGTGTGAGGTGACATCTCATTGTGGTTCTGATTTGCAATTTTCTGATGACTTAACGATGTTGAGCATCTTTCCATGTGCCTGTTGGCTATCTGTATGTCTTCTTTAGAAAAATGTCTATTCAGTTCTTCTGCCTATTTTTTGATTGGGTTGTTTGTTTGATATTGAGTTGTATGAGCTGTTTATATATTTCAAATAATAACTGCTAATCGGTCATATCATTTGCAAATATATTCTCCCATTCAGTAGGCTGTCTTTTCATTTTGTTGATGGTTTCATGTGCTGTGCAGTGTGTCAGTACTCTTTATTAGTCATCATTTTGATGTATTCTTCATAGCTCTACTTCCATTTCTGTGTAATTTCTTTTTGAAAAGACTTATTCATGCAATAAACAATGTTACCCACAAATATCTCCATTCAATCTTTTTTTTTTTGCGGTACGCGGGCCTCTCACTGCTGTGGCCTCTCCCGTCATGGAGCACAGGCTCCGGACGCGCAGGCTCAGCGGCCATGGCTCACGGGCCCAGCCACTCTGTGGCATGTGGGATCTTCCCGGACCGGGGCACAAACCCGTGTCCCCCACACCGGCAGGCGGACTCTCAACCACTGCACCACCAGGGAAGCCCTCCATTCAATCTTGTAATTTTACCCAAATATTTCCAGCTTATTTTGTGCAACGATTTTCATTATTTTAAGCAAACTTTTCTTTCTGGTACAACATACACATCAAAATGATACAAAGTATAGTGTACTGCATGAAGAATTTTCACAAAACAAGCACACCAGTGTAGCCAGCACCCAGATCAACAAGCAGGAAATAACCAGCATCCCAGACGCCCTCTCATGCTCCCTTCCAGTAATTGCCCCAATGGATAATTACTGTGCTGATTTCTAACACTTGTTCTTTGAACTTTGTATAAATGGAATCAAAATGGAAAGATTTCTATCAAAGTAGGAAGATTATTTCTCTTTTTTCCCTTTCTCTTTTGTGTCTGTCTCCTTTCACTCAGTATTACAAATGTAAGATTCATCCATGTTATTGCATATTGCAATCATTCATTAATTCTCACGGTATTCCATTGTCTGAATTTACCACCAGTTATTTATCCATCCTACTGTTTATGGATATTTGGGTTGTTTCCAGTTTTCGGCTTTCATGAATAGTGCTGCTATGAACATTCTTGTTATTTATTTATTAATTTGGTAAACATATGCACACAATTCTGTGAAGTATATACCTAAGAGCAGAGTTGCTGGGTCATATACATATGTTCTGTTTCAGTAGACACTGCAGTAGATAACTAGCATCTACGGCAGAATTTTTTCCAAAGCGATTGTACCAACTCATACTTCTATCAGTTGTGAGTTAGAGTTCTAGTTGCTACACATTTTTGTCAACACTTGGTTTGTGTATCTTTTTCATCTAAGCTGTTCTTATGGGTGTGTAGTAGTATCATACTATGGTTTTAATTTGCATTTCTCTGATGACTAAAGAAGTTGAACATCTCAGATGTTTATTATCAGTTAACATTTAAATATCCTCTTTAGTGAGTCATGGGCCCAAATCATTTGCCTATTTTTCTTTTCTGGCCATCTGCCTTTTTCTGATTGCCTTGTAAGAGTTTATGTAGTATGGATACAAATCCTTTTTGAAAAATGTACTGTAAATATCTTATTCTGTGGATTGCCTTTTCACCCTTAATCGTGATGACTTTTGATCGAGAGAAGTTCTTAATTTCAATGTAGTTCTTGTAGTTCCATTTATCACCTTTTACCTTAATGGTTAGACTTTTTTTTTTTTTTGGTGTCTAGTTTAAGAAATTGTGCCTCCCCAAGATAACGAAGATATTTTCCTGTGTTTTCTTCTAAAAACTTTAATTCTCACATTTAGATATACAGTATATTTGAAGTCAATTTTTATATATGCTGTGATGCAAGGAGTAAAGATACATTTTTTTGTTCCCAAACGAATATCCCATTGACCCAGCAACGTTCATTGAAAATACCATATCTGGTGGTCCAGTGGGTAAGACTCCAAGCTCCCAGTGCTGGGGGCCCAGGTTCGATCCCTGGTCAGGGAACTAGATCCTGCATGCATGCTGCAACTAAGAAGTCTGCAGGCTGCAACTAAAAGATCCTGCGTGCTGCAACTAAGACCCAGTACAGCCAAAATAAATTAATAAATAAATATTAAGATAAAGAGAAAATACCATCCTTTCCCCTTCTTTGATGCAATGTAACCTTTATCATAAATCAGCTAACGCTATATGCTTGTGTCTGTTTCTAGACTCTCTGTTCCATTGGTCTATTTTTTTGCCCTTGTACCAATACTTTACTGTCTTAATTACTACAGTTTTTAGTAACTCTAGATATTGGGAAGTGTAATTCTTCCAGTTTGTTCTTTTCCTACTATATTTATGCTTAGCCCTCTGCATTCCCATTTACATTTTAGAAGAGCCTATCAATTTGTAACAATTATTATTCTTAATATATTTTCTAGAATTAGCAAAAATTTTCATCAGGAAAGGACCGATGACCCTGAAAAAATTAAATTTAAAAAATTAAATGAAATATATGCTGAAACTCACAAAATTAATCATGATTATGCCTTATTAGATGATACAAAATATGAAAGCAACATGATTTTTGTGTTTGTTTTTTTTTTTAATTAGAGAGAAATATAGATTTCAACTCATGTGCTTCATAAACTTACATGGTGGGACTTCCAGGTTGAGGTCAAGTTGTGTTTAGTTGGAACTGAGATGTGTGCAGGCACTGCCACTGATGGGCCAGGCTACAGAGAAGTCTGTGTAATGACTGAGGAGCTTCTCGGGATAGAGACATTTATTCCAAAGCAAGAAGGAGCAGACTTAAAGAGCTGACCCAGTAACAAGGCTGAGTTGTTGGTGGACAGGGTGACTGGCGTAATATAGTGTCTGTCATTCTGGGGTATGTTCTAGAGGCAGATCCATGAACACATGTTTGGGTCCTATGAAGAAATGAAGCTGCAAAAATATAATCCAAAAGAGCTGCTTTACTGAAACCCCTATAAAAGGATGGGGCCCATGAAATGCTCTTGACGACCATTATAACAATATAATTTCCAAGGCAGAGGAAGGCATTCTGCCCTGGTCTCCAGGCACACCTACAGCTCTGGAGACACCTCAGGTCTTCTCCTGCAAGAATGCACGGAGGATAGCAGTCCTTGGTAGGACTGACTTGCTCATGAACACATTTCAGGTCCTCATTGGAACTTCCAGAAATATTTGAGGGGTCTTTTATTTGGGGCTTAGGCCTGTATGAACAGAGGAGATGAGAGTCAGTAAATTATGGCTCTTTTCAATTTGCATCAGGCTGGGTTCCTGAAGAAAGTTTGGTTTCATTTAGAATAGAAAGCCCTTATCATGCAAACAATATAACAAAAACCACATGAATTTTAATCATACAAACTTCGGTTCCATAAAAAAAGCCAAATAAAGACAAATAACCAGAAGGAACGGGAGAGAGAGAAAAATAAAAGTGATGAGGGGGAAGGAAAAGAGGGCCAAAGAGGGGAAAGAGAAAGAAAAAGAGCCACGATGAGGAAAATGGCATCAGGGAAGGGAGAGAAATAAGGAAGGGGAAATTAACTGAAGAAAGACAAAGAAAAGGAAGGTTAAAATAAAAGGTGGAGAGAAGAAGAGACAGGACATCAGGGAAAAGTAGAAAGGAAAGATGAAGGAGAGAATTTAGTAGTGAAAAAAGAAAATTCAAATAAAGGATTGACTTCAATACAATCATATCATTTGAGAACTCAGAGAATTTAGCAGCGCTCCCTCTCCCACACATCACGCCAACCCCTGAGTTCGTGATCCCCCTTACCTGGCTATATTTTTTTCCTCCATAATAGTTATCAGTCCACCTAATGCAATTTATCTCCTCTCCCTACTTCCTCCCTTATGCTAGAACATAAGCTCCACCAGGGTAGGGATCTTTGTTTTATTCCTGGACAGATTCCAAGCACTAGAGGAGTGAAGAGTGCCAGGCCCACAGAAGGTGCTTAATACTGTTGGAAGACTGAATCACGATGCAGTGATGCTAAATAAGGCCGCCATGGTTTGAGCATAGCAGTCATCTGAGTATTCAAGACATTCAGAGTTCCCTGGGCTTTCCAGCCTTTTCCTATGGCCTACACAACTGCCTGCTCTCCCTACTCGTCTCCAGAAAAACAGCTGGGGATTTGCTAGGATACTCACAGAGCTCTAAGAAGCTGAAGGCTCTTCTAGAATCTGCTGAGGTAGCCCACTTCATCCCTTTCTTCAGGAATATCTTTGGGCCTAGACACAGGGGAACTGTTTTTGTATAAGATCCTGCCCCAGTGCACTGTTTTAGACCAAGTGCTCCAGTATTCTGAATCCCTCCCCATTACACTTAAAAAAACAAAAAACCATTTTATTTTGAAATGATCATAGATTCACAAAATGTACAGCAAGTTTCCCATGTACCCTTCGCCCAGCCTCCCCCAATGTCAGCATCTTACACAATTACAGAACAATTCAGAACCCAGGAAATTGGCATTGGTACAAACCATAGAGCTTATTCACATGTCACCACTCATTTGCGTGTGTGTGTGTGTGTGTGTGTGTGTGTGTGTGTGTGTGTGTATGTTCTATGCAATTTTATCCCAAGTATAGCTTCATGTAAACACCATCACAATCAAGATGCATAGCTAGGGCTTCCCTGGTGGCGCAGTGGTTGAGAGTCCACCTGCCGATGCAGGGGACACGGGTTCATGCCCTGGTCTAGGAAGATCCCACATGCCGCAGAGCATCTGGGCCCGTGAGCCATGGCCGCTGGGCCTGTGCGTCTGGAGCCTGTGCTCCGCAATGGGAGAGGCCATAGCAGTGAGAGGCCCGCGTACCGCAAAAAAAAAAAAAAAAAAGATGCATGGCTATACCATCACCACAAGACTCCTGAGGGCCCTTTTTAAAAAGCATGCCAAGTGCAGATACACCTCTCCATATCATACCACTCCCAGACTCATTAAGACTGAACAAAGACATTCTGAGTTGGAGGAGCACCTCTGGTATTACACTTCCTGTGGCCAGGATAAGTTGACCACCTAATATTCCATTTTAGAACGTGGTTGCAATTTTCTCCATTTAAAAAAAAAATTATTTATTTATTTTTGGCTGCATTGGGTCTGCGTTGCTGCGTGCAGTCTTTCTTTTGTTGTGGTGAGTGGGGGCTACTCTTTGTTGCAGTGCACAGGCTTCTCATTGCGGTGGCTTCCCTTGTTGCAGAGCACAGGCTCTAGGCGCACAGGCTTCAGTAGTTGTGGCTCATGGGCTCTAGAGCACAGGCTCAGTAGTTGTGGCCCACGGGCTTAGTTGCTCCATGACATGTGGGATCATCCCAGACCAGGGCTCGAACCCTTGTCCCCTGCATTGGCAGGCGGATTCTTAACTACTGCGCCACCAAGGAAGTCCCCAATTTTCTCCATTTTTACTCATTACTATCCCAGTCATGGAGGAGCTCTAGGCCATACAGCAGGAGCATCTAAAGATCACCCTTTGGATGTAAAAGAATGATACAGGTCCTTGACCAACCAGTGCTACAAGTTGGTGGAGACTCTTAAGGATGGAGACCAGGTATGACTCTTGTCCTAGTCAGTTCAGGCTGCTAAGAAGAGGTGGCTTAAACAAAAAAAACATTTATTTCTATTTATTTCTCATAGTTCGGGAGGCTAAAAGTCTGAGATCAGTGTGCCAGGACAGTCAACGAATGCCCCCTTCTGGTTTATAGAAGGCACTCAGAGGGTTTTCTTCCTGCTGAATCCTCACATAGATAGCTCTCTACTTGGAAGGCACTAATCCCGTTGTAAGGGCTCTACTCCCTTGACCTAATTACCTCCCAAAGGCCCCACCCTTCAGATACCATCACTTTGGGATTATGGTTTTCAGCATCTGAATCTGGGGGAGGGACACATTCAGTTCATTGCTGCACCCCTCAAGGCACCTGTGAACTAGGTGGCATTGCTATACACCTGAGGATGGGTCCTGATCTCTGCGTGTTAATTAGTCAACCCTACTCCTTCCAGGTGAATTCACTTGGTGGTGAGTGTAGCTCATCAACTGGTGGTGAGTGTAGCATATCAGGATCCTTTAACCCATTCCCCCAAGCTTATACCGTATACAAAAGGAGCCCTGGGCATCCTTCTAGTCCCTGGCACAGAAGTATTCAGGTGAATAGGAGCGGTCTGGACCAGTAGAACACACTTGTGCACCCGTGACTTTTCTCCGGTAAGCTCCCCATCAAGTGGGTAAGGGAAGGAAGCGGTGAGAAATGAGACTGGCAGGTGGGCTGGGACCAGATTACAAGGGGCCTTGTACACCACATTAAGGAGGGTGGATTTTATCCTCTACTCTGGTAAGAGATAAAGACAAAATGGCTGGGTTACATTATCTAGCTAATCCAATCAGCTGACCTGGAAACCTAGAAATCAATTCAGAAGGTAAAATTAAAGTAGAGATGAATGAAGCTTTTGTTGTTTGGTTTCCAAGGACGGAGTAACAGGTGATAAATTAGCTTTTGTGATTTAGAAATAAAAAGCTTGTTCTGTGGATGTAATTTTTATTTCCTTAGTTTATTCTTTTAAGACAATTCCAGTATTCTATTATCTCTAATGATATGAGGCATTACGTTTATGATTAGGAAGATATGTGCTATATAAAACATGTAAGGCAGAAGTAGATACTGATTTGATATCGTGGAGTCCATGTTCCCTTATAAACATGTTGCTGTTTCTATGCGGGAGTCGCTGTCTTTTCTGGTTTTACCTCCTTGTTTAAAAAACAGAACTTGCGGGCCCCAAACCAAAGGAGGAAGTGATTGCTTAATATTTCTGTTCAAACCAGTTATTAAATGTCTGTGACAAAATACGAGGCCTGGCAAACAAGTCCTCTGTGCTTGCTGTGACCTCCTCCCAATGAACCGAAGGCTTCCAAGCTGCGGGGGTGAAGCCTGCTCTCCTCCGTCCTCACCGCCTCTCCTCCGCACTGGGTGGTTTGCCTAACCAGAGACACAGCCGGCCACGCGGTGTGAGGACGCTCAGGATAAAGACCTACACTCGGGAGAAGCAACATGGAGGCCAGATCTGCCTGCTTAGAAGAGCTGAGGCTACTTTCTCTTTTTAGTTTCATCTACCTTTATTTTCTTCAGGGCACTAGATTTTCCATCAGCTCCTTGTTCATCAGGTGCCTTTCCTGTGACAGGCACGTAACTAGAAGCTGGGTATACAGTCAGCGGTCAACAAAACAGAGCCCATCTCTATTCTCCTGGGACTTAAGAGTCTAATGTGGGAGATGGTCGGTAAACAAGCCAACATCCCAGAAAATACAGGTTGACTACTCTACTTGTGGTAGAGGCTTGGAGGTGATCAAGGGCCTTCTGTCACGGAGGACGACTGGGTGGGAACGCTGTGTGTCTCTCCGAGGAGGGGATGCTTCAGGAAGGAATTAGCAAGCACAGACCTGGGGGAAAATTGTCCAAGCGGAGGGAACAGGTAGGGAAAAGCCCCAAGGCAGGATTGATCTCAGCTGGGAAGTGGTCATTTGAGACAAAAAGAAGATCAGCAGGTTGGAGGAGGCTGCGGACGCAGGGTCCTAAACACTCGAGAGTTTGTACCTGGAAGGCACTGACAGGCTTTAAACTGGGAAAGATATGGCCAGTTTTGTGTTTTCAGAAGACTGCTCTGGGAGACTTGTTTGTTTCCCTGTGCGGAGAGTATCTCTCTAGGAATACCCATGATCTGGTCATCTTGGCTGCCTACAGGAAGAGGAAGTGGGAGTGGGTGGGAGGAAGAAGTTCTGTAGACCCTTTATTCACTTCTGATTCTGAACGTATTATATATACTCTAAGACTGGATGCAGGAACAGGGAGAAAGCTACTGCAGATGTCTAGGACAAATCTGAGACAGACATACAAAAATCTGGTGACCCGACTGTGGGAGCGAGGAAGAGGGAGGAATTAAGATGACCTGTTTTTGGATTTTGGATTGAGCCACTAAGTAGATGGTGATGATAACAAATTGGGGAGAGTTGAAGATGGACAGTTTGGGGGCAGTGGCAGCTCCTGAATTTCTAATTAGAAGAGGCTTAGGGGTGGCCAGCTGGTTGGAAGTAGTGACTGGAAGAGATTTGTCTTAAATAGTGAATTTGCATAGCATCTTTTTATATCAGTCAGGATATGTCTGTTTATACGTAGTAACCTAAGATACACACATGCACACACACCTGAGAACTAAAAAAAAAAAAAAAGAAAAGAAAAAAGGCAAAACTTCAGGAACTTATATAACAAACTTTTTTCTTTTTTGTTCTTTTTCCTTCTTCTTCAGTTTGCTGGATGTCCAAATGACCCTCTGGGCAATATTCATCCACGAGATGGCTCAGCATTCCAGGCTGCTTTGATCTTAGGCATCTTTATCTCAACAAATGATAACCTGAAAACAAAGAAGGAAAAAAAAAACACAGCAAGGAGAATTGTACACCTAATCTTAAATATTTCCACATGGAAGCAATACGTGTAATCTTCACTCATATTTCAGTGGCCAATGTAAGAGCCAAAGCTAATTCTACCTTCAAGGAGGTGGATAAATATAATCCTCTTATATAAATAAATAAGATCTCTAGGAAAGGAAGGACGGCTAGAAGTACCGGTGAGTCTAGTAAAGCTTACTATGATATCTTACATAAGAATGAAAACACTTCAAAAATCTGTATCAAAGACTGGGGGTGGAGGTTAGGAGGAGAGGTAGAACGTGGGCCATCTGTGAGCATCCACCACCCTCCACACCCCCTACCCCCTGTTTAGTGCTGTGTTTTGTGTGTGGAGAAGAATACCACACATTCAAGAATCCCATTTCTGGACACATTAAATCAAAAATGCCTCTATCCAAGTGCAAGTGTCAAATAAGCAGCTGAATCAGAAGGTCGGAGGACAGGTCTGGGCTACATCTATAATTTGGGAAATTAAAATATATACACCTGCAGTTGGATATGAGAGTGTGAAGTCCACGAGAGTGGTCTAGGCTGGTGTGGCTGGGCATGAGAATGTCTAAGGAAGATGTAGAAAGGATGACTGGGAGACAGTTGTGGACAGAACCTTGCTGATGACGAAAATTACAGGGGGGTCTGGAAAGGAGACAGAAGAATCAGAGAGAAAGGGGGAGAATCAAGAGTGACTGTTAAAATTAAGGGAAAAAAGCTTTAAAATGTCTGCATTTCTGCTCTTATCAAAGCAAACCCCTCCACTTGCGTGATGGATCCCCACCCCTTCTGCACCTCAATTCCTCTCTATACTGAATTGATTCTGTTAGCACTTAAACATGCTCCAGTGACATCTCCCTTCTGATAAAACAAGGCCCACCTCTTCCAACCTCCTCTCTAGCCACTGTCATATCACAAAGCTCTAGGTACATGGCTCTCCTTTTAGTTCTTTAACATTCCAAGTTCTTCGGTGCCTTTGCACTTACTCTTCCCTCTGCCTGGAGGCTTTCCACCAGCTTCTTCTAAAGGTTAACTCTTTTTCATCTTTTAGGTTTCAACTTAAATGGCATCTTCTCAAAGAGGCCTTCTGTGACCACACTGTGTAAAGCAGTTCTCCCAGTGCCATAGGTGCTTGTCTTAGTGTTTGGGCTGCTATAACAAAAATGCCATAAACTCTGTGACTTATAAACAACACACATTCATTTCTCACAGTTTTGGAAGCTGGGAAGTCAAAGATCATGTCTCTGGCAGATTCACTGTCTGGTGAGGGCTCACTTCCCGGTTCACTGAAGGTGCCTTTTCACTGTGTCATTACATGGAGGAAGGGGCAAGGGAAGCCTTTTATAAGGGCACTAATTCTATTCACAAGGGTACCACCCTAAGACCTAATTACGTCCCAAAGATCCCATCTCCTAATAATATCACCTTGGGGATAAGGATTTTAACACGTGAATTTGATGGCGGGTTGTGGGGGGGAGGAGGACACACATGGATGACGACACACACGAACATTCAGAACACAGTAGTGCTTTATATATCACATTGCCCTGCTCTATTTCCTTCATAGTATTTACAGTTCTCTGAAATTATTGTTTGTTTACATGTATACTGTGAGTTTTACCCCACTAGAAAGCAAGTTACAAGGGGATATAAAGAAATCTTTGTTGGGGGAGGGGGTGTGGGTTGGGAGCATAAGGAGTGGTCATTTCTTCCTAAGGTATCACATTTTCAGCAATTTTAAGATACTGTGTTGATAGGAGGGTTGTTAATAATATGATGAAAATAACATTTGAGCAAGCAGTCTGATATTCAGATTGAGAGGTAAAGAAGAGAAGTGAGTCAAAGGTTGGCACCTTTATAAGAGTTTGCTATCCCACCAATCCAAGTAGTGGGGCTCACCACCACCAGGCCCTGGGCCAGATAACTCTGGTGGATGTTATAACATGGCTACACCCTTGAGACAGGGTCTCATCTAGCTATACGTCACAGTGCTTGGAACAGTGTCAACGTATAGCAGGTGCTCAATAATTATTAGATAAATGTTAACTGCTGCAAACATTGCAGCCAGCTTCACTAGATCAGTGCTGAAAACCACCCAATGATTTTATTTTGTTTTATTTTATGTAATTATTTGGCTGTGCCGGGTCTCAGTCGCAGCATGAGGGATCTTTGTTGCAGCATGCGGGCTCCTTTAGTTGCGCCATGTGGGATCTAGTTCCCTGACCAGGGACTGAACCCGGGTCCCCTTCATTGGGAGCACAGAGTCTTAACCACTGGACCACCAGGGAAGTCCTCACCCGATGATTTTGACATGAGGAACTTCACTGGTAGCCTGCGTGCGGGCATTTGCAGTTGGGTGTTAGCAAAATGGCCCGACTGCAGGGAGCGAATAGAGAGAGAAGAGAGGAAGTGGAGCCAGAGAGACTGCTCTTTCTAGAAGTTTCGCAGCAAAGGGAAGAAAGAAGAGGACAGCAACTACAAGGTGCTAAATGAAGAGAGAGTTTTGTTTTGTTTCAACAGGTAGAGACTTGAACATTTTTTTTTTTTAATATGTCTAGAGAATAGAGCCGGTAATGAAAGAAGAATTGAAGCTGTATGAAAGGGAACACTTAACTGATGGTGTGTGGACAAGAGAAGATTTAACATACAAAGAATTCCCTTTCCTCCTGGGTAGAAAGGAGGTAAAGATGGGTTGGAAGTGGGGTTCAGGAAGCTGAAGGAGTGGCAACTATTTTCTTTCTAAACAGAAAGCTCAGAAAATTGACTTCCCAAACTGCTTTTTTCAATTTCTCCTCTTCACCAATTTAATTCTGTTCCCCATTTGTTTACGTCTTCTCTTCACTTTTACCCAGTTACGCTTTGTCAGCTCCACCTGTTCTGGATCCGCCTACAGCCCCTAGATCTTCAGCTGGTTTAGTATATTACCATGGCCAGTCTTCTGGGATTGCCCTGCTCCCTGATACCCAAACAACAAAACATTCCATCCTAAGAAAGTAGAGGGATTCCGGGCTTTTCTCCGGTTTCTCTAAGTATTAATGAGGATTCCCACTGAGGGCTTTCATATATCACAATCTTTATCACCTTACTTCCGTAACTCAGTTCCAACTGGGATAATAATTCAGCCCAAAGATGGACACAAACCTCTCTCTTAATTCCCTAAGATATAACAAAGATATTTTAAACAAGATTTCATTTGAGGCTTAGGGATAACAGAAAGGAATAAGAAAGAAAAGTAAGAAAGTTTTGTAACTCAAATGTCCAGCCCATTTTGTTCTTGTTCTACCTTGAGATCATATTCACAGATGTCAGAAAAGCACATCTAATTGCAAAAGCACTGATGATATTCCTTATCACATAGAAAAACTCGCTAAAACCTCCATCTGAACTCTTTCACACTTCCAACCAAGTTTTTGTGCCTTTGTCAGAGGTCTGTTCCCTACAAAAGTTTCCTCCCCAGGCACACAAAAACATCCGGCCTACAGCAGGGTCTTTCTCCAAACCACACCCTACTCAGCCTAACAAAAGCTGGAGAAACAGATTTCTGCAAAACAAAAGCCCCAGGTGCTAGCCAAACTGACCAAGTAACACACCAGCGCTCCAGGATACAGAATAGGAAGGTTTCTCTGTTCCTCTGCTAATCCCGTGTCAGAATCTCCTGGAGTCTGAGAATCAAAAACCAGAACATGTTTGACTTGTAACTATTTTGGACAACTGCTTTAGTAATTATTATGGATCAACTGCTTGGTTTTGGGGCCACAATATGTTTATATCTATATATACACATTGCCTTATTGCCATGACAGTTTTATTTCTGGCTCTTCGTAGGACTTCCAAACTTTTGATGAAGACAGTATATATGTGGGAGATTTTATTTACCTGCGGCTAGTGCCACCTAGTGGACATCATCTCTGAAAGAGCTTTGAGTCTAGGATTTTTATCTACCTGGCAAAGGTGGTGATGAAGATGAAGATGGCTGACATTCATTACGTGCTTATTATTTGTCAGGCATGGTATTAGATGTGATGCTAATCTATTTAAATTCATTGGCTAATTTAACCTCGAAAACAAAACTAAAAGGTGGAAACAGCTGTCCCCATTTTGCAGACTGTGGAAACTGAGACAAGGAAAGCTTAAGTGAATTGCCTAAGGCTGCTCAGGAAATAAATTCCAGAGTCCACGTGTTAACATACTGGGAGGTGAGCGGATGTTGATGGTGTGATTTAGCACCTGGGAGATGACTGAAGAAGACACCTAGTGACAGGTTCCAAGGACAGCTCAGCTAACCCCTGGGGCAATATGAAGAGGCCAAAGAAATGTTCTGCACTGGACACTGGGCAGACAGGATTCATTCTGAACTCCTCTGGTGCCCGAGGCAAGAACACAGGTGGGCCAGGCCATCATTTTTATTGCCTTTTGTTGCAAGAGAGAAACAAATATTCACAATAAATGGGATAGCTAAAGTAGGGTAAAGACTGACACTTTCCCTCCCCCAACAACCAATTAGAAAGCTCAGACTCTACCCTACCACCTGGAGTCTTTTTTTCCTGATGAAGTAAGATTATATCACTCTCTAGCCTTTCAATGAGAAGTTCAGTGCACTTCTCAACTCATTTCAGCATCAGGTCTGGTCTATAGTCCAGAGTCTCATCTAAGTATCATCTAAATCATATATAGGTGAAACTAGGTAGTATTCATCCCGAGGCAAAATTCCTCTCCAGCTGTAAAAGCAAACAAGTGCTTCCAAAATAAATCGCGGGACAGGTATAGGATAGACATTCCCATTCCAAAAGGGAGAAATAGTTAAGAAGGAAGGGGTGACAGGTTCCAAGTAGGTCCAAAACTCCACAAGGCAAATTCCATTAGATCTTAAGGCTGGAGAACCACCTTCTTTGGTTTGATGCTCTGCCCTCCAGGCTCAGTGAGGTGGCAGTGTCAGGCCCACAGCTCAGCGGGGCAGCCCTGCCCACATAGCTCTCTGTGAGGGCCCTGTCCATGCAGCTCGGCTGAGCAGCAGTCCTGCCCTTTGAAACCAAGGTGGAGGCAGCCTTGCCCCCTTGCTCAGCCTTGCCTGTGTGCTCTGGACCTGTGGTGGGAGCAGCAGCCTTGATGGCCTCCGAAGTCACCTTAGGGGTCCTTCTTCTCTTTTCTTGAAGGATAGCACATATATTCTCAGCCATATAGCGCTATGGTCCCATCCTTTGAAATCTAAGAAGGCCGACAGCCTTCCTTCATTCCTTGCCACCTTCTCTATCCCCTTTAGTTCAAACTGGCAGTGTCTCTGCTGTATAATCCCATCTCTCTGCCTGGCTTCTGCTGAGATGGATTAAGTCCGTAAATCTCTTTATCAAATGGTTGTTCAGCCATAGCCTTAGTGTTCTCTTCAGAACAAGCTTTTTCATTTTTTGCAGTATGGATAGGCTGAAGATTTTCCAAATCTTCAAGTTCTGGCTCCTTTTTGCTTAACAATTCCTTCTTCAATTCATCTCTCTCCTTTTGCATTTTAGTATATGCAGTCAGGAAGAACGAAGCTGCCCCTTCAACAGTTTGCTTAGAAATCTCCTTAGCTAAATATCCATTTTGTCACTTGCAAGTTCTACCTTCCACAAAACACTAAAACACAGTGCAGCCAAGTTCTTTACCACTTTATAATAAGGACTGCCTTTCCTCCAGTAAACATGTTCCTGCAATAACGTTCTTCATTTCTCTTAATGTCTGTACGTCTACCTCAAAACTCAGCCTCTTCCAATTACCCACTTCCAAAGCCACTTCCACATATTTAGGTATTTGTTACAGCAACACCCCACTTCTTGGTACCAAACTCTGTATTAGTCATCTTGGGGCACCATAGCAAAATACCATAGATGGGGTGGCTTAAACAACAGAAATTTATTTCCTCGCAGTTCTGGAAGCTGAAACTCTGAGATCAGGGTGCCAGCTTGATTGGGTTCTGGTGAGTGCTCTCTTCCTGGTTGCCTTCTTGCAGTGTGCTCCCATGGTCTTTCCTTGGTGTATGCATGTGAAAAGAGAAAGAACAAGTTCTCTGCTGTCTCTTTTTTAAAATTAATTTTTATTTTTGGCTGTGTTGGGTCTTTGTTTCTGTGCGAGGGCTTTCTCTAGTTGCGGTGAGTGGGGGCCGCTCTTCATCGCGGTGCATGGGTCTCTCACTGTCGTGGCCTCTCTTGTTGCGGAGCACAGGCTCCAGACACGCAGGCTCAGTAGTTGTGGCTCACAGGCCTAGTTGCTCCATGGCAGGTGGGATCTTCCCAGACCAGGGCTCGACCCCGTGTTCCCTGCATTGGCAGGCAGATTCTTCACCACTGTGCCAACAGGCAAGCCCCTCTGCTGTCTCTTTTGATAAGGGCACTAATCCCATCATGAGGGTCCCACCCTCATGACCTCATCTAATCCTAATTACCTTCCAAAGGCCCCATCACATTGGGGTTTAGGGCTCCAACATATGAATTTTGAGATGATGCAAACATTCAGTCCACAGCAGCAGATATTTAATTTCTTTTGTGTACATTTATTTTTATTGCAAATGAGTCTTTCTAGAACTTTCATCCAACTTTTTATTATGTAGTATTTCAAACACCAGAAAAGTTGAAAGGAGACAATAGTATACCACACCTAGATTCATTAATCGTCTCATCTGCCTTATCTATATGTCTATATGCCTATTAGCTATATATTTCCTGTTTAAAATATCTTGCTGACAGCATGATATTCTACCCCCAACTACCTCAGCATGCATCTCCTAACCAAAATACCATAATTACACTTAAGAAAATAATTCCCTTATATCATCTTGAAGCCAATCCATATTAAAATTTCCTCAATATCTTTTAAAAAATATTTTATTTATCTATTTATCATTTACTTGGCTGCTCTGGGTCTTAGTTGCAGCATGCGGGATCTTTGTTGCCACGTGTGGGATCTTCCTTGCAGCATGCGGGATCTTTAGTTGCGCCATGCGGGATCTTTAGTTGTGGCATGAGGGATCTAGTTCCCTGACCCGGGATCAAACCCGGGCCCCCTGTATTGGTAGCACGGAGTCTTAACCACTGGACCACCAGGGAAGTTCCCCTCAATATCTTTTATAGCTGTTTCCCCCTGAGTTTGGATCCAATGACGCTGCAAGTATTACATTTAGTTGCTATAGCTCTTTAGTCTTATAAATCTAGAAAAGTCTTCCTACCCTTTTTTCCCCTTGACTCTGACTTTTTGAAGAGACTCGGGTGTGATAATGGCATTGTGACTTTATTACCTCTTAGAATTTATACAGAAATATTTACCAATAGGGGAAATGCTGTTACAAAAATACAGTGCATAATTAATGGACCTCAGATTTAATTTAAACTTCTTAGTTGAGTGGAATCAGAAAGCTTATCAAGTGCAGTAGTATACATATTGTGATATGGTGATAATACTGAAGAACACTGTGTGTTCATAATTCTAGAAATCTGCCTAAATTTACCATAGTTTTAAACTTATGTTCATTAATCGTTCAGCTCATCAGACTATATGGATGACAAATTTTTAAAAATCCAACTAAACAATTCTCTAACAATGCAAAAAAAATTACAAGGATAAAAATTTAAGAGTCACTCATATCAGTCTATACAGAAATAATTAACACCAGGTGAACAGCTTGCCCAGCTATCTGGGCAATACTTAATAGGTCGGTAGCAATACTTTTATAAAGACAATACAGTACTCTATATTCAAAGCAAGGCCTTTGTGCCTGGGCATTCCTTACCCTGCCTCTGCTCTATCAACACTGCAGGGGTTGGGGGGGGGTTGATCCCTGCATTTCCCTGGCTCCTGTGCCAGCTGATATCCAGTTGGGGTCAATTAATTGGAGACTGGAGACCACTAGAAAGGGAGGAGCCAGGGGTACAGTCTTCACAGCAGTTGTGTTTTTTTCTGGCCCCTGTGTTTCAGGTAACACTGCTTTCTCCCTTTGTCCCTTCAGCCTCAGGCTTCAGTGGCTTCTGGCTCTTGCACTAACCACTGTGTCACCTCATTGCCATACATGGCTTCCTAGCTCTTCCATTCCCTGTATAACAAGTCCCTGCACCAAATTCCCTCATTGAAAATACTTGACGTAGTTTCTGGTTAGACCCTGACAGCTCTACAATAGATGGTATTTTTAATTAAAATATTCTAATTTTATTTTAATTTGATACAACAAAAGAAAATGAAATAGAAAATTTTTTTCTTTAACATGTGGGCATTACTTTCTAAAGGCTCTTTCTAGGTTAAGAAGAGAAATTATGAAAACCTCTCAGAAGTTAAGAGTTGTTACTCATAATACTTTTAACTGCTTTTCAATTTTAGACAGTAAAGGTAGGCAGTTCATGAAAAATTAGTACTCATGTGCTTCCTGTCACCTTTCTCTTCACAATTTTTTAGTTACATTATTTTTATTTTGTTTATAACATTCACATTTTATTCTGTAACCATAATTTCCATAGTTGCTTAGTATTTGTAAAGTTACATATTTAAACCAGCTATATTTCTCTAGAATGTAAGTTTCACACAGCCAAACTGGGCTATTTGCTTTGTTCATTGATAGATTCAAAGCAACTAGAAGAGTGTCTGGCACTGATAAATACTTGTTGAATAAATTTTTTACCACAGTTATTCACTTTCTTAGTTTAAATTTTAATTTCTCTCCTAACTGGCTGGATTTTATTGTGGTATATGTGTATATGTTTAAACAAGCACACACCTACACAGAGTTTTTTTCCTCACTCAAGAAAAGCTCAGGCTTGCTGTGCTGCTTGAGTTCCTTCATGTTGGCAGATACGGGCTGTTGTCTTCTGGCGTTAGATGTTCTTTGCTCATTTTATTGAATGAACTATGAATACTGGTGTAATAAATTGTCACTAATTCTTTACAATTCTAGTAGCCAGTGCCCTCCTATTGCAGTTATTTTTTATTGTAAGCTTTTATCCAGTTGTTAGCCACATCCATTTGTTTTTTGTTTATTTTTTTGTGCAGTGCCACACAGCATGTGGGCTCTTAGTCCCCCAACCAGGGATGAGACCGGTGCCCTCTGCAGTGCAAGTGTGGAGTCTTAACCACTGGACTGCCAGGGAAGTCCCGCCACATGCATTTGTGTTCAAAAGTTTTAAACGTTTTGTTTTGTTTTGTTTTGGCAGGGTCATATTGTCTCTGATGACATTCTTCAATAAGTCAACAGATATTTTTGTGAGTACCTTCTGCTAAATACTGTGTATTATACAAATATGAACTACTAATGGATACTATCCTCTAGGAGCTTGTCTTGTAGGGTGCATAAAATAAGCATGTTGCTACAATATGAAGTAGACAGTGATGTCTTAAACATAGTTCTGAAGGGGCAGTAATTACCAAGAGGAATGAAGGAAATGCACACTTATTGAAGGCCTGTTATTTGGCAAGGGCTAAAGAGCCTTCACAGATGTTATCTCCTGATCTTCAGACCAACTCTGCAAGGAATGTTATTATTATTCCCATTTTACTGATACAGAAATTGAGCTTGAGTAACCATCCAGTATAACACAGGGAGAGTTGAGATTTGAACCCAGTTCTGCCTGGTTCCAAAGCTCATGCTCTTTCTCTGCTACATATATTACCTACTGTGAGCTTGAGTCAGAGAAGGCTTGATGGGGAAAGAGGCATATGAGCAGGTGCCTTGAAGGGTAGGTAGGTTTCCAGGTGGGAGTAAGAACTGCAAATCCATGCCTAGTATTTTTCTCAACTGAGGGACAGATGGGTTTTAAATCTGTCAAAAAACTTTTCGTTCATTTGGAGATCCAGTTCTGAGGGGGTGACTATTACCAAATACCGGAAAGAAACACCACATCGCCCTCATTCTTGAGTTTCCTGGCATTCTTTTCTTTTTTTTTTGGCCGCACCGTGCAGCATGCGGGATCTTAGTTCCCCGACCAGGGGTTGAATCTGTGCCCCCTACATTGGAAGCTCGGAGTCTTAACCACTGGACCACCAGGGAAGTCCCTTTCCTGGCATTCTTTGATCTTGGATATCTATTTCCTCATCACCCCTCTGAGCAGACACACAAGGATTAATTCTTCCAGGTGCAAAGATTTACCCTTCCTCTTGGACATTTCTAGAATAGTATAAGCTCTTCAAAACAGCATGGGAGATAGAAAGTAGTGGTTTTCAAACTTAAATTCCATGCCATCAGGGCACTTCAACATTTCAGTGAGTCAAAACTACCATTTTTTTAAAAAAATAAATTTATTTTATTTATTTATTTTTGGCTGCACTGGGTCTTTGTTGCTGTGCGCGGGCTTTCTCTAGTTGAGGCGAGCGGGGTCTCCTCTTCGTTGCGGTGTGCAGGCTTCTCATTGCGGTGCTTCTCTTGTTGCAGAGCACGGGCTCTAGGCGCTCGGGCTTCAGTAGTTGTGGCGCATGGGCTCAGTAGTTGTGGCACATGGGCTTAGTTGCTCCACGGCATGTGGGATCTTCCCGGACCAGGGCTCGAACCTGTGTCCCCTGCATTGGCAGGTGGATTCTTAACCACTGTGCCACCAGGGAAGCCCTACCATTTTTTTTTTTAAAGGGACAGAATAGAATAGAAATAGCAGAAAGCATTGCATACAGTAAGGGTGAGTACGGTTTCATGACACATAGTTATGTATATGTGTGTAAGTTTGTGTTTATGTACTGGGCTATGATGTAAAATATATTTCTGATAGTGACAGACATTTCTTTAACAGTAACAAGGCCTATTTACAAACCTAGCATACCAGGGAGGCCTGAAAGCCCCTTCTAGCTGGCATAGAGTGGCAGCTGGGGATACGGTCAAGTCTAGGAAACAGTATGACAGACGGCTTGCTCACAGCAGTTTAAAACTGCCAAGCATTCCTTCAGAAATGTGGAGAGAAAAGAACAAAACAATGATCTCTTAGCAGAGGAGCTGCAGGGAGGAGCAGGCTTACCCAGCTGAAAGGATACCCACGGCAAAACAGTCCTTCTCAGAAGAGAAGGCAGGCTGCAGGGCCTCTCTAGGTCAAAGGTTCCTATCCAAATGGGTAAATATATTGCCAGGCCTCAAAAGACAGAGTGGGAAAATGCCTTTCATCAGCAATTTTCAGTCCTTATAGTCTTCCTTCTCATTCCTGAATCTGTCTCTTGCCCGGTTTTTTGTGTTTTTTTTGCGGTACGCGGGCCTCTCACTGCTGTGGCCTCCCCCTTTGCGGAGCACAGGCTCCGGACGCGCAGCCTCAGCGGCCATGGCTCATGGGCCCAGCCGCTCCGCGGCATGTGGGATCTTCCCGGACCGGGGCACAAACCCGCGTCTCCTGCCTCGGCAGGCGGACTCTCAACCACTGCGCCACCAGGGAAGCCCGGAACCCACAGTTTTTAATGCCGAAGTCCATATATCTAACCACTAGAGTCTACTATGTTTCCCATCCACTTCTACTTATCAAACTTGTTCATGTATAGTGGACACTGTCCTGATCAGTTCTCTATTGACAGTTCACTCACACTTGCTGGCATTTTGGCCATCACAGGGGGTCTCTGACTTCTTGGTCAATTCTTAGGTGTAATAGTATTGATTCCTCCCTACCCAAATTTAAGATCTGCTCATTGTTTTTGAATCTATCTTGCTGGATTGTGTTGTTTATATAAATACATCATGCTAGGTTTTGTTTATATGCTCTTTCTTAACTGTTACTCTGAACTCTTACTTTCCAAGGTTCTCTACAATCATACCTTATTTCTCAGTACTCCCAAACATGGATCAGCAGTACAAAGTGAAGCTGGTCACTGTCCTGTTTAGAGCTATGACAATTCTCACATCTGTGCCCTTGCTCTTTCTTGTTTGATGTGCCTCTTTCTTCTCTCTCCTCATCTTCAAATGCTATCCTGTTCATCAAGGATCACTTTAAATCCCTCTGTAAAGCCTACCTAACTGCCCTCAGCTCTATTGCTCATAATTTTCTCTGAATGTAGGTAGCACTGCATTCTCCTGAAACATTTAGACTGTAATTCCGTGTTTTAATTATTTCTATAAATGCTAGCCTGTATGATCCTGGATGTAGGGACCATTATTTATACAGTTCTTGCCTTCTGCAGTCTCAGGCACTACAGGGTGATAACAACTAAAAGAGTAATAAGGAGGGACTTCCCTGGCGGTCCAGTGGTTAAGACTCGGTGCTTCCACTGCAGGGGTTCGAGTTTGATCCCTGGTCGGGGAACTAAGATCCCACATGCTGCATGGTGCAGCCAAAAAAAAGCATTAAGGAGATGAAGGTTATTGCCCTGATCTGGTATTGAGGAGTCTCATACAAGCTCTCTGATACCCATCCTCTGTTTTTTATAGGTAAACAGTGCTATGTAAATGCAAGGTCATCAAACACCTTGAAGAGCGTTAGCTTATAATTCATAGGCTAGCAGATGTCCATCAGGAAGATGAAAATAGGATGTGCACCTTGGTGCTTCCGATAGTCCACTCTGATGACATTTCATTTTTATAAACCTTAGGACAGTACCAAGCTATAAAATAAGTATAAATGTTGACTTTCAATAAAGAAATTGTGACTGATTACAGTACATGGGTTACCAACAATGGATGCCAGAGGGCAGTAATAAAATATAAGTCTTGTGGCTTCCCTGGTGGTGCAGTGGTTGAGAGTCCGTCTGCTGATGCAGGGGATGCGGGTTTGTGCCCCGGTCCGGGAAGATCCCACATGCTGCGGAGCGGCTGGGCCCGTGAGCCATGGCTGCTGAGCCTGCATATCCGGAGCCTGTGCTCCGCAACGGGAGAGGCCACAACAGTGAGAGGCCCGCGTACCGCAAAAAAATAAAAAATAAAAATTAAAAAAAATTATATATATATATATGTAAGTCTATATACAGTTTCACTTATAAATTTAGGTGAAGAAATTAATATGCCATGCTGGTACTGCACTGGTACAGTGAGGCAACTACAGTTAAGGGGAAAGTGAATATAGAGCACAGGTGCTTAAAGCAATGCATAAAAGCAGCAGAGGTCAAATCAAATAATTCAACAAATGTTTATCTAACATTTTATCAACAAGAAATCTAAAGTAAGTGAGTTTCCTTTCAGTAAATTTTCATAACTTGATGCACCACAAAATGCTGACACAACTTTTGACTTACATATTATATCACGTAAAACAGTTTGCAGGCTCTTTTTTTATTCTAATTCTTTAAATATTAACATCAGCAGATACTAATATTATTATTCTGAACCTGGATTTGCATCATCTGAAGTATGGCTGATAGGCTAAATATGAGGATAGGAAAAAATAAAAAGAGCACTTCCTAGGTGAAAACTACCTTCTTTTATACCCCAAATTGGTGAAAAATGCTTGATCCTATCAGCGCTGTATTTAGAGAAATAGGGAGGAATGGGAGAAAGGTTAAGCTTCCCCCAACCTGCAAAAGAAAACAAAAAATGCCCAGCAACTGAAAGCATCTTGAAAACCACTTAGTAATACAGAAACTTACATTTTAACAAAAGCAGGAGTAACGTTGATTCACAATTCTCCTTAGTTGTGAACGCACCTAAAAACCTGTTTATAAAGCTGCAGATATAGTGGGAAAGTCTTTAAAAAGATCCCAGTAAAACATTCAGCAGATAACACAGAACACTTATAGTATTACTCATCATATTATTATTCAAAGCTCTTACTGTTTAACTATACAGATAGAGCACATCGCTACACATACTTTATTCGAAATTCAGCACCATGAAACCACTTCTCTAAGAGGTCAATACAATAATCTCTGATTGATCCAGGAACTCTGGCACTGAAAGCGTGCATAACACAAGGTAATGATGTCGTCACCGAGGGACGACAAGAATAGAACCCAAATCCCTTGACTCCCCAGCTTGTGTTTTCCACTAATTGTGCTCCTTTCTACTCATTCGGGAGCATCAAGTGTGAAGGGCTGGAAAAGGGAGTGGACACAGATGCGCCAGGGTCGCGAGGTAGAGACCGCCCTGAAGGTCCTCAGGAATCACTCTTGGGCACTTGCCTTTTGTTTCGGCTGAGGACGATGCAAGCGGCAGCAACCACCGACCCGTGGGACCAAGAACTGGAACTAGGTACTGCCCGTGGCGGTAACTGTCTCTTCCTCATTTTAGGCCTTTCCTCTTTCCACCGCTCCCTCGCGGCCAGCCCTAACGTGCTCTCCCCCAAGCTCAGCTCCGCTCTGCACTGGAGTCCCCGCTGTCTCCTAACAAGATGCGGCCACGCTGCATCCGTCCTCCACCTGGCCCCGCGTCCAGTCCTTAGGAGGGGTGTTGTGTGTGTGTGTGCGCGTGTTTGGTGGGGGAGGGTTTCTAGCGCCACAAGAGCTTGCCCTAGAAAATGAGCGCTAATCAAGCGTCAGAAATGGGCTTCAACTGTTAGCAACTTTAGAGATGGGAACGGGGGCAGATAGCCGTCAGCTCTGCCTGGGTCTATGCAGCTTGTCACGACAAAGCAAAAAGGAGACCATATACACAGAGCCTTTCTCTCTAGCTGGGAGCTTCATACAGCTCAACCATCCCCCGGGCAACCTCCCGCTGGAGGACGCCTTCTAGAGCGCGCGTGTTTACACTTTTCCTGGATCGGGGGGACGGCGACCGTAGCTCGCGGACTCTGGGGGATTCCAAACCGTTACTCCGCCCGCCGAGGTGGGGCCAACCCAACGGCCGAGCCTGCGCAGTGTGCCTTGCAGGCTCCAGGGTCCCGGCGCACTACAAGTCCCAGAAGGCAATGCTCCTCGGGGCCGGCAGCCGCCTTACCTGCTGCGAGCTTAGTCCTATGGATACTACCGGCTTTCCCCCTCCCCCGTTCCCGTCGGTCTCCTCTCCACAGTTAAAGGCTACTTCCTTTGGAAGCACATTTAGAGGAAGCCTTAGCAGCCTCCACATTGAAACTCTCTGCGTACTCGTTCTTTCTTTCTCTGCTCGAATTATGCCTGACTCCCTCACCGGAGTCGGCTAGCGTACGAGAGACAAGGAAGCCTTGGGAGGCCACAACCCGGGAAATCTGGTTACACTTCCGCCTCCCAGGCTCCGGAAGGTATCGCGCACGCGCTCCCTGCGACTCCGGCGCGGTTGACTTCCGCTCCCACTGTGCCCTGCGAGCCGAATCATGGATCACACTGGTAAGGAGGCGGAGGCAGTGGGGGTCCTGGTTCCATGCCCCCTGGCCGGCCTGGGACTGGTCGCCCAGCGAGCTTAGGGGGTTTACGCTCGCTCTACACCATTGGGTTGTGGCGGCGAGAAAGAGATCTCACAGACCCCTCCGCGTGTCCGACCAGGGCCTGCTACTTCCTGGCCTACCCTCCGGTGTGGTACCTACAGCCTCGGTGCCGGCAACAGCCGTTCCTTCTCTGCTTCTGCCGGTCTCCGAGCAGGGACGGCGGGCGGCGCGGGCTTCGCGGGGAGGAGAGAGCGCCGGCTCTTTTTTTGCTCATTTTGGGTCCTCTGCCCTACGTTATGGGGACTGGCGGGTAGATTCCAGTCTCGGAGTCGGGGAAGCCTCATTACGCTGGGAGTCGATGCGCGAGAGTGGGTTGGAGACTTCCTGCTGTCTCAGTCAGCTTTGGGCGGGTGCTCCGGTGGTCATCGCCTGTCGTTTTTGTCTCTCCGGTTTTTCATGGACTAGAGGTGGGAGAAGGGAGTCAGATATGGTTTTCGGAATCATACCGGGAGCAGCTTTTCTGCTTAAGCCCAAAGCATGCCCCGCGCTTCGGCTGTGGTCCTTAATCATCAATCTTGAGCTTAAAATCAAGATAGTCTCATTCCTTTCTCCAAGTAAGAATGGCTTCACTCTTTGTTATGTGTTTTTTGGCTTTTGCTTCCTTGTGGTTTTTGGATATTGAATGAGTGTATTTGGAGTTAGATACTGCTCCGTTCAGTTCTATCAGCCATATTACAAGTAGGGGGAAAAAGGCTTTTTCCAGTATTAAGTATTGTTTAGGATTTCTCAGTCATCAACTGTCTACTTAATTTCATATATATATGTATACACATATATATATAAATACGTTATGTGTGTATGTATACACACATATAGATATATATACACACTCTTCTAGGCTTGGAAATGGAATGGTAAAGAAGACGGACTGAGTCCCTCTCCACTTGGAGGTTACGTTCTATTGGAAAAGACAATAAACAAGTTTTTAAAAATACTTAAATGTTTACAGATTATGATGAGTGCTTTGAAGAGGGTAAACGGGTGCTCTGGTAAAGACTATTAGGAGTAAGCTTCAGAGAGGGTGGTCAGGGAAGGTCTTTCTGGAAAAGTAACATTTGTAAGCTGAGATCTGATGGATGAGAGGAATCCAGCGTGGAATAAATCACGAGGAAAGCATTTAGAGCAACTACAAAGACTCTGAAGGAGGAAAGTTTAGAGAAGACCAGTCAGCTGCACCTAGTTAACTAGAGGGAAAGAACCGGAAGATGGAAAGGAAGGCAGGAGTCAGGTCGTGCAAGACTTTGAAGTCCATGGTAAAGATTTGAATGTTATTTTAAGTGCAATATGAAGCCATTGAACAGAAGTAGAGGAGGAACATAATCTCTTTTTAAAAACATAATAGGTTTTATGGAGAATGGTGTAAGAGAAGGCAAGAATAATAGAAGAAAACTTAGGAGGTGATTGCAATAGATCAGAAGGGAAGCTTGGCTTAGTGAAGGTGGCTGGTTTAGTGAAAAAGGGAGTGGGCAGATTCAGTGAATCTTTTGGTGATAGAACTCAAACAGGCACTGGTGGATTGGTTTGGAAGCATGTGAGAGAAAGGAAAGGTGCCTAGGGTTCTAGTTTGAGTGGTGTCCATTACTGGAAGACTTGGGAGAAAAACACTTTTTTTTAAGGAGCAGAGGTGAGAAATGGGAATTTGGGAACAAGATTTTGGACTGCTCAGTAAGAGATGTGTGTTGAGACATACAAGGGGAGATGTCAAGTGGAGATCAGAGGGAAGTTTGATTGGGACTTAGTACCACAAATCACTTAAGGCAGAAGAGAAGAGGGCCTAGAGCCAGGCTCTAAGGAACTCTAGTGTTTGGAAATTTTATAGAATTGAAAATCTGGGATCTTGGTGTTAGGGTAGCAAACATGCCACTTTAGCAAATGTTTTTCATTTGAGCATCTTACTGGAATTTTGGGAGTCAAGCAGCTTCCACAGTTTAGAGAATGTTATGTTAGGAAATTGTAATGTGGGTGGGTGTGTATCTCCATATTTATTATCCTAGTTCTCTAAGTTAAAAGTTTGCCTAAGTAAGTAAAAGTCATCTGAACATGAAAATATTCACTAATGAACCGACCACTTAAAAAATTAGTTCCTGCTCAGATATCCCTGCTTAACACCAGCTTCTTTTTTGTTCTTTTAGTTAATTTCATTATACGGCAGTGTCCTTAGTGTTTCATATCAGGAAATGGTATAAAATGCTGTACATTGATCGTGATTACAAAAGATTCCGATTTTCATGAAATTCATAAATGTGCATTCGGTAATTATTTGAATCACAAATAAAATCATTGGCAAGTGAGGAAATGCCAGTTAGCCAGTGAATTGAAGACATTATGACAGGATAGGCATCTCAAAAGGATGTTTCTAATATCAAAGGATTAATAGAGGCCCTTGGGGAAATTGATGAAACCCTCTAATGTTATGCAAAAATGACTGGTTTTGTAATCTTGCTGAAAAAGTTAGTCATAAAATAAAGGCTATCCTGTGGTGTTTTTATAATAGAATTTTGCTGGAAAAATTACTCCAGGAAACTCCTACTTAACACTTGATTCGTTCTTTGGCTATTCTAAGAATTAGCACTTAGTTGTAACTATAACCTAAATTTTGTAAAAATATTTCTTGGTTCCTTTAATTCAAGATAAAATTCTACACAAATCTTTTAAAAACCTATATAATATAATATAAAAGTGTTATGCCTTTTTAAAGTGGATTTCACTTTATATGGCCAGTTCTATCCTTAATTCTCACTTTGTGTAATATCCAAAGACTTTTGTTGTTAGGGCTTTATGTTTGTAGTTGTCTTATTCAGAAGGAAATTATGCTGTATGTTCTGATTCTTAATAAAACCCCCAAAACCCTAAGACAAACCCAGAGTGATGTCACTATTAACCGCTGTACTTTGCTTATGAACTTGCAGGCTGAGGCAGGCTGCAAGGTGTTAGAGGGCAGCAGGCTCTGGAAAGGCAAAATAGGCTAAACAAGCCACAGTAGTGACCACAGGTGTCCAGGGTGGTGTGAAAAGGACTTGTAGTAATGAAATGTTGGTATTTTGATCATTCATCAAGGTGAAACCGTTAAGAGTCCTTTTACTATCTGAAGGACAGCACTGAACTGTCTACAACAACTTGCTTTTTTTAGCTCAGTGGAAAATCAGGAATATACCTATTGAGCAAAAAAAAAAAAATTCGTTCTGTCTTATCTGTCTTTTTGCTATTACATCGCTTGTAGGTATTTTTACATAAATAAGCAACTAGAGTGAAAGCAGATGAAATACATTATTCAAATTGTTAATACATTTTGTGAAGTGTTGAGAGTTGATCAAGTTGGATTTATCCTAACTTTAACTATCCATGTAATCCCTTTTCCATGAGTTGTCTTTTTTGAGGGTTAGCTATTATGAAAGTAATAATAGAAAGTAGACTGAAAGATATTTAAATTAATAATTAAGGACCGATTTTGAATTTTGTTCTGTCCTTCAGAAAGAGTGCAAATCGATGTGAGTTCAACATGTGTCTGTAATTCTAGTACCCTTGGAGATCATTAGTACTAATTAGGATAACTACTTCCAAATTTGGCTTTACTGAATTTAATGTGGACAGTTTGGCTATCACTCTGGATTGTACTGTCTAATGCAGTGAGAATTACACAGCCTTGTTCACTAATTGTCATGTTTAAAACATTACTATTTAAAAAAATTATTTGCGTTTCCTATTTTAGGGCATTTCCCTTTCTGTCTTTAGTAGGTAAAGGTAAATATTTTCTGGATTGTAATATCTTGTCATGGACTTGAAGAAAAGGTGGCTTTTAACCTTCAAATAGAGTCAGTTCTATGAAATAATGCTCCTATTACTCATGGGGTATGAGTGAATTTAAATCATAAGCTAGTAAGAGGCAGGGATGTAGAAAGTTTCAGTTGTTTAGGCCAAGTACAGAAAACTTACTTCCTCCTCAACTATAATTTTCCATTACAGTGCTGACCAAGAATAACACAGTCACATGTGTACATCTAGAAATGTTATAGCACAAGTACATTAGTGCGTGTTTTTACTACTAAAGGGTGCAATAATTTTTACTATATTCCTGAATGCTTTTTAGAAAAAGAACTTTACACTTAAGAGAATAATCACATCCCTAAAACTAACTTCATTTTCAATGCATTATTTATTTAATTTTACCATTGTCAGTGTTAGTTTTGTGTTTCCAGTATTATTGATTGTCCTGATATCGATGCAGATTACTAAATTTACTGAGTGCCTACTTTGCATACTTGATGGAGATAGTGATGGTTTTCTTTCTTTTTGTTCTTCTTCCTTTACTTTTCTTTTTCTTTTTTTAAAAAACCTCTTATAGTTCCAAGACAGAGGTTCTTATCTTAGGCTCATGAAGGGTTTTACGTTTCTGTAAATCCCTCTGGAAAAATGCAAAATTTTTTTGTCCATTTTTTTAGGGAGAGGTTCTGTAACTTTTGTCAACTCTTTAAAGGTTCCATATCTCAAAAAGCATTGCTTTAAGGGTTTGTCCAAAATAGAGAAAATTAGTACTTGAACTTATATAGCATAGTATTTAAAATCAGAAACCAGATATTCAGCCCTTGATAATAATGTTGGGTATGTTGCTTTAATACCTGTGGCAGAATAATCTTCAAAAAGAAAAACTAAAAGAAATTGCAACTTTTTTTCTAACATAGACAATGAGTTACAAGGCACTAATAGTTCTGGATCATTGGGTGGTCTTGATGTTCGAAGACGAATTCCTATAAAGCTCATCTCCAAACAAGGGAACAAAGCCAAAGCTTCACCTCGAACTCCAAGGACTATAAACAGGATGCCTGCAAAGGCTCCAGCTGGTGATGAAGGTAATTTGTTTAAACTAATAGGTCCAAAAGTCTTTCTTTTATATCTGATTCCACCAATAAGCCATGTGATTTTATTTACCTTTAGTCACCTCTTTTTTTATCTTTTATACTCTCTTCCTTCTTCAGTCTTTGACTTCTCATTTTGGCATATTTTACTTTTCTCTCCCTTAAAAAATATTTTTGGTTTATTTTCTTGTTGAAAGTAACACTGCCTATTGTTTACAAATATCTAAACAGTATTGCAGAAAACATAAAAGTAAAATTGTCCCTCTCCCCCCATAATTATTCTCTTCCCAAATAATCCCTGGTATGACTTTTTCATAGTTACTTTATAACTGCCCTTTTTTCATGCAAGATGCATGTGAGATTTTGCCTTCTCAGTACATACAGTTGTATCTCATTTAAGAGAATAGGTTTAGGTATTTCACTTACGGACATACCATAATTTATTTAACAATTTTTCTAATTTTTTGCTGTTAAAAACAATTTTGTAGCAAATATCCTTGTATATGTACCTTAGTATGTATATTTTGTAGAATTTAAACTTTGCATGAATTTGGGCATCTTAGAACTTGGTGGATTTTAGAATTTGTACATTTCAGAATTTGACAGATGTTGCCAAATGGCCCTTTAAAAATAGTACATCACTTTATACTCCCACACCAATATTGGTACTATTAACCTTTACAAATTTTTGTTCTGATACACATTTCTTTAATTACGAGTGGGGTTGTATATCTTTTCATAGTACTGGTCATTTCTTTTGCCTAGAATCTACCTGTTCATTTCCTTTTCCCATTTTTTTTTCTGTTGTCTTTCTCTTGATTTTTATGAGTTCTTTCTTTGTAAATTAATACAATTGTCATATATTGTATATATTCTCCATTTGTCTTTTGAGTTTTATATATAAAATTTTTATTGTAGAAAAGCTTGACGATTCTATGTAGTCAGATATCCAGTCTTTTCTAGTGTGACTTCTGGGTTTTTTGTCATTGTTAGAAAGGCCTTTCCCCATTTCATGAGTATAAAACAGTTTTCCCATCTTACCCTTTAGTACAGGGTCAGCAAACTATGGCCTATTGGCCAAATCCAGTCCTGTTTTTTTGTAAATAAACTTTTATTGGGACACACATCCATGCCCGTGGCTGCTTTTTTTTTTTTTTTTTTTTTTTGTCTGTACGCGGACCTCTCACTGTTGTGGCCTCTCCCGTTGCGGAGCACAGGCTCCGGACGCGCAGGCTCAGCGGCCATGGCTCACGGGCCCAGCAGCTCCACGGCATGTGGGATCCTCCTGGACCGGGGCACGAACCTGTGTCCCCTGCATTGGCAGGCGGACTCTTAACCACTGCGCCACCAGGGAAGCCCCTCGTTGCTGCTTTTCACACTATATTGGCATAGTTGAGTAATTTCAGGTATGGCCTACAGAGCCTAAAATATTTACTTAACTGGCCTTTAAGCAGAAAAAGTTTGCTGACCCCTGCTTTGGAACTTTTATAGATATGTATTTGGTTATTAAAACAAAAAGGGGGTATGGGCTTGAAGTGGAAGGGAATGAAGAGATAACTGAGAGGAAAAGGATAGAAAGGGGATTTTAGCAGGGGATTTTAGCTTTTTTGCATTGTTTTACTGTTACACAAGAATTTATTTATATATTACTGTGTAGTTTTTAAAAAGTATTTAAAAACCAAAAAGGCCAAAGCGGGGGTACACTAGGTTATTGATAGAGCAGCAGCAGCTGGTATGTTATCTATACAAATATATATATAGCTTAATGATGGGAGTACAAGTTGAACTACTCTGAAAAATGATAATGTGCTCCTAACTTGCTTGGCTGTTGTTCTGTTCAATAATTTTTTGAGTTTTTGATAAGTAGAAAAGTTAACTTTCCTTATTTTCAGTTTTAGATGACAGCAGCTTTTATAAGGTATAAATGGACCATATAAGAACCTAGGGTCACTCAGATGTAACTTATAAGAACTCTGCATTTGTGTTGGAGGTAATTAGATAGCAGTACACTGGTATGTATGTCTGTATCAGGTTCAAAAAATTCTTGCATCTATGCGTGTGTGTCTGTCTCTGTTTGTGTCCGTGTGTCTGTATGCAGATGCTGTAATGTAGCCATGTGGGTAAAGTTAAGACTTATGTGCTTTGGCTACTCTGTTTACCAGTTCTAGGGCCAAAAGAGTCGTGAGAAGGCTGGCACCTTGGAGGGATAGATTTGTCTTCTCAGCTTTACTTTAGGTAATTGGATTCTACCTAGAATCCCCATAAGACTGTTTGCTGGTTTTCTTTTCTTTTGTATGAGATGAGAAGAGTGCCATCAACTTTTTAATTAGGTCAGAGAAATTGAAATTGAGCCCATTTGTTCTTCATATTGTTTTAAGTTTATTGATATTGATATATGCAGTGTAGGGGAGGATACTTGTAAGTAGATATGATATAAATTCTGCTGTTTGCGTGATTAACCAGAGAGAGGTTTCAGTGGAAAGGATGAAGTATGAATATGTTGGATGTTTCTAAAATCAGGCTCAGTTTAAAGCTGAAGAAGAGGATACCTAATTTACTAAGTCGTAAGAAGAAAGTCTGCAGAATTCTTTATGTTTTCACTAATCCTTTGGCAATAATATCAGTTTCTTACAGCATAATACCACTTTTATAGATAGATAAGAATAAATGGTGATAAGTATATTTTATTTGTGTAATAATCATGATGATAATTAGTAGTTTTATACTGGAAATAGTTTGGTGAATTAATAAGAGCACTTGAATGGGAGAGAAGAGATCTGAGATCTTTTCCTAGCTCTGCCACTGATCTTCTCTGTGTTGAGTTATTATGATCTCCAGTACTGCAATATTCTCAGTCATGAGAGTTGGACTACATGATTTCCAAGATCATTTCTAGATGGTGCTTTAAACTAGACTTGATTATCTTGTTCTTAGAAGAGCTTTGAAAGGTGTCAGTGAATAGGTCTATTTGGCCATGTACATGTACTTCCAAAATGAAATTGAGATGTGAAAAGTTAATAGGTAACACTTTCTTCTCTCAGAAGGATTTGATTATAATGAAGAAGAACGGTATGACTGTAAAGGGGGCGAACTGTTTGGAAATCAGCGAAGATTTCCTGGACACCTTTTTTGGGACTTTCAGGTATAACTAAAAATAAAAAATTTTATTAGAACAATAAAATATTTTAAATACTATATTAGAACAATTCAGACTACGTAAAGAATGGTATGAACTTTTATTATAGTTATATCTTTCAGTACTCATAAATCATTTGTTTATTAACGCCCTATTTCACTGTTTCCAAAAATAATCTGAAGTAATTTTTAGTAAAGTCAAGTAAAATCAATAACCATTAACACTGTTTAAGGGAATAAACCCCCAAGACTGATGGTGGCCCAACTAATGTGGCATATGTGGGGATTATACCAAGAAACCTTCATTTCTAATTGTTTTAATAACTTTTATAAAATACTAACCAATTCATTGTGTAAATTATGGACGTAAGTTTTAGAAATGCTTAAGGAAAATGTAATTATATCATTTCAACAGATAAACATCTTAGGTGAAAAGGATGATACACCAGTTCATTTCTGTGACAAATGTGGATTGCCTATTAAAATCTATGGGCGAATGGTAAGTATAAATTAAGTTCTGTTTTTGTAAATTAAATATTTGTGTAGAGGTAGGAATCTGAAATTTAAGTAGATTTATTACTGTTTAGTGATTAAATTTATAACATTTTAAATAAGTATAAAATAGCTAGGGGAAATTTGGGAATAATATTCATTTAATAGAATTATCTTGACAAATTCTTTAATTGCTTGTAAAATATTAATTACGGAAACTAATTCTGAAAACTAAATAATTTCCTTGGACTGTTTGATACCTGTTAGTTTACATTAATTCTAGTTTATTAGGGAAAAATTTTTATTCTTTCCCTTGTTCACAGAATAAAATCAGTTATTCATTTCTGAAGGCTATAATTTTTAATATAAAACTGAATTAATAAAGATTATTTATGATTTCTGAGAATTGAATTCTAAACGTTAAAAAAAAATGCAGCCCTAACTGTAATTTAATAGTAATTTTGACGTATAAAAAGATAGTTTTAGGGCTTCCCTGGTGGCACAGTGTTTGAGAGTCCGCCTGCTGATGCAGGGGACACGGGTTCGTGCCCCGGTCCGGGAGGATCCCACCTGTCACGGAGCTTCTGGGCCCGTGAGCCATGGCCGCTGAGCCTGTGCATCTGGAGCCTGTGCTCCACAACAGGAGAGGCCACAACAGTGAGAGACCTGCGTAGCACAAAAAAAAAAAAAAAAAAAAAAAAAGATAGTTTTACATTTTTGTTGGAAAAAAATTTGAATTCAGTGATACATCTGTGATGGTGGAGGGTGTGGATTATGCACTGTTGCTTTGCTATATAACACAGCTAAATAATGGTAATGGCCTGTGAGTTTTAAAATGGCATAACATCATTTTACTGTGTCCTTCTGATTTATTTTTAAATATTTGTAAGTGTATTAAGACTACCAGGGAAGAAGGCTACTTATATTACATTAGAAGATATTTGTTCTTTTCCTGCCTAGGAATACTTTCAGGAGATACAGGATTAGTTAAAACATTATGCAGTATTCTTCAGGAGCTTTTAACCTGTAGGGACCATGAATGTGTAAGCAAATATGCATGTATATGTTTTTTGAGGAAAGGGCCAAAGTTTTCATCACATTCTCACAAAGAGCTTTGTGACTGAAAAAGGTTAACTGTTACTTTTATGTAATTGGTACTTAATAAATGTTCATTTTAACCAAACAGTTCTCAAGTGCCTTCTATATCTAGGTCACTGTGCTTACTGTGGTTTTTTTTTTTTATGGAAGTATTTTAATTTGTTCTAGTATGCTTAACTGTAACATGTCTCTGTTCACAGATTCCATGCAAGCATGTTTTTTGCTATGACTGTGCTATTTTACACGAAAAAAAGGGAGATAAGATGTGTCCAGGGTAAGATCATCATTAAATTTTTAAATAATAAAGTTTGTGATATAATGATTTATAATCTAGGTTAAAGGTTAGGGTGTGCTATAGACTGGTGGCTGGATATCAAATATGTAGACATGGCTCATGTTTCTCTTTGAGCCTAGAGTTGGCCTTAGCCTTCTCCTTAAGATAGGGCTAATTAGCTATTATCAATCAATTCAAATTGGCCGAAATACGAGTATATTTGCCATCAAAAGTTAGCGTTATATAAACCCAAAATAGTTATTTTCTTGTTTTAATGGGACGCTAGAGAGGTAGTATCACGTAGTGATCGAGAGCAAAGACTCTGGAATTAGAATTCCTGTATTCAAATCTCTATTCTCTTATTTATTAGCTGTGTGACATAGGTGATTTCTTCATCTGTAAAATAGAGCTAATAATAGTACTTACCTCCCTGGGTTATTATTAGAAGTAAATGAGTTAATACATATATAGTACGTAGCATATAGCAAGTACTATGTAAGTATAAACTCTTATTTATTACCTTCAAATCTGATTATTATGTCTTGAATATATCTTAGAACACCATCATGTTCTAAGATAGACTCAGACAAGTTATGACAATCTAGAGTGTTGGTTGATAGTGATCTATTTGGGGATGGTCTTGAAGGATCCAGAATAAACTATGAATTTTTATATCAATTTAGAACCCCTGATAGAAGGTTTGAGGAAAGCTTTGAGAGAAACTTCTTTGGAACAACTGTAGGCTTCCTAGATTCCTTATAACCTGTCAGAACCTATCCCAAGGGTTGTAGTATTAGTGGATAGCAAAGCTATGGACAATTGTAAGGGATAATTTTCTTTTATGGTGTCGGAAGATTGGCATCACTGAGAGAGAATGGATGATTCATTGACAAACCAGCGCCAACTAATTCTTTTGGCATATTTTTTTTTTTTTTTTTAAATCTTGGCATATTTTTAATAGCCCTTTAAAGTCACAGATTATAAAATTTATAGTGTGAGTTTAAAGAGTATTTCCTTCCTAGAATTATAATTCAGAAGAGTTATGAAATTAAAAGTGCATATTCACTGTTTGCCTTATTTTCTGTAATGCCTGGTTTTCCAACACGGTGTACATCCACTATATAGTTAATTTGATTGCCTCATTGGGATAAGGGATTTTGGATGTTGTACAACACCATGTAGAGGACATCAAAAGGTTTTCTCTTTTATGTAAGTGTTCTAATGTTAAAATTTAAAAGGGAATTTAGTTTTCAGGGTGTTCAGTGTAACTCCAGTAAGCATCTCACTGGTTGGCCCTTAGGTATATTAGAGCATAAGCCTATTTGGATTAACAGACCCAGGTTAGAAAGTGAAGAAATGGCAATCCAAATTAATGTAAATACTATATACTAATGATTAAGCATCACCCAAAAGAAGTGCCTCACATCCCGTTACTGTGGAGATATTTCAGAGCTTACAGCAAGTTAGAAGCAAAAAATAAGAAGTGTGCCAAATGGCCACTAAAGGGATGCCTCCTAGTATCAAGAAGGAGTACCAGCCTTCAGTGAGGAAGGAAAAACAGACACCACTCAAAATCAAGAATATAGAGCCATGTAATATAGTGTCATATGACCTAACACACATATTCAATGATAACAGCTTATACATGTATGTGCTTAACTAGTCATTAAGTCCTGTCATTTTCACTGTTTCATTGATGTTACAGATACTCTTTTAAGTAGGGCGAAGTAGATACAATAACATTGTGAGTTAGGTTAGATCTTTGAACCCCATTTTACACCCATTTTACAAATAAAGAAACAAAGTTTAAATGACTTCACCGAGATCTCAGAGCCAGTAGTAGATCCCAGTTCCAATTCCTAGTTCAGTCCTCTTTCCGCTATTTCAAGAAGACTCTAAAGGCAAGAGTGGATTAAAAATAGTGAGTGAAGAATAGTTACAATTTGACCCTGACTCATTAAGAAAATATTGAGTTAAATTTAGTGGTTATAATTTAGAGAAGCAGGAGTGTGTAATACTTTGTAGTAGTAAATTTGTCTGACAGTTCAGAAAGACCCCTTGAAGGGACTCTTGGTGTTCAGGGTTTGAATTTAATTTGTTTATGTTGTTTAATGTTAAGAACCTTGATGATTAGGATGATCCTATTTATTTTTGTAGTTCTTACAGTTCTTCCACTTGGTGTCTTCCACTTAGTATTATTTGCGCAGAAAATAATACTCAATAAATACGGTACAAGTTTGAATTCCATGATTGTGACAGATCATTTGGTTTGCCCTTCCTGGATTTTTCTTTGCAACTGGGTGGAAAGCATAGAATTGTTTGAGAAAATCAGATAAATTCTAGGTCTTGGGAAGAAGACGTCTTTTCTTAAAACATACTCTGTTTGATAAACTTTGAATTTTTTTCTTAAGCGTTCTGATGTTGAAAGAAATGCTGTTGCTTAATAGGGAACAGACCACAAAGTGGAAAAGATTAAAGGTTCACTTGCAGTAACTGTATCTTTTAATTGTGAACTTCTGTAGTATTTTCCATAACAAAATTTAAAACTAGTCATATCTTTGAAATTAAGTGCATTATTTTTATAGTCTGTTTTTAGTAAATCAAACTTTTTTCCCCTTCTAATTTAGCTGTAGTGATCCTGTGCAGCGAATTGAGCAGTGTACACGAGGTTCTCTCTTCATGTGTAGCATTGTTCAAGGGTGCAAGAGAACCTACTTGTCCCAGAGAGACTTACAGGCTCATATCAACCACCGCCATATGAGAGCTGGAAAACCTGTTACCCGTGCTTCACTTGAAAATGTTCATCCTCCTATTGCCCCACCACCAGCTGAAATCCCCGATCGTTTTATAATGCCGCCAGACAAGCACCATATGAGCCATATTCCGCCAAAGCAGCACATCATGATGCCACCACCTCCTTTGCAGCATGTGCCCCACGAGCACTATAATCAGCCACATGAGGATATTCGTGCTCCTCCAGCAGAATTGTCCATGGCTCCACCTCCACCTCGCTCGGTCAGTCAGGAAACCTTTCGTATTTCAACAAGAAAACACAGCAATTTAATAACTGTCCCTATTCAGGATGACTCAAATTCAGGTGCTAGAGAACCACCACCTCCTGCCCCAGCACCTGCTCACCATCATCCTGAATATCAGGGTCAACCAGTGGTCTCGCACCCTCATCATATTATGCCTCCACAGCAACATTACGCACCACCCCCACCTCCTCCACCACCAATAAGCCATCCAATGCCACATCCTCCCCAGGCCGCAGGTACTCCTCACCTGGTGTATAGCCAAGCTCCACCTCCACCAATGACCTCTGCTCCACCACCAATCACCCCTCCCCCTGGACATATTATGGCCCAGATGCCACCTTATATGAATCATCCTCCTCCAGGACCTCCCCCCCCTCAACATGGTGGTCCACCTGTAACTGCACCCCCTCCTCACCATTATAATCCTAACTCTTTACCCCAGTTCACTGAAGATCAAGGAACTCTGAGCCCTCCATTTACACAGCCAGGGGGAATGAGTCCTGGTATATGGCCTGCACCGAGAGGGCCACCTCCTCCTCCACGAATGCAGGGTCCGCCTTCTCAAACCCCACTTCCTGGACCACATCATCCAGATCAGACAAGATATAGACCGTATTACCAATGATAATAGTATTTTGAACTGAAGATATGATGAGGAAACAAACTTATGTATAGTCAATCTTTTAATTAAGCTTTGACTGTTTGGGGAAGGGAAAGCGCCTCTTACTGAGGTGGCTGTAAAACACTTAGGGTCTTGTCTCTTAAAATGGTTTTAAATCTTGACCTTAGGAGTGATTTCAAGTACTATACTGTAGTGCAGATAAGTGGCTCAGTTGAGCACAACTATATTTTAACAAACTTTCTTCCCCTAGTGTGGTAAATTGACCCAGAGGTGACCATTTGTAAAAAATTTGAAAGAAGTTTTTCGTCGTTCCACTTTCAAAAGTATTGCTTTTGTTAAACCCAATGTTTAGTTTTTCTTGTGATACATTTTGTTAACCTGTGTAAAAGGATTAAATTTCAATATGGTTGTAAAAATGCTATTTTTATGTGAATTTAAGTGCAGCCACATAGTGTTTTTTAAACCATATGTTTTACCACTAATTTCCCAAAGTTATAATAAAATCCTAAAAGTAAAAATCTACTAGAATTTACTGCAAGGCACACTGTTAAATGGTAGAAAATGATTTCACATGTTAGGCACTGAAATTTTGAGGTATATTAGGTGTATAATGCACCTGACTTGGATGCCTTTTCATTTGTAGGCAGCCTCAGGAACACCAAAATACATTGGAATTCCAGTACTAAGAAATATTTATGTTTGTAATACTGAAAGGCAGTGTTCGTTACTTGGAAAGTTACGGCCAAAGTAATCAACTCTGTAGGCTCCAAGCTGTTGGGGATGCTGGCACCCATTAATGCTTTTTAACTGAATGGTTGGAATCATGTGATGCACCACAGATTAATCTTAAGTAACGTTATTTTATAGAACTGTTTAAATGGTGTGCTTTAGATGAAGTGTATTCCTCTCTACTCATTGTCTTAAACTAAATATTTAGGGCTGAATAGGCTTTATGTAATTCCTCATTTCTTGGTAGAATTTGATCCCATGCTTAAGTGGGTTCTTGTTTATTGGGTTTTAAACTATAATTTGAATGCCATGGAGAAATTTGAATAATGTATTAATGAAGGACATTCTTGTAATCACATACTTGTGTTGCTCAGGTTTCATTACTGTGTGATAAGGTTTTTCCTCTAACTTGACATTTAAAAACTATTAATGATTTCCTGTTTCTTTTACTGGTTAAGCATCTAAAACGTGGAACGTTTTAGCTTGGAGTCAACAGTGAAGACTACCAGATGATTTTGTATTGGAGAAAAGAAAAGTAATCTAAATTGTGAATTTCAGTGCTTTATAAGGTGTCTTTGGAGTCAGCTTTTGCATTATAGGGGCTTCTTACAGTCCAGCTGAGATGACCACTTACAGTTTATACAGAAACTCATATGTATAAATCAACACTCTTAGGATATTACTATATATCCTTTGAATAAACCCCTGTGAAGTACTTCCTCCCCCCAAAATGGTGCATAACATATAAACATGAAATGTGTAGTATGCAGATGCCATTTATTAAATAGTTAGTAGTGTATAAATTTAGAACATTTCTTTTTGACAAAGGGTGAACTGATTGCTAATTTACCATTTAATTCTGTCAGGAACAGGCAAAACAACTTCTCATCTTGGATAATCAGATGCAAAGTTATCTATGAACTTAGAGCTGAAGTTAGAAATAATTATAAATGGCCCTTTCAACCGTGACCAGCTGAAAATAACTAATACACTTTTTTTAAGTGAAGTACGTGATTTTTCACACCTAGCAATTTGAGAGTCCAGTTGTTAATGCAATATTTCTAGAGAGAAATTGTTATCAGAAGCATGGGAGTGAAATAGTATGAAATGGTGGTGAGTGCATCTATCATATTACTGTAGGTACTTGGACTGTGCAAACTTGATTCCTTTTCATGGCCCTATTTAGGAGCTGTTAAAATACTCTTGTTGAAAATCCAGTACCATTTTTTGGTTTCATGTAATAGGAAATAGCCGAATTCACTTTAAAGCTTCTCAACTATTTATGAAGAGCTCACCTGTTTTAATGAAATTCACTAGAATTGAATGTGGCATGAAACCACTTAGCCTATGTATTGGACAAAAAAAATTAATATCATGGTAAAATTCCACATGTTAAGAGAATTCTTGTAGGCTTTTAAAAAATGATTTCTTTTTGGTTAGGTTTAAGAAATATGTGTTATGCAGGAAGGCAGATCAGATGAAATGTGTTGTAACAGACAATTTTTTAAAATGGTGTTAGACTTGAATTCATCCAGTTATTGTTTGAATGAGGGTGGGTGGGTAGAAGGATAACAAAATTACTGTTAGTGTTTCTTTCCTTAAGGAAAAAGATGTGAATCCCAGCCTTATTTCAGGGAAGCCTTTGAAGCTATGATGGACATAAGTCTAAATTAAATGTATGTATATTTCATTATATTGCTCTTAAGACTACTGAGGTGGCAGTTTAATTCTTAAAAACAATAAAATGAAAGCATAAATACTATTTTGCCTAGATGAATTTTTACCTAATGATGACACATTTGGGAGATTGCAGAATTTTTCTTGTTCATACAGCTTTTACAGTTAAAATAGATTCACCTTTTTGGAGATTAAAACCAGCAAGTTGAACATTAACATTTCTAAAGTGGTATGATTGTTCAGAGTATTCTATAGTATTTTGGGGAAATATCAGTTGCAAAGACTAAGAAACTACTTAATATCCATCTTGCCCTGTAAAAATCACTTGCTCAAGTTATCGTATAAATACTACCACTGAAATATAAATGCAAAAGATAATTTGACCATATTTTTAAACTCAAAATAGGTAACTTTACTGTATGAAGTATACAGAGCTGCTTTATGCTTTGTTCTTACTAACATACTGTAAGAGTATCTTTCATACATCTTTCTGGAAAAACTGTATAGACATATCATAAAATTCTTGAAAAAGCGTTACAAGTACGTGGAAAAATCTCACAAGTACCTGAAACAAAAATAAACTTTTCTGACTATTAGATCAGCCATCAAATTGGTATATTGATGTTAATTGAGGTTTGACATAATCATACTATATTCCGGCTGAAGTGGCTTTATTTTTCTTCACTGGTTTTTGTAACTGTAATCTGTTCAATTGTGGCCTAGACCAAGCCGACTTTTCTTATTACAATATATGCACAATCTAATAAAGCAATATTGGATATACTAGGTTTAAAGGGGAAAGAGAGGTAAGCCAGTTAAAATACTTGGTAATGATACTAATAAAAACATTTGAATTTTCAAACATGTTTTGATTCATGCCCCTTCAGTTTTCCATCTTTGAGGGGAAAAGTATTAAGG